>NC_044031.1:463105232-463412976 GCF_901765095.1 Microcaecilia unicolor | reverse complement strand
GACGTCCTTGACCCATAATCAGTGGTGGGCTGGTAAATGTTTAACAGGCTTTCTCCCCGGTCCACCTCTGCGCCCCCCGTCCACCTCTGCGCCCCCCCCCCCCAAATTGCAGAGCTGGCTATAGCTGGGGAGAGAGCCTGGGGGGCAATAATTCATGTTTAATGTGGGATAAAATGCCATAAATTAATAAATAAAAATAAACTTTTAATGTTGAGCACCTGATTCTCAAAGTGGACATATTCCAAACACTCTAATGAAAATAAAATGATTTTTTCTACCTTTGTTGTCTGGTGACTTTGTTTTTCTGATCATGCTGGCCCAGTATCCGATTCTGCTGCTATCTGTCCTCTTAACTCCATTTCCAGGGCTTCCTTTCCATTTATTTCTTTCCTTTCCTCCTTTCTTCTTCATTTCTGGCCCTCAGCTTCTGCCTATTTTCTTCATCCATGTGCAGTTTTCTCCTCTCTTCCTTTTCCCTCTTCTCATCCCCTTCCTCACTCTTCCCTCCCCTCCATCCATGTCCAGCATTTCTTCTCTCTCCCTTCCCTTTCCTCCATCCATGTCCAGCAACCCTCCTCTCCCCTGCCCTCCATCCATCCATGTCCAGCAACCCTCCTCTCCCCTGCCCTCCATCCATCCATGTCCAGCAACCCTCCCTTCCCCTGCCCTCCATCCATCCACCCATGTCCAGCAACCTTCCTCTCCCCCTGCCATCCCCCCCATGTCCAGCAACCCTCGTCTCCCCCCTGCCCTCCCCGCTCCCCCGGTCGTCCATCATCCGTCTGCCCTCTGCAACTCTGCTCCCCGATAGCCCTGTTTCCTACCTGTGCCGCCGCCCTGCCTTTAAAAATTTTATTTTCCCTCAAGGCGTGCCAGCGTTGAAGCGAAGACAGCAGGCTCAGCTCGGTTCCAGCCTTCGTTCCGTTCCTTCGCATCATGGCTCCGCTCTCGCGCAAACAGGAAATACGTCAGGCGAGGGCGGAGCCATGATGCGAAAGAATGGAACGAAGGCTGGAACCGAGCTGAGCCTGCTATCTTCGCTTCAACGCTGGTGCGCCTCGAGGGAAAATAACATTTTTAAAGGCAGGGTGGCGGCGCAGGGAGGAAACAGGGCTATCGGGGAGCAGAGCTGCAGAGGGCAGACGGAAGATGGACAAGCAGGTGAGCAGAGGTGAGCCGGCTCTTACTGCCTATAAATTTAACAACCGGCTCTTGCGAGCCGGTGCGAGCCGACTCCAGCACACCACTGCCCATAATCGAAAAAAAGAAGGACGTCACTGGCGAACACTTGGACGTTTTCACCCGGACCTGTTTTTATTACGACTAAGGCACAAAAAGGTGCCCAAACTGACCAGATGATCTCCCGTTACTCCCCCAGTGGTCACTAACCCCCTCTCATCCTCAAAAAAACATCTTTAAAAATATTTTGTGCCAGCCTCAGCTTTCGTACTGAGGTCCATGACAGCAGTATGTAGGTCTCTGGAGCAGTTTTAGTGGGTGAGTGCTCTTCAGACAAATAGACCCAGGCCCATCCCCCCCACCTGTTACGTTTGTGGAGGAAACAGCGAGCCCACCAAAACCCACCAGCAACCCATTGTACCCACATCTAGGTGCCCCCCTTTACCCGCAAGGGCTATGGTAGTGGTGTACAGTTGTTGGTAGTGGGTTTGGGGGGGGCTCAGCACACAAGGTAAGGGAACTATGTACCTGGGAGCAATTTCTGAATTCCACTGCAGTGCCCCCTAGGGTGCCTGGTTGGTGTCCTGGCATGTCAGGGGGACCAGTGCAATAGAAATGCTGGCTCCTCCCATGACCAAATAGCTTGCATTTGGTCGTTTCTGAGATTGGCCTTTTTTTTGCAGGTGGCACTGAAAAATGGACCTGCGCATATCCAATACACGTGCCTACAACAGCGCAGGCCATTTTTCAGCACACCTTAGTAAAAGGACCTCTTAGTTTCTGTTTCTCTCTCCCTCTTTTGAATCTGCTTGGTTTCCTCAGCTTATTTTCTCCTCCAGGCTTCTTCCCTCACCATTGTTTGCCTCTCAGATTCATTTAGCCATGCAAAATGCCTCATCTGCCGTCTTTCTTGAAGATGCTCTCTGTATTTTTCAGCTTCTCTATATCCATTTTTCTGTACCTTCCTGTCCCTCATTTTGGAGCCCTTTTACTAAACTGTGACAAAAAAGTGGCCTTAGTGTGCACCCTTGCACGGGTTCTTCCTGCACACTAAAGCCATTTTTGCGCTCCAGCTAATGTTACAATTAGCGTGCGTCCATTAAAAAAATTACCACATCAGCCCTTACTACGGTAACCTGTGCTAACCAATTAGCGAGTGGTAATGTAACTGCACTATCTGTTTAACGCAGGACTTCTCTCTTACATGCCCCCCCAATAAAACATTTTAAAAAATTGTTAGCATGTGGATTAGTGTGCGCTAAATTGGTACTTACCAAAGGACACCCGAGCCCATCCTGTGGTACATCACTTTAAGCTGCGTTAGGCATGTGTTAGCATCAAACACAGCTTAGTAAAAGGGCCCCTTAGATTTTAAACTCCCTAGAGTAGGGAACTCATTTACTGTACTTGCATGATCTTTTCCAGTCAAAAATTGCACTCCTTTGTTATTTACATGTTTATCTTGTTTAGCTGATAGTGCATTAAATCTTGTGTAGCATTCAACCAAATTGCTGACAGGCTGTTTTTGGTTTACGACAGGATGAGCTAGATGAGTTGCAAGCTGAAATGGAGGAGATGCGTGACAGCTATCTGGAGGAAGATGTTTACCAGTTGCAGGAACTCCGTCGAGAGCTGGACCGCGCCAACAAGAACTGCCGTATCCTGCAGTACCGCCTCAGGAAAGCAGAACAGAAGAGCCTGAAGGTTGCACAGACTGGCCAAGTGGATGGGGAACTCATCAGAAACCTGGAGCAAGACTTAAAGGTGAAGATTAGGGTTTTGTTTGAAGCTCTAACGGTGAAAACGCAAAGTGCAAGTTGTGGGTTCCGATTACAGATTTCAGAGTAATTAGATTTCTAATATCAGTGGTCAGATGGAAAAGCCTTGGTACAGTGTTGTATACACATTTATTTGGATTTCACATTAATTGCCTTTGGATACAATAGGGTTTTAAAAAAGAAAGGTATGTTGATTTTGTTTATTACTTTAGATATCCTTGTATAGTCAAGTAACTGCAAACACAAGACCAGGGATTCTCAACCCAGTCCTCATGACACATGTAGCCGGTCAGATTTTAAGGCCCTGGATCTGTATCTGGAGCATGACCGAGAAAGGCACCTGCAACAAGCAAGCTAAGACAAGCGGCTGAGCTAAACGGTGGGCACGTCGTCTTCACATTAAAAAAAAAAAAAAAGAAAATCTCTAGTGACATTTAGATACAGAATTTACATATATTTAACCTGCATTTTGGGGACAATTCTTCACTGAAACCTTTTAGAAAAGAATCAGATCTTAATAGTAAAACTTTCTTTAATGTTCAGAGACTAAAGTAACTGAGAAATACTTATTGGAAAGATGTGTTCCTTGACAGAAATTTCAAATAAATTGAGGTAATTGTAAACAAAGCTCAAGTTCTAAGAGAGTTTAAAACAGTGGGGAATAATTTATTATGTTTAATATCTAGTGTATGTATTAAATATCCTCTATTTTTTAACATGACCTCAAACTGTGAGTCCCTTTAAATATATATATATATATATATATATATATATATATATATATATATATATATATATATATATATATATATATATATATATATATATATATATATATATATATATATATATATAACATTTTAAGGAGTCTTGTCACTATTGGGTACCCACAATGAATATGAATGAGAGAGGATTTGTATGAAAATTTACATATTCATTGTGGATATATTGAAAACCCAACTGGCTAGGTAAAACTGGGTTGAGAACCCCTGTCCTAGATAGATAGAAGAATAAGATTCTTTTATGTGCTAATTTGTACCAGGTAAAACTTGACGACTACTACTACTTATCATTTCTATAGCGCTACTAGACGTACGCAGTGCTGTACACTTGAACATAAAGAGGCAGTCCCCTGCTCGACAGAGCTTACAATCTACTTAACTAAAAGTAGTACTGTATATAGCAAATTTCAGATTTATAGCCTCCTTTCTCATTTTTGTTTTTAAAAATACTTCAGCAGTGGGAAAAGCTTTCCCTTATGGTAATGTTTTGGAGTTCTCAAGCTGCTGTTTTCCAGCAGTGCTAGGTTCTGAAGCCCAGTGCGGTGAGGGAGGATGGAAGGCATGCAGTGTGATCAGATGGCTTAAATATCACTTTGTTCATAATTTGTTCTCTGGTTCATTTAAGAGTTTTAGGATTACCTCCAGCATTTATGTTCCAATTTATTGATTTACCAACTAGAAATTCTGAGGTTTCTGTTGAATCATACATGATGTTGCATTACCCTCACCCTAAGAAGGTTAAGTACAAAAGAACATTTACAGCAAGTTTTTCGTATCAAGCTACCTATTGGTGGATCTCATTACTGATAACCATTAGTTCTGAATGAATCATAATTGTTTCAGAAAGGTGTTAAAGACCTATCTATTCAGTAAGTTTGTTATATGAGTATGTCCTATAGGCAAGTATTATTGCTGGTAGTTTGTTGTTGGACAATTTGTTAACCTTTTTTTTTTCTCTGATAATGTAATCCTTCCAAGGTATCCTTAGTTCTTTTGATTGTAAACCGCACTGAACTTCTTAGAGACTATTGCAGGTTAGGAATATCGCATTGTATTGTACTGAATTGCATTTAACTTGCACACCGGTGTTTCTTAAACGTTTCCTGGAGTAGTCCCTAACCAGCCTGGTTTTAGGATGTCCACAATGAATTTGCAAATTTATCTTGTGAGAGGAAAAGAAGCAGGTTGTAGAGCAGCATGGGGTGGGGCATGGTGAAGGTGTGTGAGCGGGGATGGCTGACTGTGATTTTGTGCTATAGTGGCAAGTTAATGATCATAAAAGTTGGTTGCATTGAATTTCTCCAGTACATGATTGTGAATTTTTATTTTGCATTGAATATTACCTGCTTTTATTTGACTTCTCAAACTTTTTTTAGGACACTTCTCATTCTGTTCACCCCCTCAAAATGTGCTGTAGTTCTTAGTGTCATCCATAAAAAGGCAAATCCTTTCTTCTAATTCCTCCACAAAATTCTGCAGAAAGGTATTGAAAATAACTGGTCTTGGGGCCAAATTCAGAGTTACTATTTGCTCTTTTAGTCCACTGTCTAAATTCCATCATACAGTGTGCCCAATTTTCTCTTATTGGACTAGTTTCTAATCCAGTCCACCACCTTCAGACAGGCACCCTAAACTGCTCTACTTATGAGCCTCTTATATTGGGAAAACAGCTGAAATCCAAGTATACCACATCCAGTGCTTATACTTGTCTGATTTTCTTTTTACCTAATCAAAAATATAATCAGATTTATTTAACATGATCTGTGATAAAACTTGGGTAGTTGGGGTCCTGGAGCCTACTGAATTCTAGATAGGTTAGAAACCTAGAATCATGACGGCAGATAAGGGCCAAATGGCCCATCCAGTCTGCCCATCCTCAGTAACCACTAACTCCTCCTTTCCCTAAGGGATCCCACATGCTTGTCCCATGCTTTCTTAAATTCCAACACAGTCCTTGTCTCCACGACCTCCACCGGGAGGCCATTCCACGCATCCACCACCCTTTCCGTGAAATAGTATTTTATTAGATTCCTCCTAAGCCTATTTCCTCTTAACTTCATCCTATGCCCTCTCATTCCAGAATTTTCCTTCATTTGGAAAAGGCTCACCTCTTATACATTAACGCCACTGAGGTATTTAAATGTTTTTATCATATTCCTTTTCTCCCGCCTCTCTTCCAGTGTATACATGTTGAGGTCCTTAAGCCTGCCCCTGTATGTTTTATGACGGAGACCATTTACCAATTTGGTAGCCGCCCTCTAGACCGACTCCATCCTGTTGATATCTTTTTGTGGGTGCGGTCTCCAGAGTTATACGCAGTACTCCAAATGGGGCTTCACCAGAGATTTATACAAGGACACTCTTTATTCCTGCTGGCCATCCCTTTCCTTATGCACTCAAGCATGCTTCTGACTTTGACCATCACCTTTTGTACCTGCTTGGCCACTTTAAGGTCTTTGGACACAGTCACCCCCAAGTCACCCCCAAGTCCTGCTCTTCTTTTGTTCACAGAAACACTTCACACCCCATACTGTACCATTCCCTTGGATTATTGTAACCCAAGTGCATGGCCCTACATTTCTTAGCATTAAATCTTAGTTACCAATTTTCAGACCATTCTTCAGAATATTACCTGCAAAGAGACAAACCTTTCCAGACAGCCCTTCCGCAATATCACTCACAAAGTTGTTAAAAAGGGTCGGCCCAAGGACCAATCCCTGTGGTACACCACTGATAACATCCCTTTCCTCAGAGCAAGCTCCATTTACCGCTACCTCTGCCTCCTCCCATTTAACCAGTTTTTAACCCAGTCAGTCAGTACCAAGGGCACATAGTTTATTTATCAGTTGCCTGTGCAGAGTCGTGTCAAAGGCTTTGCTGAAATCCAAGTACACCACACCTAGTACCCCTCCCACGTCCAACTGTTTGGTCACCCAGTCAAAGAATGAATCAGATTTGTCAGACACGACCTGCCTCTAGTGAAGCCATGCTGCCGCGGGTCCTGCAGTCCATTCGATTTGAGAAACCCCATGAGCCTCCGCTTTAGAAATGTTTCCATTAGTTTACTCACCACAGAGGTCGGACTTACAGGTCTGTAATTCCCTGTAATTTGCTTCAGTAGAGTTTCTACTGAGGTCAGAATAAATGGCTTTTAATTTCCAACCTACTTTGTGTTACCACTTTTATGAAGAGGGTCTGTTTAACCCTCCATTGCTCTAGGTACAAAGAAAAATTAGATTGTGAGCCCAGTAGGGACAGAGAGAGTACCTGCAAAATAATATATGTAAACCACTTAGTTGTACCACAGAAAGGTAGTATATCAAATCCATGACCCTTTACCCTTTATTCTCATTCCTGCATAACCACTCCCATCCCGAATGACCCTTTGACTTTGCTTTTAGTAGTTAGTTCTACACACTACCTTTGGGGAAATTCTATGCAAAATATCGAACATTCTGTGTATAGGGCCAGATTCTATATTTGGCGCTTAAAGAATCCACGTGGAAAACATTTTCGCCTGAGCATATTCTATAAGATTTAGGCACGGTGTATAGAACATGCTTAGTTGATATCCCAGCACCTAAAACCGTGCGCCTCCATTTACACCAACAAAAACATGGCATAAATCCCTGTGCGTAGATTTATAGGCACTGGGTTATATTCTATAACTACGCGTGCAAATTTGGGAATGCCCATTTCTCTGCCTATGACCACACCCCTTTTGAATTGCACACATTAGAATTTAGGCACAGTTCATTGCAGAATACGCTTAGCAAGTTGTTTGCGTAAATTCTAATTATTGCCAATTAGTGCTCATTATTGCATGTTAGATGCTGTTATCAATTCTGATTAGCTTGTTAAACCAGTTAAGTTACGGGTGTTGTTATGGGATACACTTAGAGTTCAGATCGGAGCGCTAGGCGGGCTATATGGAATCCGGCAGATATTTTTAAAATTATGGAAAATAATGCACATGTCCCTTCATTCTATAATTTAGTGCCTACTATTAAGTGCCAGATGCACACATTGTTTATAGAGAGGAGAGAGATTGCAGAGGCATTCCCAAATATGTGAAAATTGTTAATCACAGAAGGTAAGCCATTTTCCTCTAGGCAGGTTCTAGAACATGGGGTCATGATACGAGACTTTGAGGCAGTAGGTCCAAAAGGCAATATTGGGAAATCTTTTTTTCATGGAAAAGATGTTGGATACTAAAACAGCAGAGGACATGGGATAAGCAGAGATCCTTTCTTGCATAAAGTGAAGAGACTGGAAGCACAAAGTAGCAACATGTTTAATATTTAATTTGATATTGCATTTCTGTTCCGCTTAGCCAAGCAAATCAATACAAGGCAGATTACAACAATAAATACAAAATAATATCCAATAATACGGTAACAATAAAAAGAAAGATGTTCACTATCTCCAAATCCCACAATACACACAACCATAAAACCCAACTACATCTAGTAGTCCTCCCCCTGAAGATAATTTTATAGCGAGGATCTTATTAAAAATTTCCAAACACAAGCTTATTCTTTTGCCTGTTTTATAAAGGCAACTAATAAAAAAGGCTCGTTTCTGTTAGAAATGAAACGGCCGCTAGCAAGGATTTCCTCGTAGTGTGTATGTTTGAGAGAGTGTGTGTGAGATTGACTGTGTGAGAGAGAGTGAATGTGCGAGTGTTTGTATGTGACAGAGAGAGACTGAGACTGGGTGTGAGTGTGTCCGTGAGAGAGAGAGTGTGTGTGTGAGAATCAGAGTGTGTGCCAGGGGCCCCTCCCTCCCCCCTCCATCCCTCCGAATTCCAGGGTCATCCCCCTTCCCTCCCTCAGAGTTTCTCCCCGGACTTACTGGAGGCTGGACTTAAAAACCTCCTTGAACTTGATACTGCAAAACCTGGCATCGTCTGTCCCGGGTAGGAGAAGTTCAGAGAACAGTTCTGCTGGCCCATCTGTGTCTGTTGTGAGTAGAAGAACTTTTCATGTGCTCCGATCTTCAGCTCAGGCAATTCTTTGTTCTGAGGATCCAGTTGTTTGTTAAAAGTTTGTGACTCAGTCCCGTTTAGCATAGTGAGAGAACAGAAGTGGCTGTAGAATGTGGGTGTAGTGCTCCCATTGACAGCCAGTAGCACAGAAAAAGAAACAGATTAGGGGTAGAGGATGTGTGAAGAAGAGAAGATCTGCAGCTGACTGTGTGTCAGGACCAAAACTGTCTCTCAGCCTTCTTTTGCCATTAGCATCACAAGTGATCAAAGTTTATGTATAGGTACAGAGAAAAAAAAAGGGGAAACAATAGAATTCCCCTCACCAGTTAGCCAAAGTCCCTGCAGAGGTGTGGTCGACTTTTTTTTTTTTTTTTGCAGTTTTGATTAGTTTCAGGAGTGCTCTGACTGCTCCTCCCCGTCATTCAACCTGCACCATGCTCTCTTCTAGTAGCTTAGCTGAACCCGTCCTGTTCTTATTGAAAGAAACTGGCTCGCCCTGAAGGAGGACAGAGCTTATTGATTGGCTGATTCCTCTTAGTAGGTGGGTCCTATCTTAGCATTTTGCTAGGACTGTTCAAGTGTCCTTCTATGAAACAGCACGCCCTCAACAACAATGGGCTTTTAGATTGTCTGGTTGCTGAGGAGGCGGGTCTTATTGTAACAGTAGTAAAAGAGGGCGGGACCCGGGGCGATTTCCCCCCACCCCCCCTGCATCCCTGCCTCCCTCCCTGCCAACCCCTTCGTTGTTCTGGCATTGCTCCGCCCTCAAGGGCGGGGCCCGGAGCGATTTTGGTGGCTTCACCACCACGAACCTTCGAACCTTTTTGAAGGAAGTCAGGGCTTGGCTTCACTGACGTCAGTGTCCTCAGAACGTTGAGGGTGAGTTTTATTATAGTAGATATAGGCACCTAAGTACCTTTAACTAGACATATCAAAACAAATGTAATGTAGGCATAGACATTCCCAGGGGCATAGGTGCAATGCATGCACCCACTTTATAAAGGTAATTTGCATGCACACAGATTTCATGCAGATACTTGCACCTGCGTCGGGACAAGGATAGTTCTGTTTATAAGTTCTGTTTATAAAACAGAACTATCCTTGTCCCGAGGCAGATGCAAGTATCTGCATGAATTCTGTGTGCATTTAAAGTACCTTTATAAAGTGGGTGCATGTATTGCACCTATGCCCCTGGGAATGTCTATGCCTGCGTTACATGTTTTGGTGTGTCTAGTTATTAAATGTATATAGTGCCCTCTTAACTCATGCTGTATGCAATCACTGCATGCATTCATGCTTGTCATCAAAATACAGGCAGAATCCTGTAGGTCTTTCCAGTAGGTTGCCTCAGCCTGTCATTGCTTTATGAAATTGTACCATGTCCCGGACCACGTGACTCTTAAGAGCCAGAGGGTGATTTGGCCAATGAGAAACTGCAAAGAATAAAGATGCTTCTTTCTAATCTCCCAGAGCTGAGAGAGGAGGAGAAGCAGAAAAGTGCATGTCCTTTGTGTAATGACTCCTGAGAAATAGTGCTTGACTCTGCCTTTGTGTGCACTGCAGGGTCACTTGTGACCAGTGCTTTTTTTTTTTTTTTTAAGAAGAAAAGGCACTGGTGCTCATACAAGGCCAGTCTTAAGGGTGGGATCAGTATCAGCTCCGCCCCTATAATGGCCATGCCCATTTTACCAGCCATGGAGCATATAAAAAGACATTTAAGCAAGGTCCAACAAAAGAACCCCTAAGAGTGACCATAAACTTAATAAATAAGTCAGTTATAACCCCCCAAAAACAGACTCTGGCATGCAGAACAGCACCAGAAACCACAAATATTTACATAAGAACATAAGAGTAGCCATACTGGGTCAGACCAGTGGTCCATCTAGCCCAGTAAATAAAGATGCTTCTTTCTAATCTCCCAGAGCTGAGAGAGGAGGAGAAGCAGAAAAGTGCATGTCCTTTGTGTAATGACTCCTGAGAAATAGTGCTTGACTCTGCCTTTGTGTGCACTGCAGGGTCACTTGTGACCAGTGCTTTTTTTTTTTTTTTAAGAAGAAAAGGCACTGGTGCTCATACAAGGCCAGTCTTAAGGGTGGGATCAGTATCAGCTCCGCCCCTATAATGGCCATGCCCATTTTACCAGCCATGGAGCATATAAAAAGACATTTAAGCAAGGTCCAACAAAAGAACCCCTAAGAGTGACCATAAACTTAATAAATAAGTCAGTTATAACCCCCCAAAAACAGACTCTGGCATGCAGAACAGCACCAGAAACCACAAATATTTACATAAGAACATAAGAGTAGCCATACTGGGTCAGACCAGTGGTCCATCTAGCCCAGTATCCTGTTTCCAACAGTGGCCAAGCCAAGTCACAACAGCCTGGCAGAAACCCAAATCGTGGCAGCATTCCATGCTACAAATCCCAGGGCAAGCAGTTGCTTCCCCACGTCTCTCAGTAGCAGACTATGGACTTTTCCTTCAGGAACTTATCCAAACCTTTTGTAAACCCAGATATTCTAACCGCCGTTACCACATCTTCCAGCAAAGAGTTCCAGAGCTTAACTATTCATTGAGCGAAAAAAATATTTCCTCCTGTTTATTTTAAACATATTTCCATGTAACTTGCTTGAGTGTCCCCTAGCCTGTGTAGTTTTGGAACGAGTAAAAAATCGATTTAGTTCTACTCGTTCTACACCACTCAGGATTTTGTAGACCTCAATCCTATCTCCCCTCATCCATCTCTTTTCGAAGCCGAAGAGCCCTAACCTCTTTAGCCTTTCCTCATATGAGAGGCGTTCCATCCCCTTTATCATTTTGGTCCCTCTTCTTGGAACCTTTTCTAATTCTGCTATATCTTTTTTTGAGATACGGCAACCAGAACTGAATGCAGTACTCAAGGAGCGGGTGCACCGTGGAGTGATACAGAGGCATTATAGTACTTTCAGTCTTTCACCATCCTTTTCCTAATAATTCTTAGCATTCTGTTTGCTTTTTTGGCCACTGCCGCACACTGTAATTTTATGCTTTATAATAATTTCCACTATTTTGCCCATCACAGACACCAGGCTTACCAATCTATAATTTCCCGATCACCCTTGGAACCCTTTTTAAAATCGATGGTCAATCTTCATGTACTACAGACAATTTTAAAGACAGGTTACATATTAACAGCAGATCAGTAATTTCATGCTTGAGTTCTTTGAGTAACCTTGGATGTATGCCATCTAGTCCAGGTGATTTACTACTCTGTAATTTGCCAATTTGGCTCAGTACATTTTTCAGTTTCACCAAGATTTCTTTCAGTTCCTCTGCATCATCACCCTTGAAAACCATTTCCAGTACAAGCAGACTCCTTACATCTTCTTCCGTAAAGACCTAAGCAAAGAATTCATTCAGTTTCTCCACTATGACCCTGTCCTCCCTGAATGCTCCTTTTGCTCCTTTGTGATCTAACAGTCCCACGGATTCCCCCACAGACTTTCTGCTTCTTATGTACCTGTAAAAATTGTTACTGTGAGTTTTAGCCTCTGGGGCAAGTTTCTCTTCATATTCTTTTTTAGCCTTCTTTATGATTGCTTTACATCTGTCTTTCCAGTGCTTATGTTGCTTCTTATTTTCTTCATTTGGGTCCTTTTTCCATTCTTTGAAGGACAATCTTCTTTTACTTCACCTTTTAACCATGCTGGCTGTCGTTTTCTCTTCTTTCCACCTTTGCAAATACTTGGAATGCATCTGGTCTGGGCTTCCAAGATGGTATTTTTGAATAACGTCCTAACCTTAGCAGCAAATTCCTTTTTGCCTCTTTTTAACTATTTTCCTCATTTTACTATAGTTGCCCTTTTGAAAATTAAATGCAGGTACATTAGATTCCCTGTGCGGGTTCATCCCAGATAGTAGCTCAAACTTGATCATGTTATAATCACCATTTCCCATGGGATATAAGACTGCAACCTCTTGCACTATTCTCTGCACACCACCAAGGACTGAATCCAAAATGGCTCCCCTCTTGTCAGTTCCTGGACCAGTGAAGCAGTCGTTTATTACATCTAGAAATTTTATCTCTCTGATACTTCCTGATGTAACATTTATCCAGTCAATATTGGGGTAATTGAAATTATCCATTATTATATAATGTTGCCCAGTTTGCCAGCTTTCCTAATCTCTGTAAACATCTCTTTATCTGTCTGTTCGTTCTTTCCCGTACTTTGTCCTGCTTGTACTGCTATAAAGATAGCAGACATAAATTTAAAAAAACTGACACATTCCATTCCTATATTACAAATTAATAACTACAAATTAAACAAAAAATTAACACAGCTACCACACTACTTTATCTTAAACGAAAAATACAATTCTTTCTTCTGCCTTTGTCTAGTCACATACATCTGCTCCCCTGTGTCCTCCCCACTTCCATCCATCTTCTGCTCCCCACTTCCATCCATCATCTGCTTTCTTCTCTCATTCCCACTTCCATCCATCATCTGATTCCCTCACCTGTTCCATCGAGCATCTGCTCCTCTCTCTCCTCCCCACTTCCATCTAGCATCTGTTTCCCTCTCTCCTCCCCACTTCCATCTAAGCATCTGCTCCCCTCTCTCCTCCCCACTTCCATCTAGCATCTGCTCCCCTCTCTCCTCCCCACTTTCATCCATCATCTGATCCCCTCACCCGTTCCATCCAGCATCTACTCCCCTCTCTCCTCCCCACTTCCATCCATCATCTGCTTTCTTCTCTCCTTCCCACTTCCATCCATCATCTGATCCCCTCACCTGTTCCATCGAGCATCTGCTCCTCTCTCTCCTCCCCACTTCCATCTAGCATCTGTTTCCCTCTCTCCTCCCCACTTCCATCTAAGCATCTGCTCCCCTCTCTCCTCCCCACTTCCATCTAGCATCTGCTCCCCTCTCTCCTCCCCACTTTCATCCATCATCTGATCCCCTCACCCGTTCCATCCAGCATCTACTCCCCTCTCAACCCCCCACTTCCATCGAGCATCTGCTCCTCTCTCTCCTCCCCACTTCCATCCAGCATCTGCTCCTCTCTCAACCCCCCACTTCCATCTAGCATCTGCTCCTATCTCTCCTCCCCACTTCCATCCAGCATCTGCTCCTCTCTCAACCCCCCACTTCCATCTAGCATCTGCTCCCCTCTCTCCTCCCCACTTCCATCTAGCATCTGCTCCCCTCTCTCCTCCCTTCCATCTAAGCATCTGCTCCCCTTTCTCCTCCCCACTTCCATCTAGCATCTGCTCCCCTCTCTCCTCCCCACTTTCATCCATCATCTGATCCCCTCACCCGTTCCATCCAGCATCTGCTCCCCTCTCAACCCCCCACTTCCATCTAGCATCTGCTCCCCTCTCTCCTCCCCACTTCCATTTAGCATCTGCTCCCCTCTCTCCTCCCCACTTGCGTCCAGCATCTGCACCTCTTCCCTCCCCACTTGCGGCCAGCATCTGCTCCTCTTCTGTCCATCATTTCTCCCCTGTCTGCTGCTGCTTCTCCCAACAAGCAGCAACGGAGGCAAAGCAAGCAAAAGCAGACCAGAGCTGCAGTACTTGGGTGCATGCTGTCTGCACTGTAGATCCCTTGCCTGTCTAACATCAACTTCCTGTTCAGGGGCAGGGGACAGACAGAGCCGACCGCGCATACCCATGCCTGCTACTCCTTGCTTTGCTCGCTGCTTTTGCTCATTGGGAGAAGCAACAGCGGCCACAGGGGAGAGGCCAGAGATGGGGGGATGAACGGGCAAGGGTAAAAAATGGTGCTGATATTAAAAAAAAAAAAGCCCTACTTGTGACTGTTTGCCTGCTCTTGAGATCAGTGACCAGAGCACAGTTTACCCTAGCCTATGCACAAAGGACAAGGGGTAGATGTTACTAGAAATTGATCCTAGTGAATGTGAGTAATCCCCCCTTTGATCTTGGGCTAGTATTTCACTCTCCATTGCCTCAAGTGAGTGTAGAAAAATACCTACTCTTCCTGAATGTAACGTGCCTTTGGTGTGTGTTCACTGGCTCATAGTTAAAGGGGTTGAGTACACTATTGAATACAGATATTGGGGATGGTTCCACTCAGAGGTCTGTTCACAGAGGTGGAACCCTTCACTATGTGTGTATACTCCTGTACAGTTTTATGATGGACATCTTCTGCATGTAAAGTGTTGTGATCTGTATAAGCCTGACAGTATGTCAAGTTTTAATAAACTATAATGATTTATGTAATTATCCCTTTCTCAGTGAGTGTTTTGGTTTCCAGGAAGAATGCCAGAGTAGGTAATAGGAAACATTAGAAGTCTTAGCAGCAATGTGGGCAACTGTACAGCCAAGTGTGTCTGGCAATCTGGAAGTCCTGATGGAAATGCAGACTACATGGGCCCTAGGAGGCGGGGTATTTGAGCTATGCCGTGGGGAGTTGGGGGGGGGGGGAATACTGGGTTAAAGGGCAGTGAGAAGCTGGCCTTGAAACAGAGAGCAGTCCTGCAGGAGGTTATGCTGTTCATGTATCTTAGCAGTGTGTACAGGAATTACAGGCCACACGTTGGCTGTTTTTGCTGTCATTTATTTAACAGTAAATTAAGTCTGCTTAATATTGACCTTGCAAATTCAAATTTGTTAAGTGCAAACATAGAGGACCATGACACACTAAATTGGTTTAGTAATTCTGCTTGCATTCGGCAGCTGTTTGATGTTCACCTTAGTATGTTGGTTTTGAACAAAACCCCTTGATTCTTAGTGTTCAACAAAGGCAAAATTGACTTAAAAAGTATGCAAAAGTAATTGCAAATAAAATATCTTAATTAGCCTTGATAAGAGCTGCTCTCCTAGATCCTTGAGTTCCTGTGGGATTATAAAGAGGGAGGCAGTTTTCCATGGTGAACTGCTGAGTCATGTTTTGTCTTTCAAAATGAAAGGGTAGCCTGGAGGATGGACAAAGAGTTTGTAGAATTCTGTATAGAATCTTTCCAGCCCTGAAGATTTAAAGCTGCTGTAATTTTTTAAAATCTTCTCTGCTGTGATCAGGGAATCAAGGCGTTCTAGTACTTCCTTATGTACTGGTAGTAGGGTCATAATATCAGCGAGTCTATTCTTAGTTTCATTTACTTTCTCTCTCTTCTGAATATTGATTTTGTAATACTTCTGGAAATGTGTTACTTTGCTTGACATGTCTACACTCAGCTGCATCTTTTATTTCCATTGGCCCTGGATTAACCATTAAGCAAAATAAGCACGTGCTTAGGACACCAGGCATATTTTCAAAGCACTTAGGCTTCCAACGTTCCATAGGTTACTATGGAACTTTGTAAGTCTAAGTGCTTTGAAAATGAGCCCCCAAGGGAAAGGGCGGGGGGGGGGGGGGGGGGGGAACCACAGTTCCCCCCCCCCCCCAGCTATCATTTCCTTTACACTTTCACTGCTGTCTACCATACCCATTATCCAACATGAATTTCATTGTTTTTCTAATCATTATAAATATATGATGTTTTGTACAATAATGATATTTCTCAGCACTTTGCGAGTTTTAATATCTTGCCAGTTAAGCAGTGGGCCAAGGGGTGCCATTGTTGGGCTATGCTTAGGGCATCGGTTGGCCTTAATCCGGCCCTGATTTCCATGATAAATGCAGCACCCAATAGGTTTCGGTAATATTGCCAGTTATGTTCCCACATCTGTAGAGTCTGATTATAGTAGCTTAAAGATGCTTTCGCTTGTTGATATTTTGGCAAATTTAGAGCAATCTCTTTTGCAATACAGACCTCTTTATCTGATCGAGAATTTTACCACTGGTTGCATGAAATTCTTTTTGGTTGTTTTTCTAGTGCAAGGATTATGTTTTTTATCACTTTGTTTTTTTTCCATGATGCTGTAGTTTCCTCTCTTAACACAGCTTATGCTTTGGCCCTGGAAAGGAATGGGTTATTAGACTATGCAGCATTGAAAACTGCATATTCATACCATTTTGCAAATATGTGCAGTACTTGACACATTTCCTTTGGATTGTCTCCTTTAAAGTTGAGGGGGTGTGGAGATCTTTTCTGAGGTCTACTACATCTCCTTTGGTGCCTGATTCCCTAAGCCTGAGTTTCTATTCCTTGTCCAAGGGAAAAGAAATCTTAGTAAAGCAGGTCCTTAATAAATACCTGCAGGCCACCCCTCTCCTCCACCCAGCCATTGCTCAGTCTTAACTGTAGCCCCTTACCCTGTTGTTACCCAGTATCGTGTTGTTTTCTCCCCCCCAACTCTGTCATCATAAGTACATAAGTATTGCCATACTGGGACAGACCAAAAGTCCATCAAGCCCAGCATCCTGTTTCCAACAGTGGTCAATCTAGGTCACAAGTACCTGGCAAGATCCCAAAAAAGTACAATACATTGTATGCTGCTTAGCCTAGAAATAAGCAGTGGATTTTCCCCAAGTCCATTTCAGTAATGGTCTGTGGACTTTTCCTTTAGGAAACCATCCAAAACTTATTTAAACCCCGCTAAGCTAACTGCTTTTACTACATTCTCTGGCAACGAATCCCAGAGTTTAATTACACATTGAGTGAAGAAAGATTTTCTCCAATTCATTTTAAATTTACTACTTTGTAGCTTCATTATGTGCCCACTAGTCCTAGTATTTTTGAAAAGAGTAAACAAGTGATTCACGTCTACCCGTTCCACTCCACTCATTATTTATAGACCTCTATTATATCTCCCCTCAGCTGTCTTTTCTCCAAGCTGAAGAGCCCTAGCCACTTCAGCCTTTCCTCATAGGGAAGTTGTCCCGTCCTCTCTATCATTTTCATCGCCCTTCTCTGTACCTTTTCTAATTCCATTATATCTTTTTTGAGACGCGGTGATCAGAATTGAACACAATATTCAAGGTGCATTCGCACCATGGACCGATACAAAGGCATTATATCTTTTTGAGACGCTGTGATCTGAATTGAACACAATATTCAAGGTGCAGTCGCACCATGGACCGATACAAAGGCATTATAACGTCCTCATTTTTGTTTTCCATTCCTTTCCTAATAATAGCTAACATTCTATTTGCTTTCTTAGCCTCCGCCGCACACTGAGCAGAGAGTTTCAACATATCATCGACGATGACACCTAGATCCCTTTCCTGGTCGGTGACTCCTAATTTGGAGCCTTTGCATTACGTAACTATATTTCATGTTCCTCTTTCCTACATGCATCACTTTGCACTTGCTCGCATTAAATACTACTACTACTTATCATTTCTATAGCGCTACTAGATGTACGCAGCGCTGTACACTTGAACATGAAGAGACAGTCCTTGCTTGACAGAGCTTACAATCTAATTAAATGTCCTCTGCCATTTGGATGCCCAGTCTCCCAGTCTCGTAAATTCCTCTTGTAATTTTTCACAATCCTCTTGCAATTTAACAACTTTGAATAACTTTGTGTCATCAGCAAATTTAATTATCTCACTAGTTACTCCCATTTCTAGATCATTTATAAATATGTCAAAAATCAGCAGTCCTAGCACAGACCCCTGGAGAACTCCACTATCTACCCTTCTCCATTGAGAATATTGACCTTTTAACCCTACTCTCTGTTTTCTATCTTTTAACAAGTTTTTAATCCACAATAGGACACTACGTCCTATCCCATGTCTCTCCAGTTTCCTCTGGAGTCTTTCATGAGGTACTTTGTCAAACACCTTTTGAAAATCCAGATACACAATATCGACCAGCTCATCTTTATCCATATGTTTGTTCACCCCTTCAAAGAAATGTAATAGATTGGTGAGGCAAGATTTCCCTTCAGTAAATCTATGTTGGCTTTATTTCATTAATCCATGTTTTGAATATGCAGGAGATAGATTTGCATGCAAAGGAGGCAGGGCATGCAGATCTGTTTCCTGCATAGTCATTGTGGGCATCCTGAAAACCCCACTTGCCCGGGGCTCTCAAGAACTGGAATTGTCTACCCCTTTTCTGTGGGATGTTACAGGTGATGTGTCTGCTGGACTATTCTTGCTCTTTCCCTCCACACTCACTCAGACTCACTCTACCCTCCCCCCACCCTGTTGTCACCTAGGGGCCAATGCTGAAAAGTTCCTGTTAAAAACCGTGTCCATTTAGATCCACGGTAAATTTACCAATTTTGAAATAGCAAGCGATGCTCAAAGGAAATTGCAAGCACATGAGATTCTCATAAATTTAGCAGGCAGCTTAGTATGGAAAGCGCCTAGCACACGTGTAGAACAGTCTCTTGGTAGGTGTCCATGTTCTGCACATGCCCAGGAATCCCGCTGCTGTACTCTCTTCTTTCCCCTGCAGTACTTGCTGGTTCCACTCTCCTCCTGTCTCCTTTCCCTGCAGTGCTCTGATTCTGGCTCTACCTTCCTTCCTCAACTTACTTGACTTTACCCCAGGCTGTGGCTGCCCCTGATGAATTTTGCATGGGAATTTCCTCCTTGCTGAAAGCCCTTTCCCCTGCTGACTTCAAAGTGGCAGACAGCCAATCGGCTGGGGGAAAGTTCCTATGATGTCACCTGACCGGGGGGGGGGGGGGCATTCAGCAAGGAGGAAATTCGCAAATGAAATCATTGGCAGCCTGAGGGAAGGCATGTAAGGTGCAGAAGGAAGGTGGAGGCAGCATCAGATCAATTTGCTATTAAGAAAAATTTACTGCTTGAAAGCCTCCCCTGCTTGTTTCTCTGCCCCTCTAATCTGTTCTCTGCTCTTGGACAAGTTTTGATATATTGAAAAATTACTACTACTACTACTTAGCATTTTCTATAGCGCTGCCAGGGTTACGCAGCACTGTACAAGTTTAAACACGGGGAGGGACAGTCCCTGCTCAAGAGAGCTTACAAAAATACAATCAGAGTGCTTCTCCCAGAAGTCGCTGTCACACAACCAGTTCCAGACCTCAAGGAAATTTTGTATGTTAAAGGTAGGCGCTCCTTTCCTTGCATTGCTTGGAAACAGCTGAGCATTGTTCATAATGCTCATTTTGATACTAAACAGCTTGTAATACATTTGTATAGGATTATCGTTGCCTGCTACAGCGATCAGTAAGATGGATGCAGAACCCCATTGTGCATCGCACGCTAAACTGGATAGAACCAGTCAAAATCAGACATTCCTAGCACAGTAAGCTTTGTATGTCGGCCCCCTAGTCTCCCTGCTTCTTTAAAAATCAACCATCCTTGACCCCTACTCTAGCCACCCTTCATCACCCAAGAAACCAGTCAGCTACCCCTTATGATCCAGCAAGGTAGTTGACCCCCAACCACTCCTCCCACCTCTGCAAACACCCATCTAGCAAGTCCTTCCTCCTGTTCCTCAACCTCTTATCTAACCCCTGCACAAACCAGTCACCCTTCCCTCTCTTCCCCTGGATGTGTCTGGCCACTGCTAGAGTATGCTCTTTTCCCTGTTTAATAATAACAAAAGAGTAATCTTTTCTTGCAGACAGTGTGGCAGTTGTCACTAGAGAAAGAGCTTCTAATTCTCTGCACTGTTTGTCTCTGTCTGAATTTGAGCTGTGCAGTGCAGGAATTTTCACATTGGTCTTGTTGACTAGTCTTGCAAGACCAGAGAGAGCCGTGTGGTGCAAGGAGGAAGAAGGTCCTGCTCCTGGCTGGCGGTGTGTGTGTTAATTCAAAGGGCCCTGGAGATTTCAGGTGCTGAAGAAAATGTCTAGTTGCCATGGTGACCTGGCACCTGGGATTTGTCAAGCCCTGAATAAGTGTGTTAAATACTGGATTGGCATAAAGGTATAAGGGGAACCTCTGCACCCCAAAGTTATTTCCTGATCTCTGAGCCCGGTACAACCCCAGCATCTTGTGTTATTTATTTACTTAAAATATATTATTCCATATCATCAAGCTGATCAATCCATAGACTGGTGGGTTGTGTCCATCTACCAGCAGGTGGAGATAGAGAGCAAACTTTTGCCTCCCTATATGTGGTCATGTGCTGCCGGAAGCTCCTCAGTATGTTCTCTATCTCAGCAGGTGGTGGTCACACACAGCAGCAGCTCTGGCTAGGCCTCCAAGCCTAATTTTTAGGTTTTGTTGAGTGCCTGGGGTTGAGGGCTCTTTTGAGCAAGTGCAAACCTGGTGGTGCCAGGTCCCTCCTTTTCTCCCCCCTCCCGCTGGCTCCGTTAAAAAAAAAAAAAAAAAAAAAAAAATTTTGAACGTCCTTAAAGGCGTTTATTTCGACGTTTATTTAAGTGTCTATTGCAGCTACTCACTGGGACACCAGGTCGTTACAGCTCGGAGCGGACAGCAGGTAATTTTTACCTTTTTATAGCGGGCAGGGGGTTCCCCGATTCTTCTCCTCGTGGCATATGGCGTCGGAGGGCGAGGGCGCAAAGGGTCGCTCCCCGGATCGCTTGAGCGCTTCTAGAGGGGATGCGGGGGTCTTAAAGCCTGATTCGCCCTTGTCGGGTGACAGTTTCGTGACCGATGTATGTCCCGGTCCTTCCTCCGGCGTGGCGGTTTTTTCCCGCCATAAACGCCCATCCCCCGCTCCTCGCCTCCGCCATCTTGGCCGGCCACGCGGCTCGGACGGCTTCTTCTTGGGCCGCCCTTGAGGTTGGAGACATTAATGCCATGAACGCCCTTAATTTGGGCGACGGCACAAAAGCGGCTAAAGTTAAGAGCCGTTCTTCCCGCGCGGCTCCTTCGCGGAGTGTCGCGCCGGACGCCATTTTGGATGCGCAGCATGTCTCTCCCCCGCTCTTGCGAGCGCCGGTTGAGGGTGCGTCTAGGGCTGTTGCCCAGGCTGCGGAAGTGCACAGTCTGGGGGGTTTCTCCCCCGAGTTTGTTTTGCTGCTGCATCAGGCCTTCCTCATGCACAACGCTGCCCCTGCTCCCTCGTCTGGAAAAGAGGTTGAGGTTCCCAGAGGCAAACGCCCTCGGGTTGATTCCCAGGCCTTGGAGGAATTTGTCTCCTCCGATGTAGATGAGGGCAGCGTGTCTGAGGTCTCCCAACGGTCCTTTCCTTGGAGGAGACGGATCCCCGCTCGCATGGAGCGGATGACCCCTCTGCAGCGCGGCTCTTTAGCCCAGAGGATTTGCCCAACCTGTTGGTACAGGCCATGGACACTTTGAAGATTTCCTCTCCGGAGGACGTCTCTCCTTCAGCCCCTGTTGGCTCTGCCATTATGCTGGGGACGAAGCGCCCGCCTAGAACCTTCCACGTGCATGATGCCATGCACACCTTAATTTCGGCTCAGTGGGATGTCCCAGAAGCGAGCCTTAAAGTGGCTAGGGCTATGTCCCGCCTCTATCCTTTGGCTGTGAGTGAACGTGAGGCCTATCTGTGGCCTACCGTGGATTCTTTAATCACTGCGGTGACTAAGAAAACGGCGTTGCCGGTGGAAGGTGGCACGGCCCTAAAGGACGCCCAAGACAGAAGATTGGAGGCGGCCTTAAGGTCGTCCTTTGAGGCGGCTGCTTTAAGTTTGCAGGCCTCAGTTTGCGGCTCCTATGTGGCCAGGGCGTGCCTGACTATGGTGCAGCGGGCTTCCCCCTCGGATCATTCCTTGAGGGCTGATTGGCCGGCCCTGGAATCGGGCTTAGCCTATTTGGCAGACTTGCTGTATGATGTCTTGAGGGCCTCAGCGAAAGGCATGGCTCAGGCAATCTCTGCGCGGCGGTGGCTTTGGCTGAAACATTGGTCTGCTGACCACGCCTCTAAATCCCGCCTGGCTAGGTTGCCTTTTAAAGGCAAGCTGCTCTTTGGGGTCGAGCTGGACAAAATCGTGACCGATCTCGGCACGTCTAAGGGCAAGAAGTTACCAGAGGTCAGGGCTCGAGCTAGTACTCGTCCCGGTACCTTCAGAGGACGGTTGCAGGAAGCCCGTCGGTACCGCCCGGGCAAGTCGGGTTACTCTGCCCCCTCTTCCTTTAAGAGGACTTTCTCCCCCAAGCAGCATTCCTTTCGCAGAGACCGCCGTCCCGGAGGTGCTTCCTCCGGTCCTCCCCCAGGGTCTCGTACCCAATGACGGGGCCTTGGTCCACGCCCCAGTGCAGATTGGAGGACGACTGTCCTCGTTTCTGGGCGAGTGGACCACAATAACTTCAGACGCGTGGGTGCTGGAAGTCATCAGAGACGGCTACAAGCTAGAGTTCTGCCGACCCTTAAAAGACGGGTTCGTACTCTCTCCCTGCAAGTCTCCGGTCAAAGCTGTGGCAGTACAGCAGACCTTGGACAATCTGATCCGCCTGGGCGCGGTCGTTCCGGTGCCAGAAAGTCAGCTTGGCAAGGGACGTTACTCCATTTACTTTGTGGTACCAAAGAAAGGAGGTTCTGTCCGGCCTATCCTCGACCTCAAAGGGGTCAATCGGGCCTTGAAAGTGCGGCACTTTCGCATGGAGACTCTCCGCTCTGTTATAGCGGCAGTGAAGGCAGGAGAGTTCCTGGCATCCTTGGACATCAAGGAAGCGTACCTGCATATTCCCATCTGGCCTCCTCATCAACGCTTTCTGCGTTTTGCAGTCCTGGGACGACACTTCCAGTTCAGAGCCCTCCCATTCGGGTTGGCTACTGCTCCGCGGACCTTTTCCAAAGTAATGGTGGTCATCGCGGCCTTCCTACGAAAGGAAGGGGTACAAGTCCATCCTTATCTGGACGACTGGTTGATCCGAGCCCCCTCTTATGCAGAGTGCGGCAAAGCTGTGGACCGGGTAGTTGCTCTTTTGAGCTCCCTGGGATGGATCATCAACTGGGAGAAGAGCCAGCTGCGCCCGACTCAGTCCCTGGAGTACCTGGGAGTTCGATTCGACACCCAAGTGGGCAGAGTGTTCCTGCCAGACAATCGGATTGTCAAACTTCAGGCTCAGGTGGACCAGTTCCTAGTAGCCTCTCCTCTTCGGGCTTGGGACTATGTGCAGCTGTTGGGCTCTATGACGGCCACGATGGAAGTAGTGCCCTGGGCCAGGGCTCATATGAGACCACTTCAACACTCTTTGTTGCAGCGCTGGACTCCGATGTCGGAGGATTATGCTGTGCGCCTTCCCCTGGACCCAGCAGTGCGCAAGGCACTGAGCTGGTGGATGCAGACAGACAAGTTGTCTGCGGGAATGCCTCTGGTGACCCCAGAGTGGATTGTCGTCACAACGGACGCCTCGTTGTCGGGCTGGGGAGCCCACTGCTTGGGAAGGACAGCGCAGGGGCTCTGGTCTCCTGCAGAGGCAAAGTGGTCTATCAACCTCCTGGAACTCAGAGCCATTCGGTTGGCGCTTTTGGAGTTCATCCCGGTACTGGTGTGGAAGCCTGTACGGGTCATGTCGGACAATGCCACGGCTGTGGCCTATGTCAACCGCCAGGGAGGTACCAAGAGCGCCCCTCTAGCCAAGGAGGCTATGAATCTTTGCCGGTGGGCGGAAGCGAACCTGGAGCAGCTTTCAGCGGCCCACATTGCCGGAGTCATGAATGTCAAGACTTTCTCAGTCGCCATACCTTGGAGCCCGGAGAGTGGCAGCTATCTGCTCAGGCGTTCTTGGACATCACGAAGCGCTGGGGCCAGCCGAGCCTAGATCTGATGGCGTCATCGGCCAATTGCCAAGTGCCGCGCTTTTTCAGCAGAGGACGGGACCCTCGTTCCCTGGGAGTAGATGCTCTTCTCCAACAGTGGCCGACACAAGAGCTTCTCTATGTGTTCCCGCCCTGGCCCATGTTGGGCAGGGTGCTAGACCGGGTGGCAAAGCATCCCGGCAGGGTAATCCTGGTGGGTCCGGATTGGCCCAGACGTCCCTGGTATGCGGACTTGATCAGGCTCTCAGTCGACGATCCTCTGCGGCTGCCAGTGGAGCAGGGCCTGTTACATCAGGGTCCCGTGGTGATGGAGGATCCCTCCCCCTTTGGTCTTACGGCCTGGCTATTGAGCGGCAGCGTCTGAGGAAGAAGGGCTTCTCAGACAAGGTCATTGCCACTATGCTGAGAGCGAGGAAGCGCTCTACTTCTACTGCTTACGCCAGGGTTTGGTGTATCTTTGCAGCGTGGTGTGAAGCAGGCTCACTTTCTCCCTTCACTGCTCCAATTTCTTCAGTGTTGGCGTTCCTGCAAGAAGGTCTGGAGAAAGGCCTGTCGCTCAGTTCCCTTAGAGTTCAGGTAGCGGCTCTGGCTTGCTTCAGGGGCCGCCTGAAGGGTGTTTCCCTGGCTTCGCAGCCAGATGTGGTGCGCTTTCTCAGGGGAGTTAATCACCTGCGCCCTCCTCTGCACTCAGTGGTGCCTGCGTGGAATCTCAACCTGGTGCTAAGAGCATTGCAGAAGCCGCCTTTTGAACCCTTGTCGAGGGCATCTCTGAAAGACCTGACGTTGAAAGCAGTCTTTTTGGTGGCTATCACTTCAGCCAGAAGAGTTTCCGAGCTCCAGGCGCTCTCTTGTCGAGAGCCTTTTCTGCAGTTCACTGAGGCAGGAGTGACTATTCGCACAGTGCCTTCCTTCCTGCCCAAGATTGTTTCTCGCTTCCATGTGAATCAGCAGCTCTGTCTCCCTTCCTTTCGTAGGGAGGACTACCCAGAGGAGTACTCTGCTCTTAAATATCTGGATGTGAGACGAGTCATCATCAGATACTTGGAAGTGACCAATGATTTCCGGAAGTCAGATCTTCTGTTTGTCCTGTTTGCAGGTCCTCGTAGGGGTCTGCAGGCTGCTAAGCCTACAGTGGCAAGATGGGTCAGGGAAGCCATTGCAGCGGCTTATGTGGCCGCGGGGAAGGTGCCGCCTATCCAGCTGAAGGCTCACTCCACAAGAGCTCAGGCGGCCTCGATGGCAGAGGCCGGGTCCGTCTCCTTGGAAGAGATATGCAAGGCGGCAACTTGGGCTTCGGCTCATACATTCTCCAAGCATTACCGTTTGACTGTGGCTGCACGGGCGGAGGCCCGGTTTGGAGCTTCAGTGTTGAGGTCACGGATTTCAATGTCCCGCCCTGGGTGAGTACTGCTTCGGTACATCCCACCAGTCTATGGATTGATCAGCTTGATGATATGGAAGGTAAAATTATGTATAATCATACCTGATAATTTTCTTTCCATTAATCATAGCTGATCAATCCATAGCCCCTCCCAGATATCTGTACTGTTTTTATTCTGGTTGCATTTCAGGTTCAAGTTTAGTCTTCAGTTACTTCAGAAAGACTTCGTGTTCAAGTTTTTTCACTTGGATTCTTCAAGAGTTGAGACGAGTTTGTGTTACAGTGAGCTGCTGCATTCCTCTCCCCTCCGTTTTCGGGGCTGGATTGAGATTTAAATTCTGCCGGCACTCCCTCCCGCTTCGTGCGGCTGTAGGGCAGCTTTGTACCCCTCCCGCTTCGGCGGTGTTAGGGTCAGTCAGCTCCTCCCGCGGTTGCGGTTGCAGGATAAGCCAGATCCCCCCGCATCGGCGGGTGTGGTGTCCCTCCCCCGCTCCGCGGGGATGAGCTGGACGGATTCCCCTCCCCCACTTGTGTGGGGATGAGCTGGGTTAATTCCCCTCCCCCGTTTCGGCGGTGGTGAGCTGGGCAGAGTGTCCCTTCGTGGGTGTAATTCTCTAAGTGCTGAGTCCTGCGGATGGAGCTTTGATATCGACATACTGAGGAGTTTCCGGCAGCACATGACCACATTTAGGGAGGCAAAAGTTTGCTCTCTATCTCCACCTGCTGGTAGATGGACACAACCCACCAGTCTATGGATTGATCAGCTATGATTAATGGAAAGAAAATTATCAGGTATGATTATACATAATTTTACCATATTCCACCAATGCAACATCCTTATGATTTTATAAAAAAACACACACACATAATAGGGGGAATTCTATATATGGTGCCATAAAAAGATCACACTTAGCGCAACTCTATAAACCTCGCCTAGAGTTAGGCACGGTTTATAGAATATGCATACGCCTGCCCCCATGACTAAAATTTAGGTGCAGCCATTTACACCAGCCAAAATCTGGTTTAAATGCCCGTTCCCAACTTAGGCGCGGCGGATAGGGCGTATTCTATAATGGTGCACGTAATTTTTAAGAATGCCCATGGCCCGCCCACGCCCCTCTTATAGCCACACCCCCTTTTGAGATCCAGACATTAGAATTTTCATACACCACGTTACAGAATACACTTAGAAAGTTGCACAGGTAAACTCTAATTAGTGCCAATTAGTGTCGACAATTGCTTGTTATCACCCAATTATCAGCACCGATTGGCATGTTAAGCTGTGTGTGCAATTTGACCACACTGCCAAATTTGCGTACTCAACTTGTTGCCATATATAGAATTCCTCCCCAATAAGTAAATACACAATACAGACACAAATACTCACCAAACAATTTCATTACATAAGCTCGCTCAAAAACTTTTACTTTTTCTAAAACCAAACATGTCCTGTTAATTGGTAGAGTTTTGGAAAGTTTCAGTGGAAAAAAAGCAGTTTATTATGGGTTGTATTCGGAGCAACCGTTACAGAAATCTTCAGCAATACTTAACAATGTTTGGTCTTGGAGCTGCAGGGTCTTAATAAATTAGTACAGTCTCGAAGGGCATTCCAATTCCAGATGAACCATCAATTTTAAAGGTTTAAAAATCGTCTAGAATCCTTTAAACCTAACCCACTTTCTATGGGCAACCAATGAAGCACAGACTGGAGGCGTGTGTTTCTGCTTCTTTCTGCTTGTCAGAAAGCGGAGCTGCTACCTTTTGTAGTGCTGTGTTGGAAGTTCCTGGGAGACTGAAATTCATAAATTTACAGTAGTCTAGTGGTTCCAGCTTCAGTTGTTCCACAAATGTGTGAAAAGTCATCTAGAAAATATTTTATCCACCTTAACATCTGAGGTTTATAAAAGGATCTTTTCATCACTTGCTTCATCAGAAGCTTAAATGTCAGCATGGTAGTAAGGTCTCTAATAATAAGACATACTCAGTTTGGGATTGGGGGAATACTATTGGTAGTGCATTTGTTTGATTAGGATTTAAGGAGTGCACAAAAAAGCACATTAGGAGTGAGTGACCCAATGAATGAAGTGCAATGTTTCACCCGTTAGTGGTCTTGAAAGACTATCATGTGGATGTTTAAGTTTCTGAGGGCTCTCCTCCTCCATAATTTAATTGGGTACATTCTCCTGGTTATGATTTGGTAAAATAACCCCAGCAGTTTGCCACCTGGAAGCGTCGGGCGACAAAGCAGGGTCCCCTTGCCTGAACCCTGCCCGGGCGCCATGTGCAGTTCTGAGCTCAGAAGGAAACTGTCAAGAGGAGGAATTAGCAACAGGTAGGGTGTGCTGCTGGCTGATTTCTTCTGCTGACAAGCAGTCATGGTGTATGAGAATTTGGTGCAGGGGGCTTCAGGAAAAGACTTCCTTGTTGACAGCAGTGACTGTGTTCACAGCACAGAAGCCCTGCCCCCTTCCCAATTAATTGGGAACCTCTGGTCTAAACAAGTCTGTGGTCAAAGCTGAAAGGAGCTATTGTACAAGAAACAAAGCTTTGTAAGAGGAATAAACAAATAAAAGATAAGAGAGCAGTGGTTTTCAAGAGGTAACTGAAAAGTGAAGGTTGAAAAGGTTAGCATTCAGCAAGTGAAAGGGATCCATAAAGAAAAAGAACAGGACAATATTCATAAAAAGGAAGGGAAGCAGGAGGAAATGGTTGGGAGAGCCAAAGGCACTAGCAAAGGTAAAATCAGATGAGGCAGTAAATGTAGCGTGTGACTGTATATCTGTATATAATACATTTTTTTGTCAATACATTTTTTTTTTGTAAAGGTACTTTGGAGAAATGAGCAAAGGTGGGGTATAAAGTTGAAAGCAATGAAGAAACACAAATGTTTAAGTATTTATTGAAGAAAATATAGAAAAGGATCACCAATACAGGCCAGGAATAGATAGAAGAAAGGTAGACCACACAGGCCTTTAAGAGAATGGTGTTTACATGGGAACAACAAACCTTGAATGGATAAAACTGTTGGGGGCAGAGCTTCCCAAACTGTGGGTCAGAAGAACCCCAACTGATGTCACAAAATCTGTTTCTAGGATAAAGACTTAGCTGGGATCTCTATAGGTGCATCATTATTCTGTACCTCCAGGGGCGTCACTTAATTTTAATTGGCTGCAGTCATAGGATCACAGGCAAAAAAAAAAAGACTGGGAAGCAGTGTCCTAAACTCAGACTGTTCTGTTCCATATTCTCTGGAGACAGGAGTAATGCTTCTGGTATATAAATGCATCCACTAAGCAGCACCTGGTTACCTCTCTTTTCCTCATTTGCACCTCTTCTTAAGCTTTGCTCAGTGGGCAGACTTCTCTTACCCATGCCATCCTCTTCCTTCTCTACTTTTTGATTCTGTCTTGCTGCATCAAACCCTTGGCACAGCCTTCTTGAACACATACAGTACGCTCCCTCCTCTCTGGCCAGATTCAAATTCAGCCTATAGCACACCTCTCTGAGGTTACATTAAAAACACCAAGCTAATTGCTTCTGAATGTGTCCTCCAGTCCAACCCTCAGCTACAGACCATTTCCTTGTATTTATAGACTCAAGAGGCTTCCCTCCTAGCAGGCTTCTGCCCCATGTTTTATTTGAGTTTCCTGCCTATCTTTATTAGATAGTAAGCTTCAAGGACTGGGGACTTGCATGTGTGTCTGTAAAGTAATGTGTATACCAAGTAATTCTAAACAAATAGTTACTAATAATGTCATAGGACAACGGATAGAAAGACATCCCTGTTCCCTAAAGTGGGAGTAGAGAGGAATTCTGCTAACTGCCGTTTAGCCTTACTTGCATGGTGGGCAGATAATTCACAAAAGAGAAAATGGTGGAGTATCTTGAATGCACTGGAGATTGTAGCAAGCAAAAAATGTTTTTATTTTTTAAAATTTATACTAAACTCTACATTAGTTGAGATAATGTTAACCATCTCTTCTCCCAACCTGAGCTACCTTTCTCATTAACACCCTTACACCCTCTCATTCATTCTCTCACACCTCATATATTCTCGGTTGCATTCCACATACTTTCACACACAAAGTGCTCATCTTTTCTGACAGACAGTAACATTCATCATCCTTTGGATCCCTGGAGCTGTTCAGAGATTAAATACAGACAGTAGCTACAAATATACTGGGAAGAATTTTCAAAGCTCTGGATTTATTCAGCATGTGCACCCCTCCTCCCCCTTCCACCAGGAGGGGCAGAGTGCACCTTCCCTGATCCTGTGCAACTCTTTCACTCGGCTTTCTACCCCAACTAATTGCTGTCTTTCCTCCACGCTGCATTCTACTCCAGTGCAGCCTTCTCGCTGTCCTCTGCATCTCACCCTGGCACAGGTTTCTCACTCCACTCCCCTATCCCTTCCCGCCGCAGTTTCTTGCTATCCTGCACTGCCTACCTCACTTGGTGCATTGACTCTTCCAGTTCCTGCTCCACCCAGGTGCAGACCCCTCTCTTTCTCCAGTGCTCTGCATCTCTTGCTGCTCTTCTCAGCCCCTCCACCCTCCATTTGCCTTTTCTGCTCCCTCACCCCTGTTGAATCTTCTCCCTTTGCTCTTACTGCTGTCTCCTAGGCCCAATTAGGACAGAAGATGCATCTTCCTCTTCTCCCCTGCATCACATTTGGGGCCAGAGATGCATGTTCTCTGCAGGGGTGTAGCTACCATTTAGCAAGACCAGCAAAATGCCAAGGGCTTCTAAATGGTAGGGTCTACCTGAAGCTGCTCCTACCAGTGGGTCTGGAATCTCTACCTTCCTCTCTCCTTCTCCTGCTCCACTCACCCTGCAATTGGTCCGGCATTGCTCCTTTCTGCCTCTGTCTCTCTGGCTTCTCCCCGGAGCTGTGGCCGGCAGTGGTAGAGACGGCCTTGAAAACTGACTGTCTCTGGCCAGCAGGGCCTTTCCTCTGCTGCATCCCTTCCACAGGAAGTTGCATTAGAGAGGCAGTACACGGCAGAGGAAAGAACCTGCTGGCCAGAGACAACCAGTTTTCAGGGCTGCCGTTGCCAGCCACCCACCGCAGCACAGGGGAGAAGCCAGCGAGATAGGGTGGGGGAATGAATGGAGGGCAGGACAGATTCTGGGGGAGTGGGGGGGGGGGGGGGGAAGAGAGAGCACATAGGGGAATGGGAAGGGAGGGTGAGTAATGCTAGATGTTGGGGGGGGGGGCAGATGGAAGTAAGAGAGAGACCTAGACCAAACGGGACAGAGAAAAGAGGGGTCAGATGGCTGGACTGGGGGAAGGGTAGAGAACAAATGGAAAAGACAGAGAGAGAGCATAGGGGAATGGGAAGAGAGGGAGAGTAATGCTGGACCTTGGGAGTAGGAGACAGATGGAAGAGAGAGACCTGGGCCAAATGATGGAGAAGAGGTGGCAGATGCTGGACTGGGAGGGGGAGGGAAGAGAGAGAGACTGGATCAGGGGAGAGAGGAGTAGGTATGCTGGACCAATGGAGGGAGGTAGAGAGAGATGCCACACCATGGAGGGTGAGGGGTGCAGTAGGAAGGGAAGAGAGGAGAGAAACAGGGACACAAATGCCGGCCATGGAGGAAGCATAGGGACAGAGGAGGGCAATGCTGAACACATGAGAAGGGATAGGGACACAGGAGAGATCCTGAACATGGGGGGGGGGGGGGGGGGGGAATAGGGACAGGGCCAGGGTCACAGAGGGGATATGTTGGACAGGAGGGATAGGGATACACAGGAAAGATGGATAGTTGAAGTGGACATAGAGAGAGACCCTGGAGAGAGTTTTAAAAAAACAGAAAAAACAGGCAACACACACTAGGACCAAAGTGTTGCTCAGACAACAAAGGTATGAAAAAACGATTTTCTTCTTAATTTATTAACTGTAATATGCCATCTTTAGGAAATGTGCATCCTCCCATCCCCACCACTTAAGAGGGTGATGATGTTATAGGAGGCCCACCTCAATTTTTCTGCCTGGGGCCCATTCATTCCTAGCTACACCACTGGTTCTCGGCCCTAGTTGGGGTGTTTCTCATTGCTGGAATTTATGTGGACCATTGCTGCTACCTTCTTCCTCTCCTCTTGCCTTGAAGGTTTCTTGGCCTTTCTTCATTTGCTTCTTAGCACCCAAAATCTATTTGCAAAGCAGCAAGTGAGTGAGTGCATTTTCAAAAGCCTGTAGAAAGTCTATATTAAGTAGGGATGTGTATTTGTTATCTCGCCTTAAGTAATTTAGCGCATTCGAGACTAGTTTACTGTGTATTGACCTGTGAGTTAACACATATACCCCCCGGAATCTATATATGGTGACTAAATTTGCGCATGCAAATCAGCACTCCTTGCCAATTTGCACATGTAGATGAATTAATAAACCAATCAGTGCCAATAATTGTCTGCTAACAACCAATTATTGGTGTTAATTGGCCTTAATGGGTTTTATGCGTGCATCTTATTCTATAACTATGTGCACAGAAATCCTGTAGCATGTAAATTCAAGGGGACATGGCCAGGGGCGTTTTGAGCAGTGCATTGTTACAGAATAGACCCAATCGGCACCATTCTATAGACTCAGTCGGCTGCTATTCTATGAAGGCTGTGGATCCTTTATAGAACAGCACTTAAATTTTTCAGCGCCATTTAAAGAATCTAATCTAATCGTGCTATAAGTTCTTAAAACTAAAACAAATGTGTGAAGCAAATGGGGGGACGGGAGAGTCCAAAAATCTGGAAAAGCTCCAACATTTTTTCCTCTGCGCTTCCGTAAAAGCAATTCTATTTTTAGCGTGCACACTAAAAACGTTAACATGCCTTTGTAAAAGGACCTCTTAGTGCGTAACAGCAAAAGGGGGGGGGGGGGGAAGCATACACCTGGGCTGAGCATGGGGAGGAGCATGGCATTAACAGTAACTAGGCGTGGTTTAATGAAACTTTTAAGCATTTGCTCTTCAGGGGCAGTATCTCCAAATTTTAGTTTTGTGCATAGTCTCTCAAATTTATTGTTAATGCTCTCAAATTAGGAATTTTAAAGCACACTGGGATAGGTTGCTTCCAGAAGGAAGCTCTCTTTGGCACAATGCAAGTACTATGGCACGGCCATTTATGCCTACTGTTGACTTGGTGTGATTGGTTGCCCCCTTAATTTTGATGTACCACTTTTTACTTTAAGTTTTAAAGTGATTTACAACAAAAGTAACATATGATTAGGAAATACATTAAAATTGTTTAATAAAAAAATAACATACAACTTGAAAAATAAAATACTAAAACTTTGCTAATACAAATCATCAAATTATTGCAACTTATGAATCGCTGAAAACTTTTTCAAAAATCCAAGTTTTCAATATTTTTCAAAATCCAAAATAGCTAGAAAAATTGCTGACCATAGTTGACTTAGAGGGGCATAATTGAATGGGGCGCCAAAGTTTTCCTGAGGACGTCCTCACAGGACGTCCTCGCAAAGGGGCGGGGAAACCCATATTATCGAAAAAAGATGGGCGTCCATCTTTCGTTTCGATAATATGGTCGGGGACGCCCAAAACTCAACATTTAAGTCGACCTTAGAGATGGTCGTCCTTGGTTTTCAGCGATAATGGATGCCCATCTCAGAAACGACCAAATCCAAGCCATTTGGTTGTGGGAGGAGCCAGCACACGTAGTGCGCTGGTCCCCCTCACATGCTAGGACACCAACCGGACACCCTAGGGGGCACCGCAGTGGACTTCAGAAATTGCTCCCAGGTGCATAGCTCCCTTACCTTGAGTGTTGAGCCCCCCAAAACCCCCTACCCACAACTGTACAACAATACCATAGCCCTAAGGGGTGAAGGGGGGCACTTACATGTGGGTACAGTGGGTTTTTGGTGGGTTTTGAAGGGCTCACATTTACCACCACAAGTGCAACAGGTAGGGGGGGATGGGCCTTGGTCCACCTGCCCGAAGTGCACTGCACCCACTAAAACTGCTCCAGGGACCTACATACTGCTGACAGGGAGCTGGGTATGACATTTGAGACTGGCATAGAGGCTGGCAAAAAATATTTTAAAAGTTCTTTTTTTTTTAAGGGTGACCACTGGGGGAGTAAGGGGAGGTCATCCCCGATTTCCCTCGAGTGGTCATCTGGTTAGTTTGGGCACCTTTTTGAGGCTTGGTCGCAAGAAAAAATGGACCAAGTAAAGTCGGCCAGGTGCTCGTCAGGGACGTCCTTCTTTTTTCCATTATCGGCCGAGGACGCCCATGTGTTAAGCATGCCCCAGTCCTGCCTTTGCTATGCTTCTGACACGCCCCCGTGAATTTTGGTCGTCCCCGCAACGGAAAGCAGTTGAGGACGCCCAAAATCGGCTTTTGATTATGCCGATTTGGGTGACTCTGGGAGAAGGACGCCCATCTTCCGATTTGTGTCGAAAGATGGGCGCCCTTCTCTTTTGAAAATAAGCCTGATAGAGTTCCATAAAGAAGGTCTAATGCAACTAAAAGCTCTATTCCTTGTGGAGGTCAATCTCGCCAGTTTCAATGATGGAAGTTGTAATAAATAACGTTGGGAAGATCATGAGGAATGTTGCTGCTCTTGTTTAATCGACGTTTCTGCAAGGTATTCAGGTACTCTTAACCTAAAAGCCGTAAAAACCAGAGAAAGCAATGTAGATCTCTTAAGATCGAAGTAATATGATTTGATATTTTTTCCCATTAACTGCCAAATGCAATACCATATTTTGGACTAGTTGGAGTCATCTTAAACTGGTTTTAGTTAATACCCTGAAATAAGGAGTTACAGTAGTTGTCTACTCATTACATATGCATGACCTTTTTTGATCAAATAAGATCTATTCAAAAAAGGTTTTAGTTGACGATCTAAATTGAAAGTAAGAAGATTTAACCACAGAATCAATATGTTTATCAAATTTCAAAGAACCATTACAAATAAATCCTAAAGTAAAAATGTCATCCTTTAATGGAATCGACTTGCCCTGGAACACTGGCTGAACAGACAACATATTTCTCCACTTTTAAAACCAGATCGTGGTTGCTTAACTATTTACACAATAAATCAAATTTGTAATTCAAATCAGCCATCAAGTGAGATTCATCATTTTGCATAAAAACAAATATTTGAGTATCATCTGCGAAATAATGAAAGGTATATCCCCAGCTTTCAAAGAGCTCGGCCAGTGGAGTAAGGTAGAGATTAAAATGCATGGGTGAGAGGATTGAACCCTGTGGTACCCCTCCCACCAGTTGCTTTGAAAAAGACAACTCTTGATTCCAATATATAATCTGAACCTGATTTAAAAAAAAAGACTAAAACCATTGCAAAACTTTAAATTGAATTCCCTTTTTGTACAGCAAATTAAGTAATTTGGAATAAGATATAGTAGCAAAGGCTGCACTCAAATCCAACTGGATCCAAACAGTATCATATCCTTGATCCCTCATAACCAGAATATCATTCACTACAGACAACAGAGGAGATTTAGTGCTATGTCTATATCCTGATTGAGTTTTGCCCCAAGATCTGTTATTTTTCCACAGAATCATTCCACTGTAATAGAACCACCTGTTCTAGCACTTTGGTCAACACTGATAAATATGAAATAGGGCGAAAACTGGGTGTGTCAATGTGGGTTTACTCTACCATTCTATAATGGGGTTTTGGTGCCCAGATGCTTTTATAAGAATAGGTTGTTTTCGTTTTTATATGCGTTCCAATCACCACAGTGCTATAAAATCACTTATTACTTTTAAAATTATATACAGTGGGGGAAATAAGTATTTGATCCCTTGCTGATTTTGTAAGTTTGCCCACTGACAAAGACATGAGCAGCCCATAATTGAAGGGTAGGTTATTGGTAACAGTGAGAGATAGCACATCACAAATTAAATCCGGAAAATCACATTGTGGAAAGTATATGAATTTATTTGCATTCTGCAGAGGGAAATAAGTATTTAATCCCTCTGGCAAACAAGACCTAATACTTGGTGGCAAAACCCTTGTTGGCAAGCACAGCGGTCAGACGTCTTCTGTAGTTGATGATGAGGTTTGCACACATGTCAGGAGGAATTTTGGTCCACTCCTCTTTGCAGATCATCTCTAAATCATTAAGAGTTCTGGGCTGTCGCTTGGCAACTCGCAGCTTCAGCTCCCTCCATAAGTTTTCAATGGGATTAAGGTCTGGTGACTGGCTAGGCCACTCCATGACCCTAATGTGCTTCTTCCTGAGCCACTCCTTTGTTGCCTTGGCTGTATGTTTTGGGTCATTGTCGTGCTGGAAGACCCAGCCACGACCCATTTTTAAGGCCCTGGCGGAGGGAAGGAGGTTGTCACTCAGAATTGTACGGTACATGGCCCCATCCATTCTCCCATTGATGCGGTGAAGTAGTCCTGTGCCCTTAGCAGAGAAACACCCCCAAAACATAACATTTCCACCTCCATGCTTGACAGTGGGGACGGTGTTCTTTGGGTCATAGGCAGCATTTCTCTTCCTCCAAACACGGCGAGTTGAGTTCATGCCAAAGAGCTCAATTTTTGTCTCATCTGACCACAGCACCTTCTCCCAATCACTCTCGGCATCATCCAGGTGTTCACTGGCAAACTTCAGATGGGCCGTCACATGTGCCTTCCGGAGCAGGGGGACCTTGCGGGCACTGCAGGATTGCAATCCGTTATGTCGTAATGTGTTACCAATGGTTTTCGTGGTGACAGTGGTCCCAGCTGCCTTGAGATCATTGACAAGTTCCCCCCTTGTAGTTGTAGGCTGATTTCTAACCTTCCTCATGATCAAGGATACCCCACGAGGTGAGATTTTGCGTGGAGCCCCAGATCTTTGTCGATTGACAGTCATTTTGTACTTCTTCCATTTTCTTACTATGGCACCAACAGTTGTCTCCTTCTCACCCAGCGTCTTACTGATGGTTTTGTAGCCCATTCCAGCCTTGTGCAGGTGTATGATCTTGTCCCTGACATCCTTAGACAGCTCCTTGCTCTTGGCCATTTTGTAGAGGTTAGAGTCTGACTGATTCACTGAGTCTGTGGACAGGTGTCTTTCATACAGGTGACCATTGCCGACAGCTGTCTGTCATGCAGGTAACGAGTTGATTTGGAGCATCTACCTGGTCTGTAGGGGCCAGATCTCTTACTGGTTGGTGGGGGATCAAATACTTATTTCCCTCTGCAGAATGCAAATAAATTCATATACTTTCCACAATGTGATTTTCCGGATTTAATTTGTGATGTGCTATCTCTCACTGTTACCAATAACCTACCCTTCAATTATGGGCTGCTCATGTCTTTGTCAGTGGGCAAACTTACAAAATCAGCAAGGGATCAAATACTTATTTCCCCCACTGTATACTAGGTGAAAACTGTGCACTTCTCTCTTAAGTTCTTGCCTCCCAGGCAGAACTATCTTGCCTTCCAGGGGAAGGCAACTGATAAATGTTTCAGCAAGGCAAGATAGTTCTGCCTGGGAGGCAAGAACTTAAGAGAGAAGTGCACAGTTTTCACCTAGTATATATAATTTTAAAAGTAATAAGTGATTTTATAGCACTGTGGTGATTGGGACGCATATAAAAACGAGCATATGTTGCTCTCCCAAAAAATTGCTAGAGTTACCCAATGAAAGAAGTGCTATGCCACTTTTAAGCAGCATTATTGTCTGCAGTTATAGTGGTTTATATCTGAGGGTACTCTACACACACAAATTACATATTTACTACATTATACTGGGGTGAACTGTTTTACAGCACTTTCTTGAAGTTGGTGGCTATGAGTCCTGGTTTGTGTATACAAGTTGTTGAATGTTACCAGAGACATTGATATTGTGAATCCATTTTATAAGAATAGGAGCATCCTGTGTTGCATTGGGATGCCTGAAAGGGGGCATCCTGTCACAGAAATGCCCCTATAATATTTAGCAAGCATGAACTGGTTATTCTGATGACTCAGAACAATCTCTAGTCCATCCATAAACCATCAGATGTCAGAGATACAAGTTAATGTATATGTACATCACTTGTACCTCTCCTTCGCACAATATATTGAACGCCTCAGCTTACTGTTAACCATTCATGTCATTTCAACCATAGACAGTATTGAATATAATTAACTTGATTTTAGCTCATGTCTTTTCAGTAGTAGTAGTAGCTCAAGGTGGGTTACATTGGGTATACTACAGTGGTGTGCTGGAAAATTTTGGGAGCCGGTTGTTAAAGTAAGGCCCTCCATGGCTACTTTAACAACTGGCTCCCAAAATTTGGGCTTGGGCCCCCTGCTGAATTCTCTTTTACTTTGCTGGTGGGGATGCTGAGCCCTACCAGCCAAGTAAATAGACTGCTGCTGCTGCTCCCAGCTCCTTGTTTCCAGCTCTGAGCAGCAGGCTGGGACTTCTCCAGCATGTGTGAGAAGTTTCAGCATGCTGCTCAGAGCAAGAAGTTGGGAGTGGTGGCAGTCCATTTATTGGTTGCCAGCAAAGGTATGCCTAGCGTGCCCACACGAAGGGAGGGAGGAGAGAGAAGCAAGTGTTGCTTCCCCCACCCGGCCACCCCTGGCCCTTCCAACTGCAGAGCTGGCTACGTCCGGAGAAAGAGCCTGTTGTTAACAATTTACCAGCACACCCTTGGTACACTAGGTATTTCACTGTCTCTAAAGGGCTTACAAATTAAGGGATCCTGTTTCTAAAGCACTAATGTTCACCTTACACAGCTTAAAAAGTGCTTACCACGGGACGTGCTGAGGTGTCCTGCGGTAAAAGCCCAACATGCGTATGCAAACCACACGCTAAAAAAATATTCCCACATTTTTCTCATGGGCATGTCTGGGTGCAGAGAGCGTGTGTGACAGCGCAAATCAGTTAGTGAAGCCACATTCCTGTACGCTGATCAGCACAGGATTAACCTGTGAGCCCTTGCTGCCTACAAGATGGATGGTGGGAAGGGCTTATGCGCTAATTTTTTTGTTAATGGAAAAGGTACAGCGAAGGGCGACGAAAATGATAGTGGGGATGGGACGACTTTCCTATGAAGAGAGGCTGAGAAGGCTAGGGCTTTTCAGCTTGGAGAAGAGACGGCTGAGGGGAGATATGATAGAAGTGTATAAAATAATGAGTGGAATGGATCGGGTGGATGTGAAGCGACTGTTCACGCTATCCAAAAATACTAGGACTAGAGGGCATGAGTTGAAGCTACAGTGTGGTAAATTTAAAACGAATCGGAGAAAATTTTTCTTCACCCAACGTGTAATTAGACTCTGGAATTCGTTGCCGGAGAACGTGGTACGGGCGGTTAGCTTGACGGAGTTTAAAAAGGGGTTAGATAGATTCCTAAAGGACAAGTCCATAGACCGCTATTAAATGGACTTGGAAAAATTCCGCATTTTTAGGTATAACTTGTCTGGAATGTTTTTACGTTTGGGGAGCGTGCCAGGTGCCCTTGACCTGGATTGGCCACTGTCGGTGACAGGATGCTGGGCTAGATGGACCTTTGGTCTTTCCCAGTATGGCACTACTTATGTACTTATGTACTAATAGCAAATCGGCCATTTTCTGGCTGCATTAAAAGGACCTCCTATGTTTTTGTACCTGAGGCAAAAGAGGGTTAAGTGACTTCCCCAAGATCACAAGGAGCAGCAGTGGGATTTGAACCAAGCTTCCCTGGTTGTCAGCCTAGTGCTCTAACTGCTAAGTTACTCCTGCACTCCATATGTTGCACCTCAGATTTAACCATATTATGGAACTAAAAGTAGTATGTAAAATTAGTTTTTTTGCAAATAAAGACAAACTATATCCTCTTCATGTATTTAATATGGCTCTAAATCAGAGAAAAACACACAAAGGAACACCTTCCAGTAGTGAAAGCTTCTCAGATGACATTAGATAACTTTTGGGCTGGACAAATGTACTAAGGCAACTTTCCTTATAGGAAAATTGAGCAAAAGTGAAAATATCCTGATGACTGTGAGATAAAGGTACTTGAACAGAAAAGTGTCTAAAATATCTAAGGAGTGACAAGATCAGAGAAAAATATTATGGGAGACTAAAATTGATATTGAAGAGAGCCATTAACATCACGGAATATGATATAAGCCATTAATCAGCTGGCAATTCCTGCCCTCTCATACAGTTTTTAAATTGTAGACTGGCCTCTAAAAGATCTTGAAAAACTGGATGTATGAACAGAAAAACTCCTCCATGCCCCTGAGGTCATTTATATGAATCAGTGTATGCCAAGACTCTACATTCCCAGAGCGGAATGTGGAATGGGCCTCATGGAAATAGGTTATACTTATAGAGCTAATATCATAGGCCTTCAGGCATAGGCATAGACTGGGGGGGGGGCGAGGGGGGGCAATGCCCCCCCAAACGACGATGAGGCGCCGCCGCGCCATTAGTTAAAAAAAAAAAAAAACCACATGCACGCACGCGCTCCTCTCCATCCGCTTGGCTTCCCTGCTCTCTCTGTCTGCGTCCCGCCTTCCTCTGACGTCAGAGGAAGGCGGGACGCAGACAGAGAGGGCAGGGAAGCCAAGCGGAGTAGCGGACGGAGAGGAGCGTGTCCGTCTACCCCTCTCTCTTCCTCCCTCCCTCCCTCCGCCGCAGGCAGCAGTCTTTTCCAGCGTTCCTGGCAGCGGTAGCGTTGTACACGCTGCCTTCGGTCTGCCCTGAAGCCTTCTCTTCAAGTTCCTGTTCCCGCATAGGTGGGAACAGGAACTTGAAGAGAAGACTTCCGGGGCAGACCGAAGGCAGCGTGTACATCGCTACCGCTGCCAGGAACGCTGAAAAAGCTGAAGACTGTTGCCTGCACCGGAGGGAGGGAGGAAGAGAGGGGGTAAACGGAGTCACCATCTTGGACCTCGCGGGGGGGGGGGAGCAGAGGGAAGATGGATGGGACTGGGAGGGGTGGGGAGCAGAGGGAAGGAGCAGGAGATGAATGGGACTGGGAGGGGTGGGAAGCAGAGGGAAGGAGCAACAGATGGATGGGACTGGGAGGGGTGGGAAGCAGAGGGAAGGAGCAGGAGATGAATGGGACTGGGAGGGGTGGGAAGCAGAGGGAAGGAGCAGGAGATGAATGGGACTGGGAGGGGTGGGAAGCAGAGGGAAGGAGCAGGAGATGAATGGGACTGGGAGGGGTGGGAAGCAGAGGGAAGGAGCAACAGATGGATGGGACTGGGAGGGATGGGAAGCAGAGGGAAGGAGCAGGAGATGAATGGGACTGGGAGGGGTGGGAAGCAGAGGGAAGGAGCAGGAGATGAATGGGACTGGGAGGGATGGGACTGGGAGGGGTGGGAAGCAGAGGGAAGGAGCAGGAGATGAATGGGACTGGGAGGGGTGGGAAGCAGAGGGAAGGAGCAAGAGATGGATGGGACTGGGAGGGGTGGGAAGCAGAGGGAAGGAGCAGGAGATGGATGAGACTGGGAGGGGTGGGAAGCAGAGGGGAAGGAGCAAGAGATGGATGGGACTGGGAGGGGTGGGAAGCAGAGGGAAGGAGCAGGAGATGAATGGGACTGGGAGGGGTGGGAAGCAGAGGGAAGGAGCAGGAGATGAATGGGACTGCGAGGGGTGGGGAGCAGAAGGAAGGAGCAAGAGATGGATGGGACTGCGAGGGGTGGGGAGCAGAGGGAAGCCTACTGGAAAGAAGACACTGAATAAAACAGAAGACACTGGGACCAAAGCGAATAGAAAAACTAAATGATCAGACAACAAAGGTAGATAAAAGTATTTTATTCATAATTTATTAATTGAAATGTGTCAGCTTTTTGAAATGTGCATCTGTGATATTTTGCCTGTAAATTCAATTCCTTCCTCCACATTAGCATATTCCTTTGCATATGTATATATGCAAATGATATGCTAATATGCTCCGCCCATTCTTTGCCCCCCCAAATGAAACAGTCAAACTACGCCTATGCCTTCAGGCTTACTTAACAGCATCATCGGATCCAAATATACAAAAAGCAGGGGTGGACTGACTATTTGTGCAACTGGGCAGTGTCCGAGAACCCAGAGGCTCTAGGGGGCCCAGAGGCTCTCCCCCTGCTGCTGTCGCCGCTGCACACCACAGCCCCCGATCCTCAGTGGGCCCTCCCTGGTCCCCCCTTGAAGGGCCCTGCTGGTCTAGTGGTTTCTGTAGGGGAAGGAAAGAATAACACTCTTTCCTGCCCACTGTTGTACTCTGCCCGGTGCAACCATGTTTTAAAAATGATTGCCAAGACTCCCTGAGGCAATCTCATGAGACTGTTGAGACCTGCAAACTACCGTGGGAATCTTGGCACCCATTTTGAAAACACGGCGGTGCCAGGGCAGAATAACGGTAGTGGACAGGAAAAAAGCGATGTTCTTTCCTGCCCCCCCCCCCCCCCCCGAAGAAGCTACTAGACCATCAGGGCTCTTCAAGGCAGGACTGGAAAGGGCCTGCTGAGGCTCAGGGGACTGTAGTGTGCGGGGGGGGGGGGGGGCAGCATGGCGGTGAGGGGGGGTGGCAGCAGGCATCCAGTGACCCTCACTGCCTGGGGGCCTAGGTCACTGTCAGTCCGTCCTTCACAAAAGGTGTTGAAATATGAATGTAAACATCTAAAATCGTTTTCCATCATTAAACGGCATGAGTAAGAATCCACCAGTGTACTTCAGGAAGGAAGCACCAGAATTGTAAGAGAAGGGAAATAAACTCTTCAAAGGATTAGCAAATGAGGAAAAACAAGTGGCAAATGCGTAATTGCAGTGGAAAATACAAAGTGTTGCCCCAGGAAACTTTTGTTGGTCAAAATCAAATGTATGAATGCTTAAAGAGAGATGAGTTAAAACCTAAGGATGAGCAATTGATAATTGTATCCCTGGACAGTGGATTGTAGATGAGATGGTTCACAGCAAGCATAGAAAACTAGTAGAATAGACAGAGCTGGGAATGGTTACTAATCTTGTTGCTGGCTACAAAGTCCTGATGTCAGAAAATTTATATACAGCAAGGTTCAGTAAGGGAAAGTTTTTATTGTTCTGGAATATCACTGGGATCACAGTCCTAAGAGAATTCTGGAGAACAAAGAAGTTATGATCACCTGGGACATCCCCATTCCAATTGATAAAAAAGCTAGAGGCAAGGAAGCCGCACATAATGGCGAAAAAGAAAAACACCAGAACGGTATTGATCATAGAGGTGTCAGATCCAAGCAATTACTCGCTGAATCGAGCGAAGATCCTCAAGTACCAAAAATGCAGTCAGAGGCCAAAAAAAAAGAAAAATGGGGCAGAAAGATATGGAAATATTTTCCATCGCTTTGGGTGGCACAGGCTTGATTAAAAGGAATGTTTAAGCACATCCGTACACATAATTGAAGCAAAAGCAATTTGCTCTTGAGAGGCAGCGTCTCCAGATGGGTTAGTTTTGTGCACAGTCTCTCAAATGTACTACTAATGCTCACCATGGTACTTGCATTGTGCCAAAGAGAGCTTCCTTCTGGAGGCAACCTATCCAGATGTGCTTGAAAATTCCTATTTGGAGAGTGTTAGCAATAAATTCGAGTCTATATGCAAAACTAACACATTTGGAGATACTGTCCCTGAGGGGCAAATGTTTAAACATTTAATTGAACCACACCTAGTTACCATTAATGCAAGGGTTACCATATGTCCGGATTCCCCAGAACATGTCCTCTTTTTCAGTGGACTTTCAGGGGTCTGCGTGGTTTTTACCAGGCTGCCCATTTGTCCAGGTTTCTAGGCAGGTTGGCTGGTGGTGCCCTCCCTTCACATACCTTAATGTGCCTTGGAGGTCCAGTGGCCTCTTCAGGGCAGGAAAGAACCACACTCTTTCTTGTCCGGTGCTGCTGCTGATCCGCTTGCTGCCAGCGCTGCTTCAAAATGGCTGCCAAGACTTCAAGCGGGGCCTTAAGAGACTTCCACAGAAGTCGTGTGGGAGGAGCGATAGAGGAGGCTGTAAAAAAAAAAGTGGGTGGAGGGAGTTTGTAAAAAAGATTGGGGAAGGGGACCAATATGAGGGGAGGGAAAAGGGGGAAATACTGCATATTGATTAGAAGGGGATGGGAAGAGGAGGAGAGGGGGATATGATCATGGATGGGAGGGAAAGGGGGGACATGCCCATGGATGTTTGCTTTTTTGGAAATCTATATCTTTCCATTTTGTATTTAGCAGAATACGGAAGAAAATGCATTTGTTACTTTACCAGTATTTTCAGTGCTTATGGCATCTGGCTTTCTTTGTGTGTGTGTGTGTGTGTGGGGGGGGGGGGGGGGGGGGCGGCATTTTATTTTGTGTCGTCTTTGATAGCGGCAAATTTGGTAACCCTAATTAATGTTAACACGTCTGAGAAAATGTAAACAAGAAACAGTGACATGGCAAAGAATTGCAAAAGGGAAATGGGACTTGATATACTGCCTTTCTGTGGTATTTTGCAACTACATTCAAAGCGGTTTACATACACACAGGTACTTATTTTGTACCTGGGGGAATGGGGGGTTTAAACGACTTGCCCAAAGTCACAAGGAGCTGCAGTGGGAATCAAACCCAGTTCCCCAGGATCAAAGTCCACTGCACTAACCACTAGGCTACTCCTAGCAGAACTTAAAAAAAAAAAATTGCCCACCTTATAACTACTGATGTTGGGCCATGGTCAGTGAGACAAAGGAAAGGAATAGGCAGGTAAAAAAAAAAAAAAAGAATTCTTAGCTCAGATGACACCCCTCGAGACACATTAAATTTTAGAGATGAGGAAGGGCAGTATAACAGCTATATATACCAGAGGTGCACAAGTTTGATCCCCAAAGGCCTCAAACAGGTCAGGGTTCAGGATAAGTTTTATAATGTGCATTCAGTGGAGGTAGTGGGCATAGGCATATAGATTTATCTTATGATTATTCATTAGGGTTGTCCTGAAACCTTTTCTGTTTATGCTCTTGTGGCCTGTACCTGTGTATTCCTGCTTTACTTCATTTTAAGTTTAAACAATTTTATTGATGACCTATCACAAACAATGCAATATTCGTACGCCATGTTCAAGATACAACAGTCTACTTCATTTTAAATGCTCTCCTAGAACAGGGCTGCTCAACCTTCTGGAGCCAGACCTAGTCAGCGGGGTTTTCAGGATTACTGCAATGATTACTCGTAAGAAAGGTTTATTTTATTTAAGTATTGTGAATTTGTGTTATACCGCCATTCAAAGACCATCATGGCAGTTTAACAAGATAAAAGAAAAGTATCAAGATAAGCAAAGGCATTACTACATTTAGAAGTAATTGACCTGTAAGGTTAGGGAGGGGGAGGTTGTATAGCACAACAAACAAAAATCCCTAGATATATTTATATCTTCAGGAAAACAACATACAATGGATCTCCAACATATGCAAATTTATCTCATGCACGTTCTTTGTGGCAATTCTGGAACCCAACTGGTTAAGGGGGTCTTTTACTAAAGCTTAGCTTGAGTTATTTGCAGCAGGGCCCATAGGAATAAAATGGGCCCTGCTGCAGATAACTCGAGCTAAGCGTTAGTAAAAGACCCCCCATAGTGTGCTTCCGGGAGAGTGATGGGAAGCCCTGCTCTGTGGGGCAAATCTAGACATTTGCCAGCATGGGAAAGGCTCATTAGGAGCCCTCTTGTGGTCCTGTTTACTAAGCCGCGCTAGAGGCACGTTAGAGTTTTTAGCGTGTGTTAACCGTTAGCTCACACTAACCGTGTAGATGCCCTTAATATTACTACGGGCGTTTACACGGTTAATACATGCTAATTTTTAGTACGCACTAAAAACACTAGCACAACTTAGTAAACAGGGCCCTTAGTGATTAACCATCTATGAGAGTATGGGTATCTTTGTTGCTGTAGTTGAAAATAGTTATAAGCTACTATATGGAAAGTTCTATACTAAAGCGACTAGGGCTCTTCAGCTTGGAGAAAAGGCGGCTGAGGGGAGATATGATAGAGGTCTATAAAATAATGAGTGGAGTTGAACGGGTAGATGTGAAGCGTCTGTTCACGCTTTCCGAAAATACTAGGACTAGGGGGCACGCGATGAAGCTACAATGTAGTAAATTTAAAACGAATTGGAGAAAATTTTTCTTCACTCAACGTGTAATTAAACTCTGGAATTTGTTGCCAGAGAATGTGGTAAAGGCGGTTAGCTTTGCGGAATTTTAAAAAGGTTTGGACGGCTTCCTAAAGGAAAAGTCCGTAGACCGTTATTAAATGGACTAGGGGGAAATCCACTATTTCTGAGATAAGCAGTATAAAATGTTTTGTACATTTTTGGGATCTTGCCAGGTATTTATGACCTGGATTGGCCACTGTTGGAAACAGGATGCTGGACTTGATGGACCTTTGGTCTTTCCCAGTATGGCAATACTTATGTATTTATGTACCTGAGCAATTAAATAAGATATACCAAAATACAAATGAGAACTGTTGGGGAAAGTGTGGTTGCAACTGTAAACAAAAAGAGGGGGATAAGCCTGCATGGGAGTGGCAGTTAGAACTTAAAAAAATAGGGGGGGGGGGGGAATTCCTGTAATAAAGTTTGGACTCCTTTTATTAAAAAGAGTGAAAGTATCTAAATTGAGGGCCTGGATCTAGCATAAGACCACACTGGGAAATGAAACCAAGAGCTGAAGTGGTTGGGGGATGGCTTCAGAGGCATAATAACCTATGCTTTGTGATTCATGAGATAGATTTGTGTGCAGTGGAGGCAGTACAAGCAAATCTCTTTCCTGAATATTCATTGTGAACATCCTCAAAACCTGACTGGATGGGGTGCCTCCAGGACCAGGTTTGGGAACCACTGGATTAAGGCATCTAATCACAATTATGGTTTAATGGGACTTAGTCAACATGGATTCAGCCAAGGGAAGTCTTGCCTCACCAATTAGCTTCATTTCTTTGAAGGCGTGAAGAAACGTGGATAAAGTTGATCCGGTTGATGTAGAGTATCTAGATTTTCAGAAAGCTTTTGACAGAGTTCCTTGTGAGAGACTCCTGAGAAAATTTAAACCATGGGATAGGAGGCAAAGTTCTGGTGTGGATTAGGAATTGGTTATTGGACAGAAAACAGAGGGGTAGGGTTAAATGGTCATTTTCCTCAGTGGAGGAAGGTCACAAGGATCTGTACTGGAGCCAGTGCTATTTAACATATTTATTAATGATCTGGAAATGGAAACAACAAGTGAGGGGATTAAATATTCAGATGTCACAAAACTATTCAAGGTTGTTAAAAAAAACATGTGGACTGTGGAAAAATTGCAGGAAGACCTTAGGAAGTTGGAAGACTAGGCATCAAATGGCAGATGAAATTTAATGTGGACAAATGCAAGGTGATGCACATTGGAAAGAATAATCCAAATCACAGCTATCTGATGCTAGCGTCCACCTTAGGAGTCAGCACTGAAGGAAAAGATCTAGGTGTCATTGTAGACAATACGCTTGAAATCTTCTGCCCAGTGTACGCCAGCAGCCAAAAAAGCAAACATGATGCTAGAAATGATTAGGAAAGAGATGCAAAATAGACCCAAGAATATTATAATGCCTCTATATCGCTCCATGGTGTGATCTCACCTTGAGTACTGCATTCAGTTCTGGTTGTAGTATCTCAAAAAAGATGTTGCAGAATTAGAAAAGTTTCAAAGAAGAGCGACCAAAATGATAAAGCGGATGGAACTCCTCATATGAAGAAAGGCTGAAGAGCTTAGACTGGAAAGAGACTGGTGAGGGGGAGTGGGGTATATGATTGAGGTCTACAAGATCCTGAGTAGTGAAGTGAATCGATTTTTTTTTTTTTTTTTACTCTTTCAAAAAGTACCAGGTAAACACTCAATGAAGTTACATGGAAATACTTTTAAAATAAATAGGAGGAAATATTTTTTCACTCAATGAATAATTAAGCTCTGGAACTTGTTGTCGAAGGATGTGGTAGCAGCAGTTAAATGTATCTGAGTTTAAAAAATGTTTGGACAAGTTTCTGGAGAAAAAGTCCATACCCTGCTATTGAGACAGACATGAGGAAGCCGTTGCTTGTCCTGGGATTAGTAGCATGGAATGTTGCTACTATTTGGGTTTCTGCCAGGTACTTGTAACCTGGATTGGCTACTGTTGTAAGCAGGATACTGGGCTGGATGGACCATTTGATTGACTCAGTATGGCTATTCTTATGTTCGCATGTAAGGAGGGGGTTAAGGCGGATTCATTGGGAAACTTTGTGATAAATGGATAAGGATATTTGTTGATATTTTCATGTTGTTTGTGTTGTATTTAGATAAGAAAAAAATACCTCAAAGGATGTGCAAGTTAGTTTAGCACCAAATAACTGACAGTTTCTCTCTTTCTCCTTAGCAGTAACATGCCAATCATATACCTAAGTGACTGGCACCTACCATGATATGCATGCATCATGAAGGGCACACTGTCAACTAAACTCCACAAACAAGACAGCAGATACATTCCCACTTACTGCCAAGCAGACACACAAAACCATGCAAATTTGTAGGTGTGGAATATGTGCCAAATCTGTCCAGTGATGTGAGGTATATTCCTGGGCTATGCTGCAGGTATTGTGACAAACTTGTCATCCATACTGAAGAAAATCCCATACCCAAGGAGCAGTGGATTTTTACCTGTATCCTTTTACAAGGATATTTTTTTTCTCCTGTTGCTAGTTCTAAAATATTTGAAATATGTAAGATCTGGAAAAATCCTGAATGTGTTAGTGAACTTATTTAACACAAATTGGAGAAAATATTTCTTCCCGCAGGGGGTCTTTTACTAAGCGGCGGTAAGCCCAATGCGGGCTTACCACTCACTAAACTGGAAGTACCGCTGGGCTACTGCAGCAGAGGTCTCTGTTTTCCTCACCTCCTGTGCATTGTTCTCCAGTCAGCAGGGAGAGTTGGTGAGGAACATTTCTTACCTGCTACTTCCTCTTCTGCCAGCTTTCCTCTGCAGCCAAACATTTGTGGCTCCTCCGGAGCCACAGTCTATGTACTCCTTTGGTCATTGTATGGTCATTCTTTGTTGTACCTATTATAGACACTTAGGTATTATAAATGAATTTAAAGTATTTTAACTATAATTTTCTTAACCGCATTCATGTAAAGTGTTTCGGTTGGCTTTTACAGAGAGACGATTTCTCAAATAAAATAAATATATATATATTTGTGGGAATTTGAAAATGTATTCATATTATGATAGGGGTCCCAACACATTTGTTTGCTTAGAGACCACCAAAGAGTTAATCCTGCCCTGGCCATCTTCACTGTTAGGGAATGAGTACCATCACAGAAGGAGCATAGTTTGAGAGTTCAGTTCAGGACTACAGATGATGTGCTGCAAAGCAATTTGTTTGACAGAGCTGATAGACCAGATCAGAAAGGTAGGAGGCAGGTCTTTTATAGCCTTTCTTGCCTTGTTTATGTCCTTCTTTGCCCTTTCCCCTACTAACTCCTAGGTACTATGTGTGAGTCTGATATGAGTGCTTTATCTTTACTGCCTAAAGATTTTGTAGCAGAATATCAGACGGGACATCTTTGTGCAATTTTTAATGCGTATTTGTTATTTGCTGATTTTAAGAGAGCGAGAATAAGAAAAGTGAAGATGGCAGGTGCAAGTTTGGCCACCCTTTCAGTCAACATTTCATTTGGCAGAAATACTTTCTTCCAAATGTTTCCTGTAGCCAGCTAAGTCTTTCTGTTTTTTTTCTTTTGGATCTTTTCCCACTCCTGTAGAACTCTAGCTCAGAAGTACAGTAAGTGGTCCTTTTACTAAGATGCGCTGAAAAATGGCCTGCGGTAGTGTAGGCGTGGGTTTTAGGCATGTGTAGAATCATTTTTCATCGCACCTGTAAAAAAAGGCCTTAAAATTTTTTTTTGCCAAAAATGGACTTGCGGCAAAATGAAAGTGAACAGCTTTTTAACTTTTGGATTCATTTGTTTGAGTTCTGTGGATTAGTTTATATTTGTGGTATTGCTATTTTAAGCTAGTAGGATATAGTTTTTGACCAGTTTCACTTTTTATGAATACTCCCCAGATTCTATATAGCATGACTTAAGTTGTGCACACAAATCTGTCTGTATTCTGGATTTGCGCATGTAACTTAGTTAACAAGCCAATCTGTGCCAAGAATTGCCAATTAATAAGCATTTATTGACACTAATTGGCGTGAATTAGAATCTATGCACAAAAGCGTATTTTGTAACATGATGCACATAAATAAGTTATGTAGTTGAAAAGGGGCGTGGCTATGGGTGTGGAATGGGCGGGTCATGGGTGTTTCTAAAATCTATGTGTGTTGTTTACACCCCGGTCTGTGCCTAATTTAGGCATCAGCATTTACACCAAGTTGTGCTTGGCATAACTGCCCATGACTAAATTTAGTCATGCGGACGGGCACTTGGCGTGTTCTATAAACTGTGCGGAAATTAAGCTGTACTTTATAGAATATGCTGAGGCGTATTTTTTTTTTCAGCACTGATTTTTTTTTAGGTGTGATATATAGAATCTAGCCCACTATGTCTAGCTTAAGAGGTACTATGTGGGGTTCCTGTTGTTGTTGTTATCTATTATTTTGATGAATTGTCAGCTCCTTGTGACTCTGGGCAAGTCACTTAACCTTCCATTGCCCCATGTAAGCCGCATTGAGCCTGCCATGAGTGGGAAAGCGCGGGGTACAAATGTAACAAAAAAAAATTAAAAAAATAAATTTATACTGTTTTTTTTTTCTTGATGATTCTGTTATACAGTCAAGTCTTTTTTTTTTTTTTGGCCCTCATTGATAGCCTAGAATGCAGTTAGTTTCTTAGATTTATTTTTTTATTAAGACAGAGTCCTTAACGAAGCTGTTGATGATGTCGGCAGATGCTTGCATTAGATAGATATATAGGATCCTAGATCAGTCAGTTATGATTTCTTGCTGACGCGTGCTTAGGCAAGTAGCTATGCTATTGTTTCATTCGGTAAGTTTTTAATACTCTCCGGGGGTCTTTTACAAAGGCATGGTAGTGTTTCTAGCACGTGCTAAATGCTAGAGACCTCTATATGAATACATGGGCATCTCTAGTGTTTAGCGCATGTTTATTTTTAGCGTGCACTAAAAATGCGAGCTTGCCTTTTGTAAAAGCGTTTTTGGATGACAATTTGAGTATTTACTTTAGTACGTTCCTTTGTTGATATGGTTTCCTTGGCTACACGATTTGTGGCATTGCACTTTATAATCTATGATGGCTGAATTCTTGCACTTTTTTTTTTTTACAGCAAGTTTACTTGCACTACCAAATACTTTTTCTGTCACTTTGGCACATTAATATCGTGTAAAGGGTTATAATTACAAGTTGTTTTTTATATTCATATGTTTGGACTATGCACTATTGCTGTTGAACACCACTATGATCATTTCCATCTACTGATGTTTTTTTTTTCTTTCTTTTATTTTTCACTATGGGGCCCCTTTATCAAAGAGCAGTAAGGGTTGTGCCAGTCTGGCACATGGTGATTCTGCTGGTACTTACGGGTCTCCAACACACCATTTCCAGTGCTAGAAAATAAACTTCTTTTTTTTTAGTGCCGGTGGTATATCCAGCAGTAGATGTCATATTTAATTACTGCAAGGTCATATACTGGCCGTTTAAAGAAAAGGCCTTTTTACGGGTAGCACTAAAAGATGGACTCAGTGTACAGCAATCCCACATGTCGACGCCATTCAGGGCCACCTTTTACTTCCGTTTGGTATAAGGGCCCCTATGTTTCCTAGTGTCTGAAGTTGTGTTTGAAGAAAAAAAGTGATAGTGTTTGAGTGCACAGCCAGTGTTGTTGAGACTTAATAAGTTTGACAGAAAAAAGTACTGCCAGGCCTTACATTGATACACTAACATATGGAGATTGTTTAGCTCAATTTTCATCAATTACTCTTTATGATTTTATTTGCAGAAGTGTGATTTTTGTTTCACATATTCGGCTTACACAGGTAATTATTATTGTTTAACCAGTTTGTAGAGTTATGATGGTATTTTTATTGTTATTTATGATTTAGTCTTAATCACTGTTTATTGATAATCATGTAAGCCTAAATAGCCTTTTGTTTATTGTTGGACTGTTTGTGTACATTTGACAAGTGTTTGTTTTATTAACTCTTTATATATTTTTTGTAAAGTATTTACATGTTCTTAAGTATCTATATGCAAGATTTTAGGAATTGGTAATGTTTGTAAATTTATTTTTATTTATTATATGATGTAGAAAGCTGGTGGCTGTAGGTGATATTTGACATTGTAGATTAGATTTCCTTTGAAGATATGATGTTTGTGACAATATTTCTGTTTCCTGTAAAAAAAGTTGTATTTACAATATGTATTTTTACATGATCTCTTCCCTCTTATTTCTGTTTGATCTGTTTTTCAATGGATTAATTTTATATAAGTTTAGGTTCTCCAGTTGGTCTGAACTTTGTAATGTATGTATGGTTTTACATTTTTAAGTGTATATTAATTTCCAATATATAGTAGGTTATCAGTGGCACAGTATTTGCATGGTTCAAATCCTAGTTGTCAGACAATCGATTCTGTTCACATCATTACCTTGGGCACTGAACTGTGGGGTGCCAAAGGGATATCCCATTTTATTTAATATCTACCTCAAGCCTCTGGCTGAGCTGCTTCGGTCGATAGACACAAAATTCTACATCTGTGCTGATGATGTGCAGCTACTCATACCCATTGAGCCAGATCTACCCATTGCTCTGAGTAAACTGACTGCCTGCTTAACCGCAACTCAGGAATGGGCAAACAAGAACAAACTCTGCCTGAACTCAAGCAAAACAGAGATTCTTTGGGTACCAGAGGCGTAGCTAGGTTTTGATGTATGGGGGAGCAAACTTTGTAAAATAGGCGCCAGACATGGGCATAGTTCGTTTCATTTTGGGGGGGCAAAGGGTGTGGCTTGGCACATTTGCATATTCATTTGCATATGTACATTCATACATATTCGTTAAGGCTATTTAAAAAAACACACACACGTACCAGACTAAAATGCTGAATATGAAGCCAGCATATCAAAAACAATAGGGCCATACACTTTATGAAATAACACAAAACCTTACAAAAAGACACTCAAAATCTATACAGAAAACTTAACACACGAGCCCTAACCCACCTATGAAAATACCTTGGACCCTAGAGCACCAATATACCTGCTACTGGAAAATGGAACAAGCTGGACTGTTACACATTCCTACACAAAACACTACATGCTAGCAGAATCAGTCACCTCAGTCACATATGCAGAACACGGACAGACCCTCATGTGATACAAAATAGGGAACCACAAAAAACATGCCCACAAGAAACCATTCAAGATGGCTGTGCCCTTGAGACGCTAGCAGGCTACACTCTAGCTCCCTGAAGGGAAAATTATTCAAACATGCCGAAAAGACGGGGCTGTCCTGCCTCCAAAGCCCCGGAAGTTTTTACCTCTCAAGATATTCGAACGCTTCTTCAGGCAGCGTCTACTCCAACTATTTCGGCGATTCAAATGTCGGAAGGCAGCCCGCTGAGTAGCGCCGGTGCGAGTGGAGGCCCGGAAGCTTCTCCTGGGCTTGAGCTGACGCTCAGCCCCGACTCGAGGGAACCGCCCCCGCAACCTGCAGGGTATAGCACACCAACCGAGGCGTCTCTGGACTTGCTTTCCCGAAGTGGTGTAAGTCTACAGGGCCGGGAGGAAATAGATCCGGTTGGATGTGAACTGAGGTCTCGGACACAAACACCTATTCTATCGAAGGTGGAAGAAGCTGCTAGCTTGATACTGGAGAAAACTTCGGATAAAGAGGTACTACCCACACAATTTTCCTTTGAAATTAAAAAACCAGCGGAAGTAACGCTAGATTCGCTGTGGACCTTGATAGTTGGCCTAGGAAAATCTCTTGTCCCGCAAGTAAATAAATTGAATCAGGATTTTTTGGCTCTTGAGCAAAAAACTAAAATTCTGGATACTAAAGTTGAAAAATTAGAGCAAACGGATAACGATATGATCTTGGAAGTTAAAAAACTTCAAACTCAACAAGAGACTATGGTTAAAGTCTTGATTTTCCTGCGAAAAAAAAACGGAATTACTGGAAAATTCAGTTAGAAGTAACAATCTTCGTTTATTAAATTTTCCAAGACAGTTGTCTAAATCCCCAAGGGAAATGTTAAAGAAGTATTTAATGGAAATACTTGAAGTAAAAGAAGAGATGATTCCACCTTTCTCTCGGATATACTACCTTCCAATATTAAATCAAGAAAACCAGAAACAAGATCTTAATATTTCAGCTATACTTGAGTCTTCAGAAAATGACCCTGTCATTCCAACAACATTGATAGTGACGGTAGCATTACCACCAGATAAGGCATGGTTAATGAAAATGTATTTTAGAAATAAGGACAAAGTGTTCTTAGGCCAAAAAATTCAGATATTTCCTGATGTCTCTCGCGAGACACAAAAAAAGTGAAGACAATTTCTTTTGATGAAGCCAGCAGTGTTACAGCTGGGAGCAATTTTCTTTCTTAGATTTCCTTGTAAATGTGTGGTAAAATACCAATCCCTTAAATATGTATTTTTTGAACCAATTCAGCTAACAGCCTTTTTAGTGTCTAGACAAAACAAGGAAAATTGAAAATGTCATCTTCCCTTTGATATGGATAATTATGATACCGAATAGTGTAGCCTGTAAATTTCTCAAGTGAATGTTCCTAGAAAAGTATTCTTGTTAGAATAATTCCACTTTTCCTTTTCATTTTGAATCCCATATTGTGGACTTGAGTGGGGATTTCAATTTAAAATATTTTTTTTCTTTTCCTTTTTTTGTTATTTATTTCCTAAAATTGTATATGACACGAAATGTACCACTTTTCAAACAAGTTGAATACTTGATTTTATGTATAAAATTGTTATAAATAAAAAACAAAAAAAAAAACAAAACATGCCCACAAAAACTGAAATATAGATCTCTTCAAGAAAGCCAGACTCTGTAAGCAGTGCAAATACTGGTAAAAGAGAAACAGAAATGTATTTTCTCCTGTACTCTGCAAAATACAGCAATACGAAAAAAAATGTACATTTCACAAAGCAGGCACATCTTAGTCCTTAAAAAGCATTAAATAAAAAGAATGTTTTGTTTTCTACCTTTGTTGTCTGAGCATTCTATTTTTCTAGTTGGGCTGGTCCCAGTCTCTTTTCTACTTTTCATGTATCAGTCTTCTCCTAAATTCTTTTCCAGGTTGGCTTTTCCATTTCTTTGCTCTTCTCTTGTCTTCTTCATGTCCTTCTCTGCATCTGTCTGGCATTGATCTTTCATTTAATGTTTTTCCCCCCACTTTTCTCTCACTCTTTAGTCCTTAGTATTCATCTACCTACTAGCTTTGACCATCTCCCTCTCATTCCCTTTCCAGCACTCCCATTCCCCCCTCTATCTCTCCCTTACCCAGTCTCCTAAGTTCTTCTCCCATCTTTCACCCACTTCATAAGTGTTTTTCTGATCTTGCTGGCCCAGTATCTAATTCTGCTGCTATCTGTCCTCTTAACTCCGTTTCCAGGGCTTCCTTTCCATTTATTTCTTTACTTTCCTCCTTTCTTCTTCATTTCTTGCTCTATATCCATAAGTAAAAGCTGGGTCCTCCGCAGACTTGACTGTCCAGTGGATCCAACTTCTGCCTATTTTCTCCACCCATGTGCAGTTTTTCTCCTCTCTTCCTTTTCTCTCATCTCATCTCCTTCCTCTCTCTTCCCTCCCCTCTATCCATGTTCAGCATTTCTTCTCTCTCCCTTCCCCTCCATCCATGTGCATCTCCTTCCTCTGTCTTCCCTCCCCTCCATCCATGTCCAGAATTTTTTCTCTCTTCCTTTCATCCATGTGCATCTCCTTCCTGTCTTCCTTTCCCTCTCCTCCATCCATGTCCAACAATTCTCTCCTTGCCCTCCCCTCCATCCACCCATGTCCAGCAACCCTCCTCTCTCCACTGCCCTCCCCTTCCATCCATGTCCAGCAACTCTCCTCTCCCCTCCATCCACCCATGTCCAGCAACTCCCCTGCCCTCCATCCATCTATCCATTCATATCCAGCAATTCTCCTCTCTCCCCTGCTGCCCCCCTCCCTCCATCCATCCATTCATATCCAGCAATTCTCCTCTCTCCCCTGCCCTCCCCTCCATGTCATAAGTACATAAGTAATGCCATACTGGGAAAAGACCAAGGGTCCATCGAGCCGAGTATCCTGTCCACGACAGCGGCCAATCCAGGCCAAGGGCACCTGGCAAGCTTCCCAAATGTACAAACATTCTATACATGTTATTCCCGGAATTGTGGATTTTTCCCAAGTCAATTTAGTAGCGGTTTATGGACTTGACCTTTAGGAAACCGTCCAACCCCTTTTCAATCTCTGCTAAGCTAACTGCCTTCACCACCTTCTCCGGCAACGAATTCCAGAGTTTAATTATACGTTGGGTGGTGAAAAATTTTCTCCGATTTGTTTTAAATTTACTACACTGTAGTTTCATCGCATGCCCCCTAGTCCTAGTATTTTTGGAAAGCGTGAATAGATGCTTCACCTCCACCTGTTCCACTCCACTCATTATTTTATATACCTCTATCATGTCTCCCTTCAGCCGTCTCTTCTCCAAGCTGAATAGCCCTAGCCTCCTTAATCTTTCTTCATAGGGAAGTCGTCCCATCCCTGCTATCATTTTAGTTGCCCTTCGCTGCACCTTTTCCAATTCTACTATATCTTTCTTGAGATGCGGTGACCAGAATTGAACACACTACTCAAGGTGCGGTCGCACCATGGAGCGATACAACGGCATTATAACATCCTCACACCTGTTTTCCATACCTTTCATAATAATACCCAATATTCTATTCGCTTTCCTAGCCGCAGCAGCACACTGAGCAGAAGGTTTCATTGTATTATCGATGACGACAAACAGATCCTTTTCTTGGTCCGTAACTCCTAATGTGGAACCTTGCATGATGTAGCTATAATTCGGGTTCTTTTTTCCCACATGCATCACCTTGCACTTGCTCACATTAAACGTCATCTGCCATTTAGCCGCCCAGTCTCCCAGTCTCGTAAGGTCCTCTTGTAATTTTTCACAATCCTGTCGCGATTTAACAACTTTGAATAACTTTGTGTCATCAGCAAATTTAATTACCTCGCTAGTTACTCCCATTTCTAAATCATTTATAAATATATTAAAAAGCAGCGGTCCTAGCACAGACCCCTGAGGAACCCCACTAACTACCCTTCTCCATTGTGAATACTGCCCATTTAAACCCACTCTCTTTTTCCTATCCTTCAACCAGTTTTTAATCCACAATAGGACATTTCCTCCTATCCCATGACCCTCCAATGTCCAGCAATTTCTCCTCTCTCCCTGGGCCCTATCCTCCCATCCATGTCCATTGATGCTCCTCTCTCCCTGGGCCCTGTCCTCACATCCATGTCCATTGATGCTCCTCTCTCCCCTTCCCCCCTCCATCCATATCCAGCAATTTCTCCTCTCTCCTTGGGCCCCCTCCCATCCATGTCCATCGATGCTCCTCTCTCCCCTTCCCCCCTCCATCCATCCATATCCAGCAATTTCTCCTCTCTCCCTGGGCCCTCCTCCCATCCATGTCCATCGATGCTCCTCTCTCCCCTTCCTCCCTCCATCCATCCATATCCAGCAATTTCTTCTCTCTCCCTGGGCCCTCCTCCCATCCATGTCCATCGATGCTCCTCTCTCCCCTGCCCCCCTCCATCCATCCATATCCAGCAATTTCTTCTCTCTCCCTGGGCTCTGCCCTCCCATCCATATCCATCGATGCTCCTCTCTCCCCTGCCCACCACCATCCATCCATATCCAGCAATTTCTCCTCTCTCCCTGGGCCTGGACCCTGCCCTCCCATCCATTGATCAGTGCTCCTCTCTCCCCTGCCCTGCCCTCCCGCTCCCATGTCCACCTGCCCGCCCTCTTCTCTGGTTTAAATCTTGTATTTAAATTTACCTCCATTGCAGCAGCTGTGCAGCATCAGTGAAAGTGCTGCCTGACGTCTCTAGCCTTCCCTTCACTCGTTCGTTCCCTCTCAGTGTCCCACCCTCACAAGAAATGATGTCAGAAGAAGGCGGGACACTGAGGGAACGAACGAGCAAAGGGAAGGCTGGAGACTTCGGGCAGCACTTTCACTGATGCTGTGCAGCTTCTGCGATGTCGGAGGTAAATTTAAATACAAGATTTAAATCCCCCAGGGTGGCACGGGTACCGGAGCAGGAAACCGAAGGCTGGCTGAGCTGCATAGGTGCCGCTCCCCCTGCGCCCCACCTAGCTACGCTATTGTTGGGTACCTAACACAAGTGGACAAATACCGGACTTAAACATTTTGGGAAGTATGAACTTTCCCTAAAATCACAGGCCAGGAATCTTGGGATACTGCTAGACTCATCACTCTGATCCCACAAATTGAAACAACCTTTAATAATGTCTCTCTCACCTACAACAGCTACGAAATCTCTCTCCACATATTGAAAAGATGAGTCTGAGCACAGTGGTCCATGCCATGATAACATCACGACTAGACTACTGTAATGCACTGTACACTGGCCAAACTAAAAGGAGTTTGCATCAGCTCCAACTAATTCAGAATGCAGCAGCATGACTGATAGAAGGCTGCAAGCAGTATGACCACATTATACCCTTCCTGCAAAAACTACACTGGCTACCAGTACCTTATAGGGCTAAATTTAAAACTTTGTTTGATTTTCAAGGCCTTCAGACAACTTGGACCAGAGTACTTGAATAATTTAGAGGTCTCAAAGGTGTGTAAAGGGCTACGGTCCTCTTAAGGATTATCACTGTCTGTCCCCTCATCAAAAGAAATTGTATGATGTGATACCCGACAGTGAGCCTTCTCAGGAGTAATCCCCATTCTCTGGAATTTACTCCCAGAGAGGCTACGAATAACTTGAGACTACCTCTACTTCAAGAAACAAGTGAAAGCATGGCTCTTCTCCCAAACTTTTAATACATAGGGTGACTGGCTATATACTTACTCTGCACCTGGACTAGCTTGCTACACACACTGTAACTTAGATCACTTCCTTATATCTTGTTTAATTGTACTTGCCTTGAGTTTTTATCCATCCATCCATCTATTTTATCCCAACTGACTCTGTATATATTTGCACTTGGCCCCTCATTTATATGGTAAGCTGTATTGTAGAAAAGCATTCATACCTTATCTGTTATTTGAATGTTTTAATGTGTGCTTATTAGATGTTTCATTAGTATCATTCTGACATCGTATTATATCTCTGTTTGAATTTCAGTGCTGTTAAATGTGTATATTTTTGATCCTGTTTCATGTTAGTCCTATTAGGCTTCAATTTGTTGTTTTCAATTTTACCTTATTTATTGTATTTATGTTTATACTTGGTCATTTTACTATTGTTATATTAACAAGTTTGGGGGAGATGGGCAAGATGGCCAACTAGAGCAGACGTGTGATTGAGCTCCCGATCTACCAGGTTGTTAGCTGGTGAGTTGAGCCTAACCCCGGAGTTGATCATGGGGAAACGGAAGGGGAAACCCAGGGAGCCAGCCTCCTCGACCCCAGGGAATGTTCCCGCTCTTCAGCAGACAGTTTTGGAACAGTTTGGGGTTCAGCCACTGGGTATGCAGGCACCCGCTTTAAACCAAGCCGCATTTTTATCGGTGGATTACAGCACAGAGGCGGTCTCGCTGAGCCCGCTGGGGAACACAGTTCCTCCGTGACCCGGAAATAGTATGACTATGACAGAGGAGCCGAATGGAGAAATGCCTGGAGCGGAAAAGAACCATCCGACTTGAGGAGGCCTCGCCGTTGGTTATTCCTCATTAGTGGATACAACTGAACAACGGAGGGTCATGACAACTTCGACCCCCACACTATTGGGAGCTACTTCTGTACGGATATCGGAGATGAAAAGACCAACTGTGGATTAGATACCCTATGGGATGCCATTCAGGGTATGAACTCTCTACTTTCACAGGCAACCAATTCTTTTGTTGATGAAATGAGTAAGCTGAAACAATCCCAAAAGACATTAACAGAGAAAATCCAAAGCCAAGAAGGACAATTGGAATCTTTAAAGTCGGAACTTTCCATTATATAGAGTTTTGCTGGGAATGTTGCTAAGGATAGAGACACTCTAGCACGGATGCTAAAGTACCTTGATAATCAAGGGAGGAAAAATAACTTACGCTTTATTAACTTTCTTAAATCACCTCTAATCCCAGCTATGGAGATGTTACTTAGATATTTTAGAGAGGTATTAGGAGTTCCAATGGAGGGATTTCCCCCTATTGTATGAACTCAATATATAACTGGGAAGAAATCAAGTCCTTTGAATCCTCAGCAACAACCTGAATTAAATTTAACAGAATTTCTGGAAAATATGGAAATGGTGTTGGAAAGGACAACTCATAGTTTCATTTGCACTTGAAATGGACAGAAACAACATCTTTAAATTGTATTTCAAACATCTGAAAGATAAATTTCTAGGGGAGACTGTTCAAATATTTCCTGATTTAAACAAGGCTACTCAGACCCGTAGAAGAGAGTTCATGAGTTTAATGGCAAGAACTCTCGCATTAGGGGGATTGTTTATGTTAAAATTTCCATGTCGTTGCATTGTATCCTTGAATCTAGTTAATTATATGTTTACGGATCCTAAGAAAATGAGATTTTTTAGTTTTAAAGGAAAGTAATGAAAGTTCGAACCAGAATGCCTAATAATATGTGCTGGGAGTTTGGCTGCGAGTACCTGCATGCTTCTGCTCTAAGAATTTTTGAATAATTTTTCCAATAGTAAACTTTTTCGTTGTTCCTTGCCTCATAATAACCGTGGTCTAAAAATAATGTAAATTATTTCCATTTATAATGTTTGATGTTATTATTTCAAATATCCTACATTTATGTTATATTGATGAATGTAAAGATTAAATACAAATAATAATAAAAAAAAATATATATACATATAAACACGTTTGGAAGTTTTATGTTAAACTATACCTGCTGTACCTCACCTCAGGTGAATCTCTTTATAGAGGCAGTTAATAAATCCAAATAAATTTAAAATTATTTATCTAAAAACATATATATTGGCAGTGATAGCTATGTTTGCATATTAGGCTCCTGATTCAGGCCTAGTGGCCAAAACACGACCTGTGTTAAGTCTTGGATGCTCGTAATAAAGAAGATCTTTTATTCAAATAGAGCGTTGTCCTTTGTGGTTTGGTCACCTTTGCTGTGTTGTTGGTGCTTGTCTAGACCTGCGAGGGTGGTGGTTCTGTGTTTTTGTCTGGTTTGGCCTTCAGGCGTTTGGATAGCCGAGCATTAATTAGACATGTGTTGAACCTGTATGGGATGGGAAGGGATTGGTATTTGTGTATATTGTAATTTTATTAATTTATTGTAATCTGCTTTAGGTTAAACCACCATAAGAGGAATATGAAATTTTATAAATACCCCACTGAATATTGATAGCACAAAACCCAGAAATTCAATCTAAAAAACTATCAGGTTAATTGTCTTACAATAAGTTTAAGCAATAGAATGTGTTAAATTTCCAACTTTTTAATTCAAATTTTTTTCTTCAATTCATAAAAATATTCTTTTAAATGTTCACTACAAAAATTTCTTTTAAATGTTCCATACAAAAAAGTTTTTGAACATCATTGTATCCATCCAGAGGATCAATTGGTCATATGTCTGATTATAATCCCAACGGGACCCGTTTTGCTCACAAAAACATGGACTTCATCAGGGGTTATCCGTTATCATGATCAGACTCTACATCCAGCTTAATTCGGCCATAAAGAGGCTTAACAATGCTGGTCTTCAGAGTATTCCTTTTGACCTCTATTCGGCAAACTCCATATCCAGTTTGCTGATCAGAGGTCGAAAAAAATACATTTGGAGACCGGCATTGTTAAGCCTCTTTATGGCTGAATTGAGCTGGATGTAGAGTCTGATCATGATAACGGATAACCCCTGATGAAGCCCATTTTTTTGTAGGTGAAAAGGGATCCTGTTGGTCATATGTCTGATTAAAACCCCAATTGATCTCTGGATGGATACAATGATGTTCATAAACTTTTTTTTTGTATGGAATATTTAAAATACATTTTTGTAGTGAACATTTAAAGGAGGAGTATTCTTACAAATTTAACATTTTTTGGATAAAAAAGTTGGCAATTAGTCCTATTGCATGAATTTATTATAAGACAATTAACCCTGATAATTTTTTAAAGTTTGTAAATACATACAGACTTTTACGGTCTGTGTCCTGAAAATGGCAAGGCCAAATCAAGATCAAGTATACGTATGTAGTATCATATCATACCTTATACTATGAGGTTATCTTGTTGGGCAGAATGGATGAGACCATACAGGTCTTCATCTGCTGTCATCTACTATGTTGCTATACAAAACAGTACATTCCTTTACATGAGCATTTGAAGAGTAATGTCATTTGTGATGTCATTGGCAGGTAGCGAAAGATGTGTCCGTTAGATTGCACCACGAGCTGGAGAATGTGGAGGAGAAGCGAGCACGAGCAGAAGATGAAAATGAAGCACTTCGCCAACAGATCATTGAGGTGGAAATCTCCAAGCAGGCATTGCAGAATGAGCTGGACAGATTGAAAGAGGTATGGTGTGCTCTGAATTCTGCTCTGTACCTTGTCACCAACTAGTAACATGGAAACAAAAAAGAGAGGGGCATGGTTAGTGATGTTATGTTCTCTTTTCTAAAGTTGCTGCTGCAATGGACAGTACAGTAATGATTCCCAAACATGTTTGCCTTTAAGAACAGAATGGGAAGAATTATAGAATATTGAGTCTGCTACAACATGCTTCTCAACCCAGACCTGGGGGGAATATCTAGCCCATTGGGTTAGGATTACTATATTGAATATGCTTGTGTTAAGTTTGTATACAAAGGGTCTCCAACATATGCAAATCTACCTCATCCATATTCAGTTTGTAATCATGAAAAACCAACTGGCTACCTAGTTAGCTCTTCCTACTGGAGAGGGTTGAGAAGCACTGTGCTAAAAGTTGGAAATTAACATTTGCATTGTGACTGTGTGTATGTATGTATATCTTCAATACATATGTGTGTGTGTACATTTTATTTTATAGATAGATATAGATAGATATAAATAAAATAAATGCATGTCATGCAGAGTGGACCTGAATTGAAGACCAAATGGTATTTAAAAAGGCTTTACTTAAGGATTTTTTTTAAATATGATGAGCCATATGAAGACTGGAGAAAAAAGTGATCAGTGCAAACAAGGCTTTCCTGGGATCCGTCAGAGTTGCAAGTGCTCATAGGGTAGAGATGATTTTTTTTTATATTGTACTGTTGTACACAGCTTGTATATTGAAAAATCTTATGGGGATAATTGTACACAAGGAATAGAGTTTATAAATGTGTATTTTTTTTTCTTTTATGTTGCATGCTAGAAGGCCTTAATACTTGTTAGGTGCCATTTGCCCCATACATTTAAATATTGACACTGTAGTGGGACAGGGAGGGTGCGTTTGAGTGTGGCAGGATGGGACAGAGTGAATATGTGCCCAGCAGAAGACGTGATCAGTGAAGTAAATATGGAGTAATGTGTCTTCATCAGAACATATGCCAATGATATGACATTAGAGCAGTACAAAAGATGGATGGTGAGGTCAGTAAAAACAGTACATGGATTGCAGCTAGATATGGGAAAGACTGATTCATTGTCAGAAGTTATGTAGTCAGCAGGAAGAACACCCATGTCCGTTGACACTGCATGCACAAATTGGGGAGAATAGATTACTTTGCACTAGGGATGTGTACAGGGCAAAATTTGTGGTTCGTTGGGTATGTTTTCTGATATTGTGATTTTTTTTTTGTTCATATCACATATTTGCTTTAATGTGCATTAGAACTTTTTAATGTTTTAGGGTATGTCAAGATGGTGGCATGGCTTTTGGCAGCATGAGACTACTCTCTGCTTTATCTGCAATTTTCTGCTGTTTTACTTTTTATTTGGTGGTATCTTACGATGCCCCATACTAAGAGTAAGGGTCAGGTCCAGGCAGTTGTCTGTTTAGCCCGGACTTTCTTGCTGGTCCATCAGCAGTTGGCAATACAAGATAGGTACCATAACGCCCAGCTGAAAGCAGTGGTGGCCTACCTTGTGGATACTATTTATGACATGTTATAGGTTATGGCCCACAGTATGTCTTTGGCTGTCACAGCATGTCTGCAATTCAGGTTGCTGCATTGGGCACCAGATGCATTGTCAAAGTCACATCCAGTTAAACTGCCCTATCAGGGCAGTGGCTATTTGGAGATCTCAGTATCTTGGTGAAAGAACCGGGGGAAACTAAGCCACAGCATTTGCTGGAAGATAAGCAGAAAGCCTCTGGTCTTCAGGGTCTCCCAATCTCGATTTTTACACAGCAGATGATACCGGCCTGATTATCAGCAGTGGTCAGAAGTCCCACTTTCAGGCATGCTAATGTTCCTTTTCTGTAGACAGGAAGTCCTTCTCTGTCAGCTAGAGTGTCCAATGCCTCCATAGCTTTGCAATGATACAAGGCTGGTCCACTCTTCTCTTCCTCCAGTGGGAGGACTGAGCCAAAATCATGTCAGACCAGTGGGTTCTGGATATTCGTAAAGAAGGTTACAAGTTTGAGTTCTCCCACCTGGTCACTCTTCTGTTCTTGCAATCTCCCTGTTGAAAGGGAACCCAGGCAGTCGGTTCAGGCCACCGTTGATTCCTTTCTGGCGCTCCGGACCATTGTTCCTGTTCCCCAGGCTGAACAGGGACAAGGCAGATATTCTGTCTACTTCATTGTCCCAAAGAAGAAAGGCACCTTTCATCCAGTCTTGGATCTCAAAGGTCTAAACCACTGCCACCGAGTGTCCCGCTTTCGTATGGTGACACTAAGAGCAGTCATAGCCTCGGTTCAAGTGAGAGAATTTCTCATCACCCTCGATCTCAAGGAGGAGTAATTGCATATACTCATATGGCCGCTGCATCATAGGTTTCAACATTTTGTGGTGCTGGGGCTGTCACTTCCAGTTCAAGGTTTTTCCCTTTGGTCTCACCATGACTCAAAGAATGTCTACTAAGGTTGTAGTAGTGGTGGCAGACTTCCTTCAGTGCCAGGGATTCAGAGTTCACCTGTATCTCGATGACTGCCTCATTTGTACATCATCCTATTTGGACAGTGTGGGAGTGACAGACAAAGTTGTCCTTCTGCAGTCATTGGGTAGATGATCAGTTTCGAGAAGAGTAGACTAACTCCATCACAGATGCTGGAGTATCTGGGCATTCTGTTTGACACAGCACAAGAGAAAAATCTTCCTCACAGAGCATAGGAGGTTGAAGCTAATTCAACAGATTCATCCTCTTAGTCAAGGCAGGCCCAGATTCTGGGGTCAGTAATGGCACCAATAGAAATGGTGCCATGGGCAGGGGCTCATGTGTGGCTATTACAGGAGTCTTTTTTCAGCCACTGGTCTCCAACCTTTATCTTCCTTGGACGCTGGTGGGGTGGGAGACTTCCTTCAGTTTGTTTTCAGTCTGATCATTAGTTTTCTGGAGTGTTCTCCGGCTATTGTGTACAAGGATGAACAACTTTCCTATTTAACCATTCCACCCTGTTCATGATTTTAAGAAACTTGGATCGTATCTCTTCACAGTTTTCTATTCTCCAGGCTGAAGAGCCTTAACCTATTTAGACTTTCTTTATAAGGGAGGTGTTTTATCCTCCTCATTATTTTTCATCTTTCTCTGAACTCTTTCTAGTTCTGTTATATTTTTGAGATGGGGATGACAGCACTGTGCTCAGTACCTCATCAAGGTGCCGTCATAAGAGGCATTTTCCTTTACTAGGGCCTATTCCTCACACAGTACATTCCAGCGCAAATAAAGATTGTCTCATACCCACCTGCTGCTCTCCCTCATTTGGCCTTTCACGCCCACACGTTCTTAATCTAAATGTTCCAAGCAGAGATGAAATTGTGCTGTATAATGCATTATGCTGAATCTCAGTGAGTCATCCTAACAACTAGATTTATTTATGTTTGTTTTAATTTACAGCTTGATTATCTATCATTCCTAGGTAGTAAAAAAAAATATAAAAACATGAGAATTGCCATACTGAGTCAGACCGAAGGTCCATCAAGCCCAGTATCCTGTTTACAACAGTGGCCAATCCAGGTCACAAGTACCTGGTAAGATTCCAAAACAGTACAGTACATTTTATGCTGCTTATCCTAGAAATAAGCGGTGGATTTTACCAATTCCATCTTAATAATGGCTTATCGACTTTTCTTTTAGGAAGCTAGCCAAACCTTTTTTAAACCCCCGCTAAGCTAACTGCTTTTACTACATTCTCTGACAAAGAATTCCAGAGTTTAATTACATAAGTGAAGAAATATTTTCTTCGATTCGTTTAAAATTTACTACTTTGTAGCTTCATTGCTTGCCCCTAGTCCTAGTATTTTTGGAGCGATTCATGTCTACTCGTTCCACGCCACTCATTATTTTATAGACCTCTATCATATCTCCCCTCAGCTGTCTTTTCTCCAAGCTGAAGAGCCCTAGCCGCTTTAGCCTTTCCTCATCGTGAAGTCGTCCCATGCCCTTTATCATTTTTATCACCCTTCTCTCTTCTTTTTCTAATTTCACTATATCTTTTTTGAAACGCGGTGACCAGAACTGCACACAATATTTAAGGTGGGGTCGCACCATGGAGCAATACAAAGACATTATATCATCCTCATTTTTGTTTTCCATTCCTTTCCTAATAATTCTTAGCATTCTATTTGTTTTCTTAGTCACACCCACACACTGAGCAGAGACTTTTCAGTGATGACACCTAGATCCTTTTCCTGGGTGGTGATTTCTAAAGTGGAATTTTCATCACATAGCTATAGTTCGGGTTCCTCTTTCCCACCTGCATCTCTTTGCACTTGCTCACATTAAACGTCATCTGCCATTTGGATGCCCAGTTTCCCATTCTTATAAGGTCCTCTCGTAATTTTTTTCACAATCCTCTTGCGATTTAATAAACTTTGAATAACTTTATGTCATCAGCAAATTTAATTACCTCCAGTGGCGTTCCTAGGGGGGCGGACACCCGGGGCGGCGCCCTGCCCCCCCGGGTGCAGCACCCCCCCCCGATGCAGCGCAGATGCCCCCCCCGCCAAAGCACCCCCCGGCAAAAGAAAACCCTCCCCCCGGGTGCACGCCGCTGTGGGGGGTGCCGCAGCGCGCGCCTGCTCAGCGTTGGCTGAGTTGGCGCGTTCGCTGCAGCCTGCAGCTCCCTCTGACCCGGAACAGGAAGTAACCTGTTCCGGGGCAGAGAGGGAGCTGCAGGCTGCAGCGAATGCGCCAACTCAGCCAACGCTGAGCAGGCGCGCGCCGTGTCACCCCCCCAGCGGTGTGCACCCGGGGCGGACCGCCCCCACCGCCGCCCCCTTGGTACGCTACTGATTACCTCACTAGTTGCTTCCATCTCTAGATCATTTATATGTTAAAAATCAGCGGTCCCTGCACAGACCCCTGGGGAAACCCAGTATCTACTCTTCTCCATTGAGAATATTGACCATTTAACCCTACTCTCTGTTGTCTATCTTTTAATCAGTTTTTAATCCACAATAGAACACTACCTCCTATCCCATGACTCTCCAGTTTCCTCTGGAGTCTTTCATGAGGTACTTTGTCAAACGCCTTTTGAAAATCCAGATACACAATATTGACTATCTCACCTTTATCCATATGTTCGTTCACCCCTTCAAAGAAATATAATAGACTAGTAAAAAAGGCCCGTTTCTGACACAAATGAAACGGGCGCTAGCAAGGGTTTCCTCGGAGTGTGTATGTTTGGGAGAGTGTATGTGAGAGTGACTGTTTGAGAGTCAGAGTGAAAGTGTGAGTGTGTGTGTGTGAGAGAGAGAGTGAGTCTGGGTGTGAGTGTGTTTGTGAGAGAGTGTGTGTGTGAGAATGAGAGTGTGTGCAAGTGTGTATGTGAGACACAGTGTGAGAGAGAGTGTGTGTGTGTGGGCGAGAGAGAGAGTGTGTGTGAGACACAGATTCTCTGTGAGAGTGAGTGTATGAGACCAAGCGAGTGTGTGAGTGACTGTGTGGCACATAGAGAGTGAATGTGATACAGTGTGAGACAGAGTGTGTGAGAGTGAGAGTCAGAAAGACATTGTATATGAGAGAGAGAGTGTGAGCCCTGCCGTCCCAATCCATGCCCATCTGTCCCCTGCCCCCTCCATTCATCCTTTTCCAGCAATTCCCCTCTCTCCCTGAGCCCTGCCCTCCCAATCCATGCCCATCCATGCTCCTCTGTCACCTGCCCCCTCCATTCATCCCTATCCAGCAATTCCCCTCTCTCCCTGAGCCCTGCCTTGCAATCCATATCCATCCATGCCCATCTGTCCCCTCCATTCATCCCTATCCAGCAATTCCCCTCTCTCCCTGAGCCCTGCCCTCCCAATCCATGCCCATCCATGCTCCTCTGTCCCCTGCCGCCTCCATTCATCCTTTTCCAGCAAGTCCCCTCTCTCCCTTCCATGACCCCCCTTCGCATCCATGCTCCTCTCTCTCCCATGTCCCAGCCTGGCCCGCCCTCTTCTCCCCCCCCCTTCGCATCCATGCCCCCCCCTTTCGCATCCATGCTGTCATTTCTCCCCTGCCCTCCCGATCCCATTGTTCAACTTTACTGCCCACCCTCTTCTCTCCCCCCAACATCCCTTTTTTTTTTCTTCTTTTTAAATTTACCTCCGTGGCGGTTCCAGCAGCGCAGCGTCAGGGAAGGAGGCGGCGCTCCCGATGTCTAGCCTTCCCTTCGCTGTGTTCCTCCTTCTTCTGACGTCATCCTTGACGTCAGAAGAAGGCGGAACACAGCGAAGGGAAGGCTAGAGACTTCGGGAGCGCCGCCTCCTTCCCTGACGCTGCGCTGCCAGAATTGTTTTTTTTTTTCCGCCCTCGACGTCATGACGTTTGACGCGAGGGCGGGGCAGAGACGGCTGGGTGGCTTCACACCATGAATCCACGAACCCTACATCCAGGGAGTGTTTGAGTGGCTTCAGAACGTTGTCTTCAGAACGTTTACGGTGTGTTTTATTATATTAGAAGATTGGTGAGGCAAGATTTCCCTTCACTAAATCCATGTTGACTTTGTCTCATTAATCCATGCTTTTGAATATGCTCTGTAATTTTGTTCTTTATAATAGTCTCTACCATTTTGCCCGACACTGACGTCAGGCTCACTGGGCTATATTTTTCCGGATCACCTCTGGAACCTTTTTATAAAATCGGTGTTACGTTGGCCACCCTCCATTCTTCCGGTACCATGCTTGATTTGGATATAAAATTCATACAGACCTGAACTGTCCATGAGCACCTTATTCTGTGGGTGCTTGAGCATCCCCAATATTTTGGAGCATGGCAAGTGCAATGCTCCACAAGAGGAACCTCCCTCCTCTCTTAGTCCATGACGTCCTGCTGCTAGCATCTCTCCCTCTCCCTTCAGCTTACCAGTGCTTCTAATACCTTGTTTTGCTGCCGGTAGATGCACTGCTGTGATTGAAAGGAGCGGAGCTGCCTCGGGGCCTTGATATTCCCTATGACGCATTCTGCCTCCTCTGATTCAACTTCCTGTTCTGCATGGGCAGGACACGGTGCCACAGGGAAGATTGAGGCCCCGAGGCAGCACCTTTAAATTGCCACGGTGCCTCTACCAGTAGTGATTAAGGTAGTTAGCACCCTGGTACTATGGGGAGTGGAGACAAAGGGGGAAAACATGGACCTGGAGGCTAGAGAAATGGAAAGAGGTGCTGCTCTGCTGGACCAGGTAAGGGGAGAGGGGAAGGAGGGACAGACAGGAGGAGGTGCTGGATGGGAGAGGGATAGATGCTGGATCAGCTTGGTTTGAGAGGGGAGAAGAAGAGCGAGAGAGAGACTGGGGGGAGAAGAAATGGGGAAAGAAAATGCTGGATGGAAGAGAGGGGGAGAAAGGCTAGATATCCATGAGGGAACCATACTGAACTGTGAGGGGGGTGTGGGTGGGAAACTACAGGGAGAGATACTGGCTCCAGGATGGAGGGTGTGGGTGAGAAGCTACAGGGAGAGATACTGGCCCCAGGGAGAAGAAGGGAGGGACAGGGAGTCAGAGAAGATATGCTAGGCATGGAGGGGGAGGGATAGGGACACAGAGGAGTAATTCTGGACACGGGGGAGTGGGAACACAGAGGAGTAATGCTGGACAGGGGGAGTGGGAACACAGAGGAGTAATGCTGGACACGGGGGAGTGGGGACACAGAGGAGTAACGCTGGACACGGGGGAGTGGGGACACAGGAGTAGTGCTGGACAAAGGGGGTGGGGGCACAGAGGAGTAATGCTGATCACAGGGGGAGGGGGATGAATGAGGACAGGGACACAGAGGAGGAAATGCAAGATAGGGCAAGACATACAGAGAAAATGCTGAATATAAGGGCTGGATTGGGACACTGAGCGAGCAGATGCTGAAAATGAAGGAAGGTAAGGGGCAGTGCTGCACTTGTGTTATAGTGCTGTAGACTTGTTCACTATTAGTATTAACAGAGTCTTCTTAACGAAAGGATGGAAGGCAGATCATAGTCAGACAAGGACATTTTACTAGCGTAGTATCTTGCACATGTGTAGCCAGACTACAACAAAGAGATAGGAAAAATATATAATACCGATAAAATAATGTGTAAGAGGATATAGAAAGAATAGTAACAAAGGCAATTCCCAGCAACTGGTGAAGGTCAAATTAGGTCTCTAGCCTGGTGGCTGTTCATTACGGCTATAACAAACCCCCTTGCGCTCCACAGGGGGTTAGTAGTTGCCTGAGAGCGAAATAAAAATTCCCCACAGTAGCTCTGTAAACAGAGCGGGGAGTGTTGTACACATTTCTCATGTTCACTGGCAGCTGCAGATTGACTTTTGTATTTGGTTGGAGCTCAAGGATTTGAGCCAGCTGAGAGAGAGAGAGAGAGAGAGCAGCCTAACTGGACTTGAACTGCTTTCAGAGGGCAACCCAGCTGGACCCCAAGGATTAGAGATGGAGGAGAGCAGCTGCAGAAGGTCTGGTCATCAGTGTGAGAAAACGAGTTAGAGCATAAAGGAGTGAGATGGCGTCCTCGGGAAGAAGGAAGGATTTGTTTTCTATGGAACAGCTGATACGCATTGTTTAGGGCTGCAGAGAGCAGGGGAGAGGGCTGAGGTGATACTATTGTGTTGTTTGATGCTCACAACCTCCTTCCCCACCTCACACCCATGTTTCCTTCTGTAACCGTATGCACAAATACACTAGCCAGATGTACTGATAATGTGTTAAAAATGTCGAGTGTTTCTTTCTTGATCATGTTGTTTTTCTTTAGATTATTTAGTTGTATACTCTGGGAATTGCTTGTCAAGTTTACTTGTAAATATTATACTTTAATAATTGCATAAATAAAAGATTAAAAACATTGCTGAGTGTTTACAATATTGTAGACCCTATTTTTTTTTTTTTGAAATGTCTGAAAAGGCCCAATTATACAAAAATGAAAGGAAGGAAATTCCACAGGAAATGTAGGAAAAGCATAATGTTTCCTAAAAACTATGGCTTATGCTTTATAAATCACATTTGAATGTGACATACGAGTAATGATTAAAGCAGAAACCCTATATGTTTCTTCCTGCAGTGCACTTAGAAAAATATGACCCCCGAAGGACAGGAAGTTCCATTTTAATTCCTAAAAGTAATTTATAGTAAGCACTACTTGTTCTGCTGCTCGTTGAAAGGACCCCTTGTACTAAGCTGTGTTAGTCTTGCAGTTCCTGTGCATTAATGGCCAAATCTAGGACCTGGTAACCGCCAAGCGTCTGCATTAAGTGTTCACGTGTGGCCAGCTTCTCCCCATACAGTTAGGACTAAATTCTATAAATAGCGCCTGCAAAAAAAAAAATAGCGCTTAAGCGTGGCCTAGTGGTTAGAGTAGCGGTCTTGCAATCCAGAGGTGGTCGGTTCAAATCCCACTGCTGCTCCTTGTGATCTTGGGCAAGACACTTAACCCTCCATTGCCTCAGGTACAAACTTAGATTGTGAGCCCTCCTGGGACAGAGAAATATCCAGTGTACCTGAATGTAACTCACCTTGAGCTACTACTGAAAAAGGTGTGAGCAAAATCCAAATAAATAATATTCTATAAACAGTGCTTAAAGTTAGGCGCCATTTATAGAATAGCGCTTAGAGCCGGGAGCGTTATTATCTGCACCAACAAAACCTTAAATTAGGCCTGGATCCCCTTTATTTTATAATAACGCACATAAATTAAAGGAACGCCCCTGATCCGCCCATGACCTTCCCTTGGCCATGCCCCCTTTTTTGAGCCACACCTAAATTTACACATGTAAATTTTAATTAAATCCAATTAGCACCAGTAATTGCTTAAAATATCAATTATTGATGCTAATTGCATGCAAATTGGGCATGCGCCCACATTTATGTGTGTAGTTTTTAGGAACTTTTATAGAACTTGGGGGTTAATTCAGAGACAGTACACTTACTACTGTGTTAACTGCATTGTAGATAACATGGATGCACTTGATATTGCCTGTTGAGGTGGTATTAATTGCTCTGCTTTATTTGCTGAGTTAACTGCTAATACGCAGTACTGTAAGACCCAGTCCTTGCTCATTTCCTGCTCCATTTTACATTTCACTTAATGCAGAAATTAGTTTGCTTTGTCAAGCTGCTGAATTAAAGGTTAATGTGTGCTGATTCCTGTCTTAATTGTTTAATGCACTTTAGCAAAAGGGGCCGGAATGTCAGACCCCTGCTACTGTCAAGGAAGTTCTTTATAATTCAGCAGGAGAGAAAGAAAGACTTCTGGACTCGCCTGACCTCTGTATGCTGTATCCTGTTGTAGGATATTAAAGCATAATGTTTTTAAAGGGGAGAATTGAGGAAAAGAGGGAAGAAGGGAATGTGTTCCAAGAACTGAAAGTGAGTAATTGAAGAACACTTTTCCAAAACTCTCTCGGCCCATTTTTTTTTGTCAGTTTTGAACTATGTGATTGATTTCATTCATCAAGGCAAGATTCGTTTACTGTAGCTTATTCCTGTGCCAAAACTCATGGACAGTGAGTTTTGGCACAGGAATAAGCTACAGTAAATGAATCTTTCCTTGATGAACAAAATCAATCACATAGCTCAAAACTGACAAAAAAAAATGGTCTGAGTGAGTTTTAGGAAAAGTGCTCTCCAGTTATTCATAATTGCAAGTTGCCAGGCCAAATAATCAGATTATCTGGCCCCTTGTAATTAGTAATTTGCTAGCAAAGCCCTGCTCGACATCAGTCATCTAACTTTGCATCTTCCTCATCACAATATATTACACTTTGCAGGAGACACCATAGTTTACTTAGAGCTATGGTAATCCGTATTGTGACTTGGAATAAAGCTAAGCTCAGTGTCTGTGGCTGCAATGTCTTGTTTCCTGTGAGCTGTTTTTCAGTTCAGTGACTTGCTTCATGCAGGGTTGTAAACAGGGATATGCATTCATTTGAAATGACATGGGAAACGTAAAGGACATTAACCATGTCTCACATCCTTTTTAACCTGAAAGGACAGGACTCCCCCCCCCCCCCCCCCAAGTATGCTGTTAAGCATAAGCCACTCCTCAGACCAGTAACACTTGGGTTGTAGAGCCCTGTCTTCCAGGAGAAGCTGTTCTGCCTCCTGTGGATGTGGCAGTAGCCAGTTTTGTGTCTTGTATTTCTGGTAATCTTAGTTCCTGCTTCAGCAAGAGTAGACTTGGGTATTTCTGCCCCACCCAAGAGTAATTTAACTGAGGTGCTAAATCGCCCAATTCCAAGAGGGAGATTTTAGGCAAGTCATGGCTTTCTGACAAGTTTCTCATGATGCATTATGGGACCAGCAGCATGATTTGCTATCAGTAAAATCAGATACTATATGGCACAAAACTCTCCATCCTGGAACTGGGTAACTTGACAGCTCTGTATTAGGAAGGTTCCTTATGAAGTATTTCCACTGGTTCCTGGCACACCCTCATGATGCTCTTACAAAAAAGGCCTAGGTGGGCTTCATTTGCTTCCCCCCTCAAAGGAAAAAAATTTGTCATAGGCTACTGCCATGTTGGATGAGAACAGCCCATGTCCGTGCAGTCTGAAAGAGCCTTGACCCTCGGGTATGGTTGTCACCTGCTCCAACGATTCCCAAATATGTGGCTTTAAGCTGTGTTTCAAACAAACCTGTTTCTAAGTCTCTAACTCCTGGTATTTTAGCCCAGGGGCTAAAGCTTGTTTTGCTTCAATTAGGAGGGAGATCACTCCTTCCCCAGCACTATACCGCTGATATGCCTGATAAGTGCCAGACGATGGGGGAGAAATGTGTGTGATACACTGCTTTATACTGGTGCTGGGGAGATTGGAAGGTGTTGAGGTGGGTTGGGTGATGCTCTTAGCGGTGTGTGGTTGTGAATGGTGTATTGTTTTGGGTAGCAGCCACCTCATAATGAATAAAATTGCCCCAAAACATTTATAAAAACAAAACTAAATCAAACATTATTTTTTGCCTGCATGGCCCTAGTTGGGTGGCCTAGTGGTTAGAGCACCGGGCTTGCAATCCAGAGGTGGCCGGTTCAAATCTCACTGCTGCTCCTTGTGATTCTGGGCAAGTCATTTAACCCTCCATTGCCTCAGGTACAAACTTAGATTGTGAGCCCTCCTGGGACAGAGAAATATCCAGTGTACCTGAATGTAACTCACCTTGGACTACTTCTGAAAAAAGGTGTGAGCAAAATCTAAAAATAAAAATGGTGGCTTGGTATCATGCTTTGATTTGGTAGACATGGAGCGTATTAGATTCTAGGGACTGTCATTTTGCACATTTTTGTGCATTGGCTTTGAAGGTGTGCAGTCTGTGCTGGAGAAGCTTTATTGCTCTTGCATTCTGATATTCCACTGTCACTTTTTAAAAATACTGTTTTGCTGGGTTGCAGTATTGAAAACGACGCACCTTTCACTCCTTTAAGATCAGAGGCAAGGTAAGAGGTAATAAAGAGAAAACAAGGCATGAATAAAGGAGTGTGAGCCAGTGAAGGTTCAGGCACTGTAGCTGAATAGGAATCGGCAAAATACGACTTTCTAGAAACAAGCCGAATAAACTACTATCTTTCGCAAATCCCTCAAGACATATCTCTTCAACAAAGCATACAATGTAAACCTAGAACCTTACTAATCCACTGCTGAAAACCTACCGTCTATTATACCAAATAAATGCCTTCCTTCTACTCTCTACTTCTTCCCTTAACTAATCTTGCTATAACAAAAACTGTACCTGACATCCAGGACTAATTGTATTAACAAAATTATGTAAGCCACTTTGAGCCTGCAAATAGGTGGGAAAAGGTGGGATACAAATGCAATAAATAATAAGGAGGGAGGGAGGGTTAGAGATTGATAGAGGGGGATTAGGACACATGGGTGGGGTAGGTTCAAATGTAAAATCACAAAATGTTTGAAGTATGCTGAGCTTCTTATATGATATTGTTAATCTGTTAGCAGTTTTGCTTGTTACATTGACTAGATTGACCTGGATTGATAGTGAGCCAGTATAATCTACTTGTACTATGTAAAGATGGTTAATGGTTGTGTTTGATTAACAATGCTGAATAAAGACTTCTATAAATCAAAAATAATAATAATAATAAGCTGCTGGTGGTCCAGTGCTGCTGAGTAAGGCCTCAGGGACTGACAGCTAGATGATAGGGCAATAGCCTTGCTGGATTTTGGTAGTTGTCTAGCTTAGGCAGTAAGATAAGATATGGGGAAATCTGGGTGCTGGTTTAAGTTTGAAAACTTGTATATTCATCTGTCTAGGTGAACTAGAGTACAAAGAACAATTATCCTATATGTTTTTATTATTATTTTTTAAATATTTACAGAAATTTATAGCCTGCCCTTCTAGGGAGGAAATCCCTTACTAGCCATGGATTACAAATGGAGGAGTAGCCTAATGGTTAGTGCAGTAGCCAAAGAACCAGGAGAACTGTGTTCAGTTCCCACTGCAGCTCCTTGTAACTTTGGGCAACTCAACCCTCCATTGCACCAGGTACAAAATAATTGCCTACATATATAACATGTAAACCGCTTTGATTGTAACCACAAAAAGACTGTTTATCAAAGTATCAAAAACACATCAACATACATAGATACATACAGTATATGTGACTGATTTCTTGGCTGCAGCTGTAATGTGTGATTAGCAATGCAGACCAGATTGATCAGTTGGTCTTTATTTGCCATTATTTGCTGTGTTACTATGGGGCTCATTTTTAAAAGAGAAAAACGTCCAAATTGGTATTTTTGAAACCAATTTTTAGATGTTTTTCTATCAAGTCCGTCAGAAGTGTGTTCAAATCACAAGGGGTCGTGTAAGGGTGTGTTAAGGGCAGGATCTGGGCATTCCTAAGACGTGGACGTTTTTCTGCCATAATGGAACAAAACAAAAACATCCAGGGCTATAAGTTGGACGTTTCAGTCTAGACCTGTTTTATTAAAACAAAAAAGTGCTCTGAATGATCTGATGACCACTGCAGGAATAAAGGAATGACAACCCTGCCCTTACTCCTTCAGTGGTCGCTGACCCCCTTCCAGCCTGCAAAGATGTGAATGAAACAGTACATACCAGCCTCTTATGACGTCTTCAGATGTTATGGCCAGTCCTATTAGAGCAGCAAGCAGGTTTCTGGAATAGCCTAGTGCTGGGTGCAGTGCACAATAGAGAAGGTGACCTAGGCCCATAATCCACTCTATTACACTTGTGGTGGAAAGTGTCAGCCCCCCCCCCAAAAAAAAATTCATACTGTACCTACATATAGGTGATACCTGCAGCCATAAGGTCTGTAGTAGTGGTATATAGTTAGGTGCAAGAGGGTTTTCATGGGTTTTTGAAGGGTTCATCATACAAAATAAGGGGGTAATGGTGAAATGTGTACCTAGGACTTTTTATGTGACGTTTACTGCAGTGTCCCCCAGGGTGCCCCACTACTCTGTTGGGATGCCTGTGTCGCCAGTCTCCTAGGAAAGCTGGTTCCTCGTATGGCCCAATGGTTTGATTTTGTGTATTTTTCACTTGAACATTTTTTTGGGAAAATAGTCCAAAAAGATAGACGTACTAAGCGCAACAACATCTAGGACAGTGATAGGCTACCTTTTGAGCTTGGTGTGTCAAAATTCGCCAAAAAACCGAGCATAACTCGGGTGGTGTGTCACTTCGAGAAAAAAACCATAATTTCGCGATATTTATAGTTTAAATAACAAAAATGTATAATTGTAATATATAACTGTATTTAATAAACCAAAACCTATTTATTTAACTTACCTGCTTAGTGACTTCTTTGTTCATCTGTCAGTCGGTTTCTTTTGTTGGTCTTGATATTATTTAACTTGTGTGGGGTGCCGTGAACTAAGATAAGTGAGGGGGAGGGGGAATTCTTTAACTAATCTGCCTATTAGTGACTTTTTTGTTGCTGAATTTCATTGGCTAAATCTTCAATTGAAGGTTGGTATTTTGTACACTTCAAGCCCAAGCAAGCACTACTAACTTCATCTTTCAATCTGTTTCTTTTGTTGGATTTGATATTATTTAACGCTGAGAATAAGGGTTCACAAAACTACGTAGAGGGAAAAATTGTGAGTAAAGCCATTGCTATATTTTTCAGGGTGCTAAAAGTGTCTGGTAATCGGATCCAGGCACTCCAAATTTCCTGGTAACTCAGATATTCTCTTAATAATTGCATCTTTATTCTGCATATGGTGAAATAGAACTGGTGCACATCTTAGGAGAGTTTCTTTAATAAATTCTCCCTCACTGAGTGCTTTTCCATGCTGAGCTATGGAGTGAGCAATGCTCAAACTTGCAGATGTTAAATTTGTAGAACCTTTTACAAATTTAAGTATGGACTTAGATTGGCTCTTATAAAAGTGTAGCTGCCTGGAAATGTATTCCTTCCTTTCATCCTCACTTTTTTTCAAGAGCTGGGAATGATTAGTTTCAAAATGTCTATTTATATTCCACGTTCTGCTTACTACCGTTTCAGTACATAGAACGCAAAATGATCTGCCATTTTTTTCTATAATGCCATACATCTCGGTCCATGTCTCTTGAAAGGGTCGGCTACTGCTACTACCACTTCCTTTACTTAACCTTGGTTTTTTATTTTTTGGGTTCTCCATCAGGGGGGCAGTGACAGAAGATAGAATTATAGATAGCCTGTTAGCCCTGCAGGTAATTAGGGGTTAACTAGCCTAACTGACCACCTTATGTAAATTAAGATGGCTGCCGCTATTTCTAATGGCGGGAAACGGCACCCATAGCACATGCCCTCGCCTCTCCCAGCCTCCCCCTCACCTATCTCAGCAATGATGGTCAATTAGAAATCCACGACACCCCAGAACAGTAGATTGGATGATGGTTGCTGTGGTTATGTGGTAATGGCGATCACAGGGCCCCCAGAGATGCGTCCCCCACGGCATTCCGCTGCTCTCTGCTCCGCCGGCCGGAAGTGAGGTCAAAGATCCCCTAACGGCCGTGCAGGAGCCGGGGCAGAGGGAGCAGCAGGGAGGGAACAAGCGGAGGACTCGGAGGGAGCCAATAGGAGCGCACATGGCACCCCCCCCAGCGGGTAAACATGCACCGGGGGGGGGGGGTGATTTCGCCGGGGGGGGGGGGAGGTCGCGCTGCACCTGGGGGGGGGGACGCATCGGCGATCCGCCCCGGGGAACGCCGCTGCTTCTCTGTATGCGGCCACATGCGGCCGCGTCTCACCGAAAATGGCTAAGCGTGTCAGTACTGACACGCGTGTCATAGGTTCGCCATCATGGATCTAGGAAATGGTCATTTTCAAAGAAAAAATATAAGCATTTTTCTGGTTTGAAAATGGTCTTTTTCACTACTTGATTTTTGGACATTTTCAGCAAAACGTCCAAATTCAAATTTAGATGTCATATTGAAAATGCCCCTCTACGTTTGCTGATAACTTCTAAGGCCTACTGTGCCTGATCAGCTTTCTCTTTGAAATAACCTTTTTTTTTTTTTTTTTTTTTACTGACTGCAGAGTGAAAGTAGATGAGTCCAGGAAATGTCTGCTTTGTTGAGCTGACATCCAATAGCAAGGATTTTATTCAGGGCCACCAAGAGACAAAAGCAGGCCTGGGGCAAACACCCCGCAGCACCATGAGTCAGGAAACGCAGGAACATAGCAGCCCAAGGAGGGGGAGATGGGGGGACTGTGGGGCCACCCATATCTTTCTGCTCTCTCCCTGACTCTATTCCCCCTTCCCCATTAAAAATGTTACCTTTACTGACAGGGATGCCCAAACCAGGCCAGCCAAATAGCTCCAAAGCCTGAACCTTCCCTGGTGTGAGGAAGTCTGTAGCACTCTTTCTAACCACCGACACTGGCACTGCTCACACAGGCGCAGTTCATGTGCATAAATTGAGCATGCACGGAGTACTGGTGTCAGCTGCTAGAAAGCGTGCTGCTGACTTCCTTACACCAGGGGAAGTTCAGGCTTTGGAGCAATTTGGCTGGCGGGACTTGGGTATCCCTGGAAGCCATCAAAGGTACTGCAGTTGGACATGTCTGAGGCCAAAGTGGAGGGGTCTAGACCCCCCTCTGTCACTGGGTCAGCCGGGCCTCCCTTTGAGGCCAGGCCCAGGGAATCTTGCCCCCCCATCTCGGCAGGCTTGATTTTTATTATTTTGTGAGGTCTGCTAAATATCTGATTATCAGTTTGAGTATTTTCCATTAGTGCGAGCAGATTCTAAATGCAATGGGCTTGAAAGGATATGGTGCATTGTCTTCCCAGGCTCTGCCTCTGCTTGCTTCCTCCCACATCCCAGTCCTTTTCTTTAAACCCATTTATAGTTAGTACTTGTTTTTCTATGTTCAGGTTTCTTCATTGTTTCCTCATTTTTCACTGGACTAAGAGAGTATTATATTGCTGGAAAGGTAATCACAAATATATTAAATTGGTCCAGTGAAAATGTGTGACCTACAGCTTAGTTGCTATCCATTTCATGACAGCAATTCAAAGGCACCCTGAGGTTTGACACAGTCGACTGGCTTCCTACTGAAATTTATGTTGGGTGAAATGTGTATTCTTATTTGCACTTGTAATCCATTGAGGGCATTTGACGGTTATACAACTTAAGGGTCCTATGTCCTAGAGGAGTAGCGTTGCGGCCTTTGATCTGTTGGGCAGTTCTTCTCAATCCAGTTCTCGTGGCGTATTCAACCAGTCAGGTTTTCATGATATCCACAATAAATATGCGTAAGAGAGATTTGCATGTACCGCCTCCTTGGTAAGTAGATCTATCTCATACATATTCGTGGTGGATATCCTGAAAACCTGACTGACTGGGTGTGTCCCAAAACTTGGGTTGAGAAGCATTGTGTTAGGGAAATGCTAGTTGCATCTCCTAATCTCTCTGTCAACCACCCTCACACACTGTGTTCATGCAGAGAGGGAGAGAGAGATATGAGGCATATTTTCAAAGCACTTTAGGAGGCTAAGTTCCATAGGAACTTTGGGAGGCTAAGTGCTTTGAAAATGAGCCTGTCAGTATACATTTACCACCTCAAATGTGTCTGCTATTTAATTAACACTTTTTATTCTCATTTTATACAGAAAGATGCGTAGTAGCTCTAATATTAATATGGCAGGTTGGTAAAATCAAGAACATTCCAATTTCTTAATCACTCAGAGGGTTGATAGCAGATAAAGGTGGTTCTCCACTGGCCAAAGATATCCAAGATCTTTCATTTACAATTTTTACCACAGAAATTCACCGCTCCCTACCTGCACTTTTCTGGCCGTGTGCATGATTTTCATCCAGGTTTTAAACACATCAACACCTGAAAGCTTCTGTCTGCAGCTGCTGAGTCTCAGTTTGGAATCTGTTAAGAATGCAAAGACCCCTGCTAATGGAAACAGTGTCAAGACTGCCTCTTGCTGAACTGTGTATGACATGGTTTTATGAGAGCAGCTATAACAGATACCATTGTGCATGTCTATATTTTCTAGCCTCATCAGAGAATCCAAAGGTAATTAAAAAAACAAACAAACAAAAGAAATCCCCAACCAACCAACCAATATTACAGACAGATTTATCAGCTCTAGATTTTACTAGCAAATATTGACAAAAAAACATTTATTCTGATTTTCCTTCATGATTTGTAGTCTATTTTTCCAGGAGAATACACCTAAAAATGAAACTGACAATCAAAGAGTCTTGACGATAACAGATTATTGGTTGTAGAACGAAGAAGCCTCTTTTGGATGAAACCTCTTTTGATGCACAATCCCATCTCCGTGATTTTTTTTTTCATCTTTTGCCTGCTATGAACAAACAATGGCTGTTTATATCTTACAGGGGCAGTAATAACCTCTCTTTTGAATGTGTAGCTTGGAGGAGAGGCGTGAAAGTAAACAGACAGTAAGCTGCATTGCTCAGCCAGTGTTTTTACTCCTCCTATTGTCATGTATTAGTCAGAATGGTAACAGCCTATGTTGTACTCAAAATGTAGTCTTAGATGCCATTAAATAAAATCTACTACACCAACTGCAGCACTGCACCAAAATCACAAGGTGAGCAAAGAGAGAGGCAGCTGCTTATTGATTACTTAAACTGTTTACAAGGCATTTAAAAACTTCAAAATTATTCCACAATCTCTTAAATCAAAATGGTTTTCTTTCTTTTTGTTTTTATTTTTTTCTTTTTCCAGTGGATTAGGGTTTGTCATTTGTAATCATGTTTGCAGCGGTGGCCAGTAGGCAGTGTGTGCACTTAATCGGGTTTCAGTTTATTTCTGATGTATTGCAAATCATATAAAATATACTTCTAAGCAGATAAAGTATTTAAAAGGGAAATAAAATATAATTAAAATACAAACAAGGCAAACGGGGAAGACAAACACAAACAAGAAAGGCAATGACTAATGGTGGTGGTTGTTGATATAATTTAAAATTCTTTCCTTAAATGTGTTTTTTTTAATGTGTTGATTATGTAATAATGGGCAGTAGAATGGACGTTATCTGGTAGTAAAATGCCTATGTTATTTGCTTTTCATCCACTGTACTTCGCTTCATAGATGAGTGGAAATGCCTGACCTTGGATGTAGTTGTCTATTTTGTAAACCACCGTCTTGGGTTTTCAGTTAGCATAAAAGCATTCTTTGTTTTCAGTTGGAAAGCATTTCACAGCTGTTATGATGAACATTCAATTTCCAGGTCTTTGCAGTGAGATAATGAGACTTTGAATTCAACAGAACATTGACTCCTAGCAAAGCTGGCTCTACCACGACAAACGAGGTATCTGCCTAGTACTGCAGAATTTGGGGACAGGGCAGTGGCAGTAGCAGTGTGGCTCCTATGTGGCAGGTATGAGGGCAGTGGCTTGCTAATGTAGCCTGCATGGTGCTATGCCTTTTCAGCATCCACCCATGCTCCAAACCTGCTGTATCCAGCCTCCTGCAAAAGGAAGTTTGCTTTGGTGGTGGGACACAGTATAAACCTAAAGGGTATACATATGCTTAAGGGCCCCATGCTGCATACTCTGCCTTTAAATGTTGCCCAGGCCCAGCAGAGGTACAGCAGTGGAGGAGGCAACAAAAGCAGTGAAAGCAAACAAAGGGAGGATGTTGGCTGGCAAGGGGAAGGAAACAAAAGAGAGATGCTGGACTTGAGGGGGGAGAGGGTAGAAAAGGAATGAATGATGCTAGAAATTTGGGAGATGGGGTGAGGGATGAGGGAGGGAAGGAGACATGCTGGCCGGATGGGGGAGGGAGGGTTAGGGAAGGCGATATTAAATGCTGGATAGATTAGTAGGGGAGGCTAGGGAAGGGAAAATTAGGTTCTTACCATGGGCGTAGACCCGCAGCGGCGAACGGGTGGCCGGCAGTAGTAAAAGCAGCAGGCAGCAGACAGGCTCGACTCTGCTTTCCTGCCCTCTCTGCGTCCCGCCCGAAAGGAAATGACATCAGAGGAAGGTGGGATGCAGAGAGGGCAGGAAAGCGGAGTCGAGCCTGTCTGCTGCTTGCTGCCTTTACTACTGCCGGCCGCCCGTTCGCCGCTTCAACTTCGGTACCAGGGGCTGTTGGTAGCGGCGCTGCAGCAATTACAACAGTCTGCCTCGGCCTTCCCTGCCACACGTCCCGCCTATGCGGAACAGGAAGTTGTACCAGAGGAGGCGGGACATGTAGCAGGGAAGGCCGAGGCAGACTGCTGTTATTGCTGGCTGGCTGTAGTGCCGCTACCGGCAGCGATCAATGCAAGTGAGTGAGGAGGAAGGAAAAAGGAGAGATGCTGGAACTGGGATGGGGGGGGGGGGGGGGGGTGAGAAAAGGAGAAAAATGGAGGTACTGTTCAGCTGCACCTTTGGGAGGAGTGAGGTGATGGAACCATATGGGTAGGGGTGAATGGAGGGCAGAAGGGAGGATCTACAGGATGGAGGGAGAGAGGTGCAGGTCTGCTGTGCTGGATAGTTTTTTTTTGGGGGGGGGATGATGAACAGAGAGGAAGAGGTGATGGATTGGGGGGGGAGAAGGGATTGTTAGATGTGGATTAGCTGGTAGGAGGGAAGAAGGGAGAATGGATGGTAGGAGGAAGGGAAGAGAAAAGAGAGTGTCAGGGAGACAGAGAAGCGAGATTCTGGTCATTGAGGGAGCATAGAGACAGGAACACAAAGGGACAATGCTGGACAGAGAGGGGATAAGAGCATACAGGGACATTGCTGGGAGGGAAAAAAGGATATTGGAAGATGATGGACATAGGGTGAGTAAGAAGACAGGGGAGATGCTGGAAATGGGGAGGTAAGAAAATGATGGGTGGTGCTAGACATTGTATGGGGATGGGGACAAAGAGGGGATATGCTGGACATAGGAGAAGCTGACATGGAAGGGAAGGGGACATGGAGGGATGCTGGATTGAAGTAAGGGAAGGAGGATATGCTGGACAGAAGAGGGTGAGAGAAAGAGAATATACTGGTCAGAGGAGTGAAAATAGGGAGAGAGGGTGCTGTATAGAAAGGAGGAAATAGAAAGGGTGCTGGAAGAGGGGAGACAAAAAACACAGGAATAATAGGATGAAGATTGGGGTGAGGGACACGTTGAGGGCAGATACTGAAACTCGAGGAAGGGTAGAGACAGGGCTACTGCATAAAACAGAAGACAGTGGGACCAAAGCGAATAGAAAAACTAAATGATGAGACAAAGGTAGAAAAAAGTATTTTATTCAGAATTTATTAATTGGAATATGTCAGCTTTTGGAAATGTGTATCTGTGATATTTTGCATGTAAGTTTCAATTTTTCTGGTATTGCTGCATGCTGAGTCTGTCCTTGGAATTAGTGCTGTTATGGTTTAGTAAGAATGTGAGTGTGTTTTTCACAAGTTTGTGTCTAGCGTTTTGCAGTGGAGAGATTGTGTGTTGGCCTTACTGAGGTGGCACCAAAACATCAGAAAGGGTGTAGAGCCTAAATCACGACACACTACTTCTTGAAGGATCTACATATAGAGCCTATGCATTTCTAAGGTCAACACTGGCATGGTATGGGAAAGGGGGTGGGGAAATACTACTGGAGATGAAGAGGGAGTGCTGGGTAAGAAGGAAGGAAGGCAGAAAGAGCTGGCTTGATATCTCATACATATTCATTATGGTTATTCCCCCAAAAAGCCAGCTCTTTTTCCCTTCCTTCCTCCATATTAGCATATTCATTTGCATATGTATGTATGCTAATATGCTCCGCCCCATCCCTTGCCCCCCCAAATAAAACAGTCAAACTACGCCTATGGTTCTTACCTTGGTAATTTTCTTTCCTTTAGTCATAGCAGATGAAGCCCTTGCGTATGGGTTGGGTCCATCAACTAGCAGGGGGAGATAGAGAGCACTCAAATTTCACAGTGCCACATGGTCAGCTAGCTCCACTGCCTCTTCAGTATTTGAAGCTTCCAAAGCAGTATAACAAACCGCAATGGGAATAACATGAACTTTCCTCACAGCGAACGATGGCCCCATAACAAGGGCATGAACTCAAAAGGAGGGAATGAACACATCCTCCTGGAGGGAATAAACTCGTCCTCCTCTTTGTATTTATGGAGGGAATACACACATCCTCCTGGAGGGAATGAACTCAACCTCCTACACATGAACTGGAGGAAATGAACTCATCCTCCTATAAGTGAACAAGAATCCTGAAGATTGTTTTCCAACTTTCTCCCAAGGAAGGATTAGAACTTCAGGAAACAAGAACAGAACCTGAAACCAGATTCACATCATACAGACAATCATACAGGGAGGGCTCATGGCTTCATCTGCTATGACTAAAGGAAAGAAAATTACCAAGGTAAGAACCTAATTTTCCCTTCCTTGTCATCAAGCAGATGAAGCTTGTAAACTGCCTAAATTAATTCTGAAGTGTATTTTTCTACTTTGGCAGGTGGTGCATGTTTATGCTTAAAGCTGTTACAGAGGACTGACCTCTCTTTCTTTAGTTAGCACACAGATAAGGGAAATGCCTGTAGTGATGTAACCAGTTTTTATTTTTTTGAAACTTTACTGTTCTAGGCTCTGATTGGCCCAGGAGCTCTTTTTTTTTTTTTACTTTACTGGCTTTTCTCCCAGTTTCAGCCCAGGAAAAGAGAGTGAGAAAGCTGTTTGCTGAAGCCCTGTTAAAAAAACAGTTATATTTGATATCTGGTGTGTAGATATATGTCCTGATCTCCCCAGGTACTTTTTAGGAAGTAAACAAATATTTAATTAGTGTTATAATTGATCCATATTTCAGTTACCTGTAATTGTTTGCTGATTGCACATTTTTTGTTCATTGTTCAGTATATTTTTAAAACAATAAACAATTGTTTATTGCCTTTGTCTGTCTGGACTGATAAAGAATCCTGGTGGTTTGTGTTTTGGGTCTGTGAGTTCTTTCTGGGAACCACTGGGAGTGTGGCCCCAGTAACCTAGAAATCGCTGGGGATATTTTGTAAGTGGGAGACTCACCTAGAGGCAGTTGTGACCCAGTCAGTGGGAGAAGGGTGCTAGTTTAGAGCACAAGCGGCAGGGGCAGGCGGACCTGAGCTATGCTGGGGATAGACCCTCTATGTGGCCACGGGGTAACCCCAGTTGGGTGACTAGGCGTTTCATGACAGCAGACAAGGGAAAGAGATGAGATACTAGATACTTCTTCAGACTTCTAATTTCTGGCAAGTGGCATCTTAGCAACCAACAACAGAATCAGCACCAACTGCTCCATTGCAGTTTGGGGGATCACACTCTCCAACACCCTTAAAATGGAAGGGGAAGGGACATGGCACTTGATATACCGCCTTTCTGAGGTTTTTGCAACTACATTCAAGGTGGTTTACATATATTCAGGTACTTATTTTGTACCAGGGGCAATGGAGGGTTAAGTGACTTGCCCAGAGTCACAAGGAGCTGCAGTGGGAATTGAACCCAGTTCCCCAGAATCAGAGTCCACTGCACTAACCACTAGGCTACTCCTCCACTAGCAACATTCCACGTAGAAGCCTGCCCTTGCAGATCAGCAATGCGGCTGCGCATGCTTCTGTTTCTGTGAGTCTGACAGACTCACAGAAACAGAAACCTGCGTGGCTGATCTGCAAGGGCAGGCTTCTACATGGAATGTTGCTAGTGGAATAGCAACATTAACATTCCATGTAGAATCTCAAATAGTAGCAACAGAATCTCAATAGTAGCAATATTCCATCTAGAATCTACAAATAGTTTCAACATTCCATGTAGAATCTCAAATAGGGAAAGGGAAATGGGACTTGATATACCGCCTTTCTGAGGTTTTTGCAACTACTTTCAAAGCAGTTTACATATATTCAGGTACTTATTTTTGTACCAGGGGCAATGGAGGGTTAAGTGACTTGCTCAGAGTCACAAGGAACTGCAGTGGGAATTGAACCCAGTTCCCCAGAATCAGAATCTGCTACACTAACCACTAGGCTACTCCTCCACTAGCAACATTCCACGTAGAAGCCTGCCCTTGCAGATCAGCAATGCGGCCGCGCAGGCTTCTGTTTCTGTGAGTCTGATGTACGTGCAGGATGTCAGAGTCACAGAAACAGAGGCCTGCGCAGACGCGTTGCTTATCTCCAAGGGCAGGCTTCTACATGGAATGTTGCTAGTGGAATAGCAACATTCCATGTAGAATCTCAAATAGGGAAATGGGACATGATATACCGCCTTTCTGAGGTTTTTGCAATTACGTTCAAAGCGGTTTACATATATTCAGGTACTTATTTTGTACCAGGGGCAATGGAGGGTTAAGTGACTTGCCCAGAGTCACAAGGAGCTGCAGTGGGAATGGAACCCAGTTCCCCAGGATCAAAGTCCACTGCACTAACCACTAGGCTACTCCTCCAGATGCCTGGTAACATTCTCCAATTCATGGCAGTCCATTCACATACCTTGTCCTACACTGCACCCCAGAATACTTGCACTTTTGGACAAGACACCACATGTACTCATACTCTCCTCTACCACCACAGTGTCTCCAACATACTGCTCCCCTCACCCCTCCTGAAGTCACCCTCACTTGCTGTATTGGCATGCACTATATCTGTTCGTTAGTTGGTATTGCATTTGTTTATATGCCGTAACCACTGAGCATACACATGGCCTCGATTCCAAAATCCTCCCCCATCGGACCCCCAGACCATGTCTCCCGGGCTCGTATATGGTTGTTGTTGGAGGAACAACCCCCCTGCACCCAAAGCTGAGTAAACCCTGGACAATAACTTGGTTCCCTGCTCTCTCTCAAATAAAACCACCTTCAACTGCACCAACTTCCTATCCAGATTATGTTGTGCATCTCTCCCTAGCAGGAAATCCTGCAACTGAAAATACTGATAAAAGAGGATCCTACTCGCTGTTACTTCCTGCAGTTTCTGTAAGGATAACAGAATACCATGATTAATCAGATCCAAACCCCTGCAGCTTAAATAAAAGGGGGCGGAAATAGGAGGTGGACAAAGGACAGTAATCTTTCAATTCACTAAAGGGATGAAGCTGACCAGATACACCCAGGTTGTGTTTGCACTGTGCCTACACCAAAGATAACAGTATCAAAAATGGATATTCCAACCTCCCTTTTGGGTCCCCCCCCCCTTGCGACTGAACTTTGTGACTCCCAAATTCAAACACCGAGAGGTGCCGGTAGCCCCCGTTCAACACACACCCACTGTGTGTGCTTAGGCTCCTGAAATTCTTTTAATGCCTTAAGCACCACTGCTCTGTAATATTGTCTCATATCTGATAGTTCCACCCCTCTCTCTCTCACTCACTCAGAGGCTGCATCAGTCTTATGTTTACTTTTTTTGGGTCTCTTCCTGTTCCATAAAAAAAAGAAACCATCATATGATCCCACCAAGAAAAAAAAAATGCCTAGGAACAGAAATCAGCAGCTGTGCAAAAAGGAACAAACATTTAGGGAGAATCTTCAAAGTCACCACCCTCCCCTCACCAAGTCAGGGTTAACTTACTCTAGGTGTCAAAGTCCTTTTGAACACTGTGCAATAGGGGCACATAATTAAGTTTATAAACTTCTTCCACCTGTCCCATCAACTTGACCCCCCAAATATTGGAACCCCTGGATTGCTAACTGAAATGGAAAAGGAACTACTAAATCTGATACTACAGTGTTAAATAATAAAGTTTCCATTTTATTAGCATTAATTTTAAACCCAGAGTGCACTACGAATCTATTTAACGCCTCTAACAGGGGTGGAAGAGACTCCCTAGGGTTACCAAAATACTATCTGTGTAGAGTAAAATCTAATGGGCCTCCCTGCCGGCCACAATGGGGTGAATAGCCTCATTTCCACGTATCAGCCGCCAAGGGTTCTATTGCAAGGCCAAATAATAAAGGGGACAGGGGACACCCTTGTCGCACCTGTCTCTGAAGATACAGTTTCTGAATGTGTTCCATTCACCATTATCTTATTGCTAGGTTTATGGTGTAAAGCCCGTACCCATCTCCAAAAGAATCTCCTAAACCCACCCTCTGAAGTACTTTAAACAGAAAAGGCTGCGGGTGGATCCTTTCATAAAGGATGCATGCGTGCAGCAGGCACGATATGGCGGGAAAGTTGGGGAGGGTAGCCCCTCGACTGCAAATGCTCCAGGGAGCCTTAAAAACAGTTCCGTGGAACAGATGGGTGAAGAGAATAAGGCTCTGGCACAGATCCTGTGGGAATTCTGAGAGTCTAAGTTGGCGATAGCAGACCTGGTTATTGCCAACCTGGAAGTCAAGTTTGAAGCACTTTTCAAGTTTATTTAAAACTTTCTATCCCACCTATGGGAAGAACCATCGAGGCGGCTTAAAATCTAAATCGAACAAAGATTAATTTAAAAAAACAACAATTTTCTAGTGACAAGACCTGAAACAATTGGAAAGAGGGTAGAACTATGCCGGATCCAAGATGGCGGTGTAGCGAGTTGCAGCACCAGACGCTCCCAGATGCGCCCCGAGTTAGAGCAAAGAAGGACCCTTAAGCCCCTTGCAAAGATGGGGAACAGGAGAAGGAAGGTACGGGAATGTCCCTCAACCCCTATCGGGACTCACCCTTCTCAGCAATCGATGTTGGAGCTCTTCGGGGTGATACAGGACCTAGACAATCTTCTTCCCCTGCTATTGGTGCCGACGTGTCCATGTCGGCCGGCAGTGTAGACGGGGTTTCTTTAAGTCCCATCATGCATGCGGCTCCCCCACAGCCAGGAGGAGGAGGCATGGAAGCAAGTCCTACAGCTCTGTCTCAAGGAGAAGAGGGGCGGAACGTGCAGGGAGGGAACTTGCCCATGCCGAGTGTGGAGGTCGAGAGTGGTCTGGTAGGAGAGCAGATTTCTATGCATGTTTTGCCTTTACAGATAGTTACCAATCTGAATCAGATACTCAACGCTCCCCCCCTGTTCTATCATTGGGGACATTAGTTAAACCAGCTGTAGTGACAATGGCGTCACTCTGGGATCTCACATACACTTTGCATTCCTCTTTGCAATCTTTAATATCAAAAAATACTGCAGGAAATTAAGGTGTTGACAGAGGCAGTCCTTATCCAAACACAACTTAATACCAAACAGCTTTCTGAAGTGAAACAGGGGGAAAATTTGCAAAAATTGGAGAATTTGGGTCAAATCTCAGTTAAGGAAAGGAATTTTACCTTACGTCAATTAGAATATTTGGAAAACCAAACTAGGAAACTTAATTTGAGACTAACCAATTTCCCAAGGTCTCCATTGTATCACCTGTGGATATGGTGAAAAACTATTTGGTAGAGGTTTTGGTGATGCCGAGAGACTCACTGTTCCTATAGTTCGTGTGCAACATTTACAGAATAATATAAAATTTGCTACAGGAATTTCTCAGCCAAATATAGGAGACAGTATGAACCTGACATCCTTTTTGGAATCATCATTGGAAGTTGTTACTCAAAGATCAACAGCAGTGGGGATTTTTTGCCTTGGAAATGGATCGAGATGCTGTTCTAAGGCTTTCCTTTAGACACTTAGACTCTCTGTTCCTAAGATCCAAAATAAGAATATATCCAGATTTATCTAGAGAAATGCAGAAGAGGCGTAAGGCCAGGGGTGTGCTGGTAAATTTTTAACAACAGGCTCTTTCTCCGGACGTAGCCAGCTCTGCAGTTGGAAGGGCCAGGGTGGCTGGGGGGTTGGTGGGGTGAGGAAGCAACACTTGCCTCTCTCTCCTCCCTCCCTTTGTTCGGGCACGCTAGGCATACCTTTGCTGGCAACCAATAAATAAACTGCCACCACTCCCAACGTCTTGCTCAGAGCAGCATGCTGGAACTTCTCTCACATGCTCGAGAAGTCCCAGCCTGCTGCCCAGAGCTGGAAACAAGGAGCGTGGAGCAGCAGTAGTCTATTTACTTGGCTGGCGGGGCTCAGCATCCCCACCAGCAAAATAAAAGATAATTCAGCAGGGGGCCCAAGCCCACATTTTGGGAACCAGTTGTTAAAGTAGCCATGGAGGGCCCTACTTTAACAACCGGCTCCCAAAATTCTTAAAAACTTAACAACCGGCTCTTGCGAGCCTATGAGAGCCTGCTCCAGCACACCACTGCGTAAGGCCTTTTTGGCTAAGCGCCAGAGGACTTTGGCTTTAGGGGCCAATTTCTTACCTAAATTTCCTTGTATATGCTGAGTTGTTATTTCAGACTAAGCAGTTTCAATTTTTTGGTCCTAAGCAATTAGAAGAGTTTTTGCTTTCTAAAGAAGAAGAGAATGTGAATGTTAACAGAATGCACACTGTATGATAGTTTGGAAGCAGAGATAGGTCAGCAGTACCTCCTGTGTTGATTTCTTTAAAGTATACCTTAATAGTATTCTTTTTTTTCTTTCTCTTGGATCTATTTTGCCTAATTATAAAGGTCGAAAGGCAAATTTCAACTTAATGTTAGTGGAGATAATTTGGTTTGAGTTAATTACAAATTTACAAATTTCTGTATCATCTCTGAGTTGCAAAATATATAATAATAATAATAAAAAAAAAAGAGGGTAGAACTACAATTCATATAGAAAAGAAGGGAAGGTTAAAACATAAGGCATATTTTATTGTATCCACAGTCACAGCAGATCCCACAGAAAACCCGATAAGAGAAGCTTAAGGAGCAGAAAAAACATCCTTAAAAAGAGAGGTTTTCAATTCAGTTTTAAATGTATGCAAAGGTTGACATTGCTGTAAGCGGACTAGTAGCAAATTCCAATGTTCTGGGGCCTGGACAGAAAAAATACTGTATCTGGTATGTTCATGATTTATCTCTTTATAAGTAGGGACATTGAGATGGTGATGGTGATGTTAGCAGATCTAAGTAAACGTGAAGGAATATACGGAATTAGGTATTGTGCTAGATATAGTGGTTTGTTTGTAATACTAATTTTAAATACTAGTAATAGAATTTTGTATGTTATGTGGTGCGTTATTGGTAAAAGTAAACGAAGTGGGAATCGGGCCACGGACTCCAGAAACAAGGGAGACAAACTCAACATGGACTCGACTCAGAACCTGTGTTTTGGCCTACAGCCTGCTAAAGGAATCTTTTCAATAAATAACAGAATCTTCGATGTCTTGTCTTTTAACCTTGTGACTCTAAAGATTGGTCTTTATAAAGACCTTTGTCGTGGTATCGTTAATGGTAGGCAAAGTCTGAGTCATCTGAATATCAAGCTTGGAAAGCAAATGAAAAGTTTTGCTAACGTGTTAGTGTCCAGATCAGGGACGTAGCTAGGTGGGGCCATGGGGGCATTGGCCGCCACAGATTTTGTCCTGGCCCCTCTGGTTTTGCTGGGGGGGGGGGGTCCACAACCCCCCGCCAGCCGAAGTCTTCTTCAGCGCCGGTCTCCGACGCATTTGCTGATCTGTGCTGCTGTCTTCTTGAGTCCTGACATCCTACACGCCCTGCAAAGGTACCTTGCGGTAGCAGGGGAGGTGTCAAAAGTGGTGGTGGTGGGGGGGGGTCGGCAGCTGGGGGAGGCGGGCTAAAATGTGTCGCTCCACCTTGGTTTCTGGACCTCCCTTATGCCGAGGTCTGGCAACACCCCTGGTCCAGATTAGAAAAGCTGCTCACAAAACTTGTTAAAGCAGATCAGACTGACTTTGTGAAGGGTTGCTTGTTGAAGGACAATGTGCGCCAAGCCATTGATAGTTCACATTGTGCTTGGTATTGGAGAGATTTATGTTGCTATTGCTCAGATGACATTAGAATCAGAACATTTTTTCTATGATGACTTCTGTGATGAAATGTCTTAGTTCTGATCTGCATCTGTTGTTGGGTGGAGGTTGGATTTTTGTGGATGCAGAGAATGTATACGTCTAACTCATAAGAACCTTCTCACTCCCTGTCTGCAGTTATGAGGAGGAGCCACCCACCATTCCTGATGCTTTAGGGGATGCAGGGGGTGAAGCACATGGGTAGGGCATGGGGTGTGCATGTGGTTGGCACAGGGTGGAGCAGCAGGATGCTGGGGGTGCCATCTCATCTCCCACCTCAGGCAGCAGATTGCCTTGAACCACTCTTGAGTGTTGCCATATCTGGCTGCTGCGTAGGGCATTGGTTGGGCCTCCAGTCCATCGTGGTTTCCGTTATGCAGGCCTTGCATGTACCACTGTTTTCTGATATGCCCAGCCCTAGACAAATCAGCTACCACTATAGCGCCATTGTAACTTTGAGTCCTGCCCATGCAGAAAGATAAAAGTAAAAGGCAGACGTAATAAGAAGATAAACAGTCTTTATTTAGAATCGGGAGGCTTCCAGAGATTTACACATCTGGGCCTGACATGGCCATGTTTCGCCTTGAAAAGGCTGCATCAGGAGCTAAGTTACCAGCTGGTGGAAAATTACAAACCTCACTATGTCTGGCGCAACGGAGCAGGGCCGCCGAGAGAAATAGCTGGGCCCGGGGCAGAACCAAACTGCCGCAAGCTGCCCCCCCCCCCCACTTGTGCTGCCCCCTAACTTGCACCGCTGATCCCGCCTGCCCCTTTACCCTTCTGTTTTTGCATCCAAGGGAGGCCCAGGCCTGGCGCCAGCAAGCTGCTTCCTGCTCCGATGGGCTGTCCTCTCCTGCTTCTGTCTGTGCCGGGAGTCAGGACTCAGATGATTGCATTAATGCGATATCACACTAATGCAATCAGCCGGGTCATGGACGGCACACAGGAGCAGGGGAGGACAGACCCGGAAGCAGGCAGGCAGCACGAAGTAGCTTGCCGGGCCCCCCACCTCCTGGTGGTCCTGCAACAGAGGTAACAAGGTTAAAAGCACCAGCTGGTGGAAAATTACAAACTTCACCTTGTCTGGTCCAACAGATAACAAGGTTAAAAGCAATGCTCTTTTCTATGGATGCATTTGTATAAAACAAACTGTATGTATGTATCTATGGGGGGGGGGGGGGGGGGGGGGTTGGGAAGGGCAGAGGTAATGCTGGGCTATGGAGGTATAGGGTTTTATAAGGACTCACCCATGTTAACTCTGGGCCCACCCAAAATGTCAGGTCTGGCTACGCCACTGTTGAGAGGGAGAGTTTCCTTGTGTTTTAATTCCCCAGAGGAGATACTTCTGAAGCAGTTTCTTGGGATTTTTCTATTGAATATCTAAGGGCTGGCAAGGGTGCTTTGGAGGTTTTGTGATATGTTGGATTTATATATTGGTGTATTTGAAATCCAAGAGTGCTTCCAGACACAAGCCCAGAAATGTCCGTGTCCATTTCTCTCCATACTCTACTAAATGAGATGCTCAAATAAGCAATGTATTTATCCAGCAAGTACTAGAAAAACTATTTCAACCTGATTCCACACTCTGGCCATCTCCTTAAATCATCATCACAGGACCTAATTACACCAACTTATGTTTAAATCATTTTTATTAGTGACACAGAACAATGTGAAATACCAATCAAACAGTAACAGTCATCAAAGTTTTCAAGAAATGTCCCCACTCTTTCCCCGAACAGCTGAAAAGCTTAATCAGAGGGTCTAGGTTCTTATGACCCTCCAAAATTTTTAAATCATTTGTACTGAACAATGCAATAAACAGTCTAATAAACAATACAGTGTGAGGTGTAAACTTTGTTGGAAAAACAAAGCCAACGCCCAACTTAGCTAATCCCCCTTCCAACCTTAGCCCACTAGCCTCCTTATCATGATGTGGTGCAGCAATTAACATGGGAACAATGTTTGTTTGAAAGATAAACAGCAGTGAAACCATGAAAGAACTCCCCCCCCACCAAATTCTAATGGCAGAGACCTTCTCCTAGATCCCCAACCCTCCCCTATCCATCCCTCACCCTTCAACAAAAACTGAACAGGAAAGAACCAAACCAAACAAATAAACTTGAGGGGGGAAAAAAACAACCTCTCAAGGGGAACCTCTGAAAGCCAGGGACCTAAACCACTGATAATTACAGCAGTTTACAAAGCAAGGGGATAGCGCTACCTTAAACAAGTTTAGAGGGAACAACAACTGTCCTTAAGAAATGAATACTAAAATTCTTACTGAACTGCACAAAATCAGATCAGATTATTCCCAGAGAAGTTTACAGGCATATAAAAGCCACGTTTCCTTAAGGAGACTATGTGCACATTTTATTGACTTTATAAAAGTTTTTGATAGTTTATGGTGCCTTCAACAACTTCAGACTGGAGTTAGAGGAAAAACTATGACATAATTAAATCCATGTATTCATGCACCAGCTCTGAGGTAAAAATAAACAACATTCAGACTGACAGCTTCAGACAAGATTGAGAAGAGAGACAAAGATGTAGCCTGAGTCCAGCTTCTTCAGTATTTATGTCGGTGATCTCAGCACTGTACTGGAGAGGCTTTCAACCCCACGGTACTAAAACTAAACAGCTCATAAATTAAATGTTTCTTATATACATTTGATCTGCTCAGTTTATCTGAAGGTTTTGCAAGTGAATTTAAAATGCTTGAGACCTACTGCAAATCATGGGCCCTATAAGTAAAGTTGGAAAAGATACATTTAATTATTTATTTGGATGTATTCATAAATAATTATGATTTTCCAGAAAGGACCAAAAATTCTCCAACATAGTATCAAATTCTTCCTCAAACAAGAGTTTCAACACACTTTTGAGGAGTATTTTCTCAACCACTATGTCAGGTCACACTAGTGGCATAGCCGCGGGGGGGGGGGGGGGGGGGGGGGGGGGGGGCTTGGGGGGACTGGCTCCCCCTTTAGACTCAGGCCCCCTCCAGAACTTCAGCATCCCTTTAAATGGCTGGCAGGGATGCTCAGTGTCTGAGCCACTCCTTCCTTTTCCTCATGCTGCTTCCTTAATGCAGAAGTTGGCAGCGTTGCCTTAACCACCAATGCTGGGTCTTCATGCATGTTCAGTTCACAGAGTCCTAGAGTCAGCGGCTGGAAGAAGCAGCACAAGGAGGAGGGGAGCAGCTCGGAGACTGTATTTCTTTGGCTGGCGGGGCCTCGGCAACCCCACCAGCAAAGGTATGTTTAGCATGTGGGGGGGGGGGGGGAAGAATGTGTTGACCCCCTCCTGTCTACCCCTGGGTGCCCCCCAAAATTGGAGGGCTGGCTGTGTCCCTGGATCACATTGGTGTTTCCTGAAGAAGTGGGGGGTATGTTTCCAAAAATTTGGCATAGTCCGCAAACCTTTGCTTTCCGTAACAACAATATGTTGACTGTAAGCTGATGTGACCAGAGATCCAGAGAGACATATGCTTGAAATCCCTACAACTGGTCCCTATTTCTGCTTACCCGTTATCCCTAATGATAATTTTTACCATCAGCCCTAAATGGGAAATGTTGCAGGTCTGCTCTCCATAGTTTGTTTGCTACATAGTTTCCAGGTAGTAAATTTGCAGGATTTTGTGCTACTTCACATTATGTAGTAGTGGAGGGATTTTGTATTGCTGTTGAGGTGATACCACAATCTGAATATATATTTGTTTTGTATGACAAAGTCTAAGGAGGATGCATCCTACTTTGTTGCTCTATCAAGCTTATTTTCGAAAGAGAAGGGCGCCCATCTTCCGACACAAATCGGGAGATGGGCGTCCTTCTCCAGGGTCGCCCAAATCGGCATAATCGAAAGCCAATTTTGGACGTCCTCAACTGCTTCCCGTTGCGGGGACGACCAAAGTTCACGGGGGCGTGTCGGCACCGTAAGGAAGGCGGGACTGGGGCGTGCTTAAGAGATGGGCATCCTTGGCCAATAATGGAAAAAAAAAGGGCATCCCTGACGAGCACTTGGGCAACTTTACTTGGTCCATTTTTTCTTGCGATCAAGCCGTGAAAAGGTGCCTGAACTGACCAGATGACCACCGGAGGGTATCGGGGATGACCTCCCCTTACTCCCCCAGTGGTCATCAACCCCCTCCCACCCTCAAAAAAAAACTTTTTAAAATATTTTTTTGCCAGCCTCAAATGTCATACCCAGCTCCATGACAGCAGTATGCAGGTCCCTGGAGCAGTTTTAGTGGGTGCAGTGCACTTCAGGCAGGCAGACCCAGGCCCATTCCCCCCCCCCCCCCCACCTGTTACACTTGTGGTAAATGTGAGCCCTCCAAAACCCACCCGAAACCCACTGTACCCACATGTAGGTGCCCCCTTCACCCCTTGTGGGGAGTGGGTTTTTGGGGGGGCTCAGCACCCAAGGTAAGGGAGCTATGCACCTGGGAGCAATTTGTGAAGTCCACTGCAGTGCCCCCTAGGGTGTCCAGTTGGTGTCCTGACCAGTGCACTACGAATTCTGGCTCCTCCCATGACCAAAGGGCTTGGATTTGGTCGTTTTTGAAATGGGTGTCCTCGGTTTCCATTATGGCTGAAAACCAGGGACGACCATCTCTAAGGTCGACCTACATGTTGAGATTTGGGCGTTCCCCGACCGTATTATCGAAACGAAAGATGGACGCCCATCTTGTTTTGATAATACGGGTTTCCCTGCCCCTTTGCGGGGCCGTCCTGCGAGGACACCCTCATGAAAACTTGGGCGCCCCGTTCGATTATGCCCCTCCAGGTAGATTCAAGAATGGGTAAACATTTCTTGATGTTCACAGTAAGTTTAGTGTGAATTTGCTTACCATTCAATCCCATATTGAGAAACACTACTCAGCACATCTGTCCCAGATTTCTCACTGATAAAGTAAACAAAGATTAGAACAACTTAAAATATAATAACATAAATGTTAAGTTTTTAAAACAAGCAAATTTTGTTTAAGGATATCTTATATTTCTCTTCCATCATTTTAAAACAAATATTTAGGAGGGTTTTTTTTTGTGCAGCTGTGAATTTTAGTGTTCAGTGTGTCACACACATTAATGTTGTCTCTTAGGTGTGTCAGAGCAGAACAGTGTGCCACTTACTTCCCACCGGGCCCCTTGGTGAGAAGGCTCTTTCTGCCCTCTCACTTTCTCTTGCTAGCATGCTTCCCTCCTCCCCTTCAACAACTGTAGACTGCCAGGTCGCCAATCTAGACAAGTCTCTTCATTCACTTCTCGATTCAGCATGCCCCTCTGGTTACTAAAACACCTGCCCGCCCCCATTCAGCCCCCTGGTTCTCCCATTCACTTCATCTTCTGTGCTCCCAACTTTGCACTGCAGCAAGGAAATGGCGGATATCCTGGCCCACGTCAACTCATTTTTTCTTCCATAGACATTACGCGGAATACCAACATGCTCTTCGTTCAGCCAAAGCCGCTTACTGTACTAACAAAATCTCCTGCGCTCTGTGTATCTTTCTGCCCTCTCCCAGGTATAACGGTACTAGTTACCTGTAACCTGGAATGTCCAGCACTCCAGGGATTATGGTCCTAACGCCACCAGGTGGAGAGACAGAAAGACACAGAAGGCTATAGTAATATGAGAACAATCAGTAATTGTTTATTACACTTACCAATCAGGACTACAATTAGAATACGTAATATAATTAATTAATTCTCATATCAGACAGCAACCAGGACACAAACGTGACCTCTGACATTAGCTCTCTGATTGCCTCTGTCCATGATTCTCCTTTTATACCCTTTTCTCTCATAGGCTAGTATTGGAAGTACAAAGTCAGCATATTCTAACATATTCCAGCATATTCTAGTAAATTCTGTTTTACAGAAGCAAAGTTCTTCATAACATATTTGCTTATCATAAGTAAGGTCAGCAAGGTTATCCTACTTTGCAAAAACCATCTTCCCAGCAACCAGCTCTTAACTGCCCCCTGGTGCTGTTTCAGATTCTTCATTTGATTGCCCTGTCCACTAGTTACCTCTGATTTTGACCCATCAGTTCTTTCACTTGGCAGTCAAAAATATCCCATCTGCGCTCTGCATTACTCCCTGCTCTTCCCCTCTCCCCATCTCCTTCTCCTCACCTTACCATCCACTCCTCACTTCCACCTTCTGCTTCCTCTCCATCCTCTGCTTTCTGCCCTTTTTTTTTTTTGTTTTTAATTTTGAAATGCTTTGAAGCCTGTACCAGGCCCTCTGCAGTATATCAGGTTTGTGTAAATAAAGTGCATGTAGTAGTTTTAGCTAGCTATAAAGATACTACAAAGAGAAGCTCTAAGGGACCGATTCACAAAGGCACCTGTTAAATTCAAGTGCCTTGGGAAAAGGAACCTTGTTGCAAACAACGACCAATGCACAAAGGGATCATATGCAAATGAGATGCACGGATCCCCCCTTTATGCATCAGCTGTTGTTGTGACTTGAGCTGTTAAATGCATTTACACACAGAAGTTTTGCGTCCCTTTTTCCAATCCCTGTAGCAACTACTGAAAACCCTATGCAAATGCACTGCAAGGAGCTCATTAGTATTGAAATGAGCATTCTGAGCAATGCACAGACCATGAGCATCTACCTTTAATGTGCAAAGTTTTATGGCAGGTCTGGACCAGTCATTATAGGGAGAAGTCTGTTAAACTGTATAGTGCTAGCAGACTGCTTATGAGTAGGTGCTTATGGACCCAACCCCCTTCTCATCGAACCAACATGACCGGACTGCTCCCCCCCTAACCCCGCACCACCAAGCAACAAATCCCTGGTGGTCTGGTAGACCCTGAACCTCCCCCACAGCCCCTCCCGCCCCATGCAAAAAATCCCTTATGGTCCAGTGGACCCAGACCCTTTGCAAACCTCCTGAACCCTCTAAGCAAAAAATCTCCCTGGTGGTTTAGTGATCCCCTCCCCCATACTTCCCTCCTCCCTGTACCTTAAAACGATGGGAGCAGGAGCAACACCTCATCCCTCCTGCCTCTGGGCCTACCTTCTCAAAATGGTGGAGCCCAGCCCCTGTCCTGTGCATTCTAGGATGCAATGGGCAGGGTTAAGCACCATATAAGGAATGTACTGCAGGGGGCCTGGCACAGGCTTCAAAGTGGTTCAAATTATATGGTGCTTATCTTCTTCCAGTGTATTCCAGGATTCACCGGGTAGGGGCTGGGTGCCTCCATTTTGCACAAGAGGGGCCCGGACGGAGGAGGTGTTTCTTCTGCCCTTCTGCCTCCAATGTTTTAAGATATAGGGAGGGAGGAGAGGAGGTTGCTAGATCACCAGGTAGATTTTTTGCTTTGGGGGGGAGGGTCAGGGTCCATTGGACCACTAGGGATTTGTTGCTTGGTGGTGAAAAAAACATGCGGGGGCGGGAGTGCGTCAGGTTGGAGGGGGCAGGGGTTGGGTCGGTTAGGGTGGGGTTTGGATCCATGAGCACCTACCCATGAGCAGTCTGCTTGCACTATACAGCTTAAGCAGGTTGCTGCCCATAACAGCAGGCGCAGACCTGCCATAAAAGTTTGCATAGTAAAGGTAGATGCTCAGTCTGTTTATTGCTCGGAATGCTCTTTTAACACTAATGAGCTCCTTGCAATGGATTTGCATAGGGTTTTCAGTAGCTGATAGAGGGATTGATAAAAGGGAGGCAAAACTACTTTGTGCATTACAAGCTAAATAGCATTTGCTTTAGTCTGGCTACTACCAGTCTAAAGCAAAGGTTGCCAGCATGGTAACCTTTGTGCATTGGGCCCTAAGGGCTCCATGTGCAAACAAGGAAACAGTTTGCTTTTGTATCCTCTGTAGCCCACCATTTAAGTGGGAGTCCTGCCCAAATCAGTGCTTGCGGACCAAATTAGTTAAGCACAAACTCCTGTGTTGTTGATATCAGTGGCATAGACAGAACTGACATTTTATGTAGGCTTAAGAGTTAACATGAGTGGGCCCTTCCAATTCTCCTTCTCTCCCCTGCCCTTCCTAACCCGTCTCCCCTCATAGCAGTGGTGTGCTGGAGCGGGCTCTCACGGGCTCGCGAGAGCCGTTTGTTAAATTTTTAAGAATTTTGGGAGCCGGTTGTTAAAGTAGGCCTCCCCATGGCTACTTTAACAACTGACTCCCAAAATGTGGGCTTGGTCCCCCTCCTGAATTCTCTTTTACATTGCTGGCAGTGATGTTGGCCCTACCAGCCAAGTAAATAGACTGCTGCTGCTCCCTGCTCCTTGTTTCTGACTCTGAGCATCAGGCTGAGACTTTTCATGCAAGCGCAAGAAGGTTCCATCATGCTGCTCAGAGCCAGAAACAAGCAGCAGAGAATGGTGGCAGTCCATTTATTGGCTGGTGGGGCTCGGCAAAGGTATACCTAGTGTGCCCGCACAAGGGAGGGGAGACTGAGACATGTATTCCCCCCCCCCCCACACACACACACACACACATTTCAGGACCGGCTATGCCCGGAGAGAGAGCCCGTTGTTAAAAATTTACCAGCACACCCCTGCCTCATAGATATATATAAAATACAGGTTTGTTTGTTTTAACCTAGGCAACAGTAGAGGGACCAAGGGTGGGTTACATTGGCTATTCTGTACAGATGCAAAGAAGTGTGCAGCATATAAGACGGCTGAGCACGACACCTTACCATAAGGTTTGAAAAGGCATAAAAGAAGATCTGGAAATCAGAACGACTAGTGAGTTGATTAAATTTGCAGATGAGGCAAAACTATTCAAAGTTGTCAAAACACATGTGGATTCTGAGAAATTGCAGCAAATGACAGATGAAATTTAATGTGGACAAATGCAGAGTGATGCACAGTGGGAAGAATAATCTGAATCACTAGGCATATTTTCAAAGCACTTAGCCTTCCAAAGTTCCATAGAAACTGATGTTGGCCTAATATATATATAGATATTGATATACTGATATATTGGCCTGATCTCATTATGTTATGCTTTATCTACTTATCTATTTCTAATCCTACATGATATTCTTACGCACCTTATTTGTAACAGTATTCTGAAATTCTTATTCCATTAATGTGATTATCGTTTATAACATATTGTAAGCCACATTGAGCCTGCAAATAGGTGGGAAAATGTGGGATACAAATGCAGCAAAATAAATAAATGTTAGGGTCCACCTTAGGAGTCAGCACTCAAGAAAAAGATGTAGGTGTTATTGTAGACAATACATAGAATATACTGGAAGTTATTTGTACCTGGGGTAATGGAGGGTTAAGTGACTTGCCCAGAGTTTTAAGGAGCTGCAGTGGGAATCAAACCCACTTCCCCAGGGTTTGATCAAAGTCCACTGCATTAGCCACTAGGCTTCTCCTCCACTCCAGGAAACAGTGTGCTGAACTTTATTGCATGGCTGTAAAGTAAGTTAGTTGCATCAGCCCCCTGGTGCAGTGTCACAGACCCTTATGTTCCTCTTCAGTTTTTGGCAACTAGGGATTGTTTCTGCTTACCTCAGGCTTTCTGCAATTCTGTTACTGTTTTTGCCTCCACCATTCTGTGCATCCCCCACCACTCTTTCCATGAAGAAATATTTTGTGATTTTACTCCTTAGTCTCTTCCCCCATAGATCTAATGAGCAGCAGCTCAGTCCAGGAATCTAATTTAAGTTTCCCACATACTGGAATGCAGATGTTTTAATATTGCCTGTCACGGAGCATGATTATTTAGAATTGCGTCTTCCTCGTTGTTTTTTAGGAGGTGGTGATTAAGGCACATTGGCACAGGATCAACATGCCGATGTAAATGAATCGTTGCATCTCAGCCTTACTGATCCCGAGTTGGAGGGTTGCTGCTGGTCATGTCACAACACTTTAAATACATCCTCTCAGGGGAAAGAGGATTAAAGTCTTCCAAAGTAAACCCTGTGAGTAGTGAGCACACTCAAATTAAACCCTGTGAGCACACTGTTGTTTGGTAGTGGTTGGCTAGGAGATCAGTTCTTGGTTGTTGCTTCCTTTTCAGCCCTTATTCATTTTCTGAGACTTTGTGTGGTAAAGCATTTTGGTACAGCTGTGGAATAATCAAGTTAAAAATTTTGCACAATTAATCATAATTAAACTTGATCTGGCATTGTTGTACTTGCCTTAGTTGCAGGCAGCATCTGCATTGCACGCAGGTTTCCTCAGCTTGCCCAAGATCCTTTCTGCAGCTATGTCTCGCCTCCTCTTTTTTTTTTTTTTTTTTTTTACTATTTATTTAGATTTTGCTCGCACCTTTTTCAGTAGTAGCTCAAGGTGAGTTACATTCAGATACTCTGGATATTTATCTGTCCCAGGAGGGCTCACAATCTAAGTTTGTACCTGAGGCAATGGAGGGTTAAGTGAGGGTTAGGTGACTTGCCCAAGATCACAAGGAGCAGTAGTGGGATTTGAACCAGCCTCCTCTGGATTGCAAGACCAGTGCTCTAACCACTAGGCCACTCCTCTGATGCAACTTCTTGTTTCTGCAGCTGTGGGAAGGCTCTCTGGGCCAGCAGAGGAAGGCTACTTGCTTGCATTGCAGATATTGCCTATAACCCAGACAAGTACATTGATACAGGACCAGTTCACTCAAGTAGAGGCCAACCAAAACTGCTTCCCCCCCCAGTTTCAGCCGAAACCAAAACTACCACCAAAACTGTCTTAAAGCTTTTGACCGAAACCAGAACTGCAGCCAAAACTCAAGTTTGGTTATGTGAAAGTGAACCAGTGAAAGACCACTGGGGATTGTCAGAGCTTGCAGTCTGCATCTTTCTGCTAAACTCACAGTATCCAAGCCAGAATATAATGTAAATTATGAAAGACGGTATTTTACCTCCAAGCAAAATAGCCTCCACAGGCATGGGCTGCAGCTAATGAAAACTGAAAATAAAAGCTACAGTGCTTTTTCAGTGGCTCACTTTGTGACAGCTGACATAGTTCCACAGAGAGGCTAATTCCTAAATAGTTTATCATCCCAAATTTACAGACTTAAATTCTTGCTTACATTTCGTATCAAAAGCATTTTTTTGAACACTCTACCTTATAAACTATTATGCAAAATCATAACTGCACTACTTGCAATCGTGGTACAAAAAGAAAGTAGAAACAGTGCCCCCCCCCCCCCCCACTGGTCTTCTTTACAATCCCAGATAGTTTAGTTAGTATAGTCAGGGCAGGAGCGATGCCCCAGTGTGGCAGCCATTTTGAGAGCAGAGCTGGAATGGGCAGGAGTAGCTGAGGATTGCTGCAGCCCCAACTACACCCCTAGACCACCAGGGATTGTAAGATAGGCCCAGAGGGGTCTATGGGTGTGGGGTGGGGGTGAGGCACATGGAGGGTCTGAGAGGAGGTGCAACTCTTGTTCAGGGAGGAGAAAGACAAATGGGACAAAGCACAAATTTTCAGCTTCCACCAAAAACACATGGTCATTTTTGGCTGAAACTGAAAACATGGCTGAAAATTAAAATAACCTTTAAACCCAAACCAAGCAGAAAAAGGATTTAAGTCTGGTTTTGTCATCATAACAGAAACTGAAACCAAAATTCAGTTGGCCTCTAAACTCAAGATTAAAAATTTTATGGTTCAACTATTTTTATTGGTGACAATGCAAACCAGTGAGCAGATAACACAATACCATAACCAGTAATGACTCCAAGAAAACGAGCACATATATAAATAAAAGTGGAACAAAAAGGAACATTACCAAATTTTTTCACATAAACAGCTAACAACCCTCCCCACCTCCCAAACCGCCCACCTCATAGAAAAAATAGCGAATAAAAGATTACAGCCCTGCACATTCTGAATAAACTAAGTAGATATCCTATATAATAAAACTCACCTCCAGTGTTCGAAACCTGGCTGCCTGTGTCCCTAACTTGGGTCTCCGAAGCCCTCTGACGTCACGACGCATTACGCGGAAAACCAATCAAGTTAGACTCTGTGTGCTTGTGTCTGACGTCAGACGCATGAGCACAAACTGAATGAGTCCAACTTCACAGCGTTTTTTTTTCCTCCATCGCGTGCCGCAGAGAAGGGGAGACTTTGGCCGGCTGGCGGGGGTTAAGGATGGGTCCCCCGCCAGTACAGGTACGCCACAGCGGCTGGGGAAGTTTGGCGGAGGGAACGGGGGCTCCAGAAGCTCGCGACAGTGGGGCCCACGGGTCAGGAACTGCGAGGGAGGGGGGTCTAAAAATCGATGAGAGGGAAGCCATGGAGGTGGGGTCTCGGACAATGGGAGGGAGGGGTCTGGAACACGGAGGGGGGTCTGGAATTCGGATTGAACGAGGGAGGGGGGTCTGCAACTGGGGGGGTCTGGAACTGGGGGGAGTGATGGGGGTCTGCAACTGGGGGGGAAGTGATGGGGCATCTGGAACTGGGGGGGATGTTGGGGGGGGTCTGGACCTGGTGGGGCGAGTGATGGGGGGGTCTGGAAATGGGTGGGGGGGTCTGGAACTGGAGGGGGGGACTGATGGAGGGGTCTGGAACTGGGGGGAGTGATGGAGGGGTCTGGAACTGGGGGGGGGGGGGAGGAAAACCTTGCTAGCGCCCGTTTCCTTTGCCGGAAACGGGCCTTTTTTTACTAGTAAGTAAATAAATCACAGGGGATCTTATTTCTTATAACACCTCTCTGAGCGAATGCAAAGCAGTCAGATAGCAGTACTCTCCCCTACAAAAAAAGGGGAAAAATTTACCCCAGAGCGCCCAATTGATTGAGAATAAAACTTCAGGCACGGGGGGGGGGGGGCAGAGAATGTATATATGGTCCCCAAACTGCATAAAATTGTGTAGCTCTAAGCTCTATCAGAAGCAACTGATAACCGGTTCCTCCAATGCCAGTACTGTGGTGCAGTAGGTTTAGTCCAGGTCTGCAGAACGCACTTCTTCCCCACAAATACAGGCTTTCATCACCCAAGATATTAATGGCTTAGCTCTAATCCCTAAGGAGGAAACTCGAGTCAGCAAAATGCCGCTGAGAAGAAAAAAAAGTTTGTGGTGAAACATTTGCTCCAGATAGCAAAATAGTGCTCTCCAGAAGGGCTGAACCAGCCTGTACTCCCAAAAGGCATGATAAAAAGTGTTAGAAAGTTCCCAAACTTAAGGCAAGATGAATCAGCACCAAAACCCATGACACTCAATTTATGCTGACAGATATACATCTGAAAAAGCACCCTATATTGGCATTCCTGCAATGTTGCACTGGCTACCCACAAGGAAATCTGACAAATACATCTCACCAGGTCCTGAGGACTAATCATATATTGCAAGTCAAATGACCACTGAGCAGCCAGTTCCAAGATTAAAAATGTTAATCACGCGATTAATTGTAATTAAAAGTTTTAATTGTCCAACTTCCCTATATTTTGAGGGTTATGGTTTTGTGCTGGTGAGATCCATAGAGAGAATTATTCTGTGTCTTCTGCTACCCATCAAAGATTTAGTCTGAAATGTTGTATAAAGTGTGGGTTTTACTGTCAGGTTTCTGTGGCTTTTGCAGGTTAACTTGACTCGGGACCCGATTCACAAAGGCAGTCATAAAATATGGTTGTCTTGGTAAAATTTACTGAGTTGCAAACAGTGGTCAATACACAAAGGGAATCACATACAAATGAGATGCACGGATCCCCCTTCGTGCATTGGTTGCTGTTTGTGACACAAAGCTGTCAAATGCATTTGACAGCTTGCACAAAAAACCCTGGTGGGCCAGTGGACAGCCTCCCACCCCTGTCAAAATTCCCTGGTGATCCAGTGGATTCTGAACCTCCTGGTGCCTCCTGACCCCCCCCCCCCCCCGTGCCCCCCGAAACAATCCATTAGCAGTCCAGTGGACCGTACCCTAGCAAATGACCCTTGTTGTTTAGTGACCCCCTCCCCTTCCCGGTACCTTAAAAAAGTTGGGCAGAAGCAACACCTCCTCCCTAAGGGTCCTGCCACTATCAAAATGGCAGTACCCAGCCTCTGCCCAATGCAGTCTGGGATGTACTTGGTGGGGCTAAACATCATATAAGGAGGGTTTTTTCCTTATATGGTGTTTAGCTCAACCCGGTGCATCCCAGAAGGGGTGCTGACATTTTGAAAGTGATGGGGCCCAAGGGAGGAGGTGTTGCTCCTGCCCAACTTTTTAAAGGTACCAGAGAGGGGAAGGGGTTCACTGGACCACACAGGGTAATTTGCTTGGGGGGGGGGGGTGGCGGTGCGGTCCGCTGGACCACCAATGGATTGTTTCTGAGAGGTAGTGCAGGAGGGTCAGCAGGCATGGGGGGGGGGGGGGTGTCAGCGAATTTTGTTGGCAGTATGGGGGTGTCTGGGTTACCTGGACACCAGGGAATTTTGTTCGGAGTGTGGAGGGGTCCAGGGTCCACTGAACCACCAGGAAATTTTGTCAGGGTTATGGAGGGGGGTCTGGGGTCCACAGGACCACCAAGGAATTGTTTGCAGGGGGAAAGGTATGGCACACAAGCAGGCAGCCTTTGCTGCTGCCTGCTTGGGCTTCCCTCCTGTCCGACAGCCCCAGAGCAACCTTAAAATTTGCTCGTTAGAGCTAGGTGCTCTGGAGCTGTGAGTCCCCCAGAATGCGTGTTAGAATATTAATGAGTGCATTGTAATACATTTGCATGGGGTTCTTGGTGGCTGCTAACGGCACATGTTAGAGCCATGGAAAACCCCTATGTGCATTACTGGCTAAATAATGTTTACTTTAGACAAACGTTCCCAGCATGGTAAGCTTTGTGCATCGGGCCCTCAGTAATAACAGGGTAACTCATTTGTGAAATGTCAGCAATGAAATCAGGGTGGATTTATGCAGTGGCTTGAAGTGTTTGGGTATAGGTGGAGGAGTGCAAGCAGGGCAATTGCCCTGGGTCCCTGTGCCCCTGTGCAATAGGGGGCTCAAAGCCTGCCTAAAACTAAAGAAGCATAGCCTGCTGGCAGGCTTTGTGGTTCCCATCCAAATTTCTTTTCTGGGCTCCAGTATCTCTAATTTGGGGTCTAGCAGGGTGGCAAAGCTTTCATGCATTGTGACCCCTGTACTGTTGCTCCACTACCTGGTTGTAACTGCAGTGGCCTGGTAGTAACGGATTGACTCCTTTTGGAATCTATGAGCACCAGAAATGTAAATAAGCCTGTATTCTGCCCTCCATGTATGTGTCACTGTAGCTAAACAGATAATTCCATTTCTGAAAGGGGTGCAGTGCCTCTTCTTAACTTCACAAACCTTTATTAACAGAGGAACCAAACACACAAGAGTTTAAGATGAAGTGGAATTAAAGGTAGTGATGTGGAGCTTCAGTTTGTGCACCTGAGCTGAGGCTTTTCTGTGAAGCTGGATTGAAATTCAGTGTGAAAAAGCGAGGCACTTCTAGGGTCTCAGTGAGGTGTCAGCTGCAAAGGTAGCATTAAGTCCTTGTCCAGGAACAAACAGCATCTACAGTGCGCCATGGGAAAGTGATTACATTCAGAACCAGGAAATGGATACTAGGAACCTCAGAATTCCAGCGTTGAAAAATGCCACCACAACAGCACATCAAAGGAACTCCCAAATGCGCAGCGCAAATTTAGGGGGGGGGGGGTTATCGTTGAGCATTTGGGAGTTCAGCGGGAGGACAGTGTCTGGCACATGTGCTGAACAGTTGTTCATTAAGCACAGCACTTCAGCGCATACCCAGAACGCCAGAGGGGAGGAGGAGAAAGAGGCGCCAACAGGTCAAGTAGAAAAAAAACCTCAAGAGGATCGGCGTTGCTGCCGAATTTTTCTGCGCTGCTCTGCTCCCTTTCCCATTTGATGGCAGCAAGGCTTCAGTAACAGGTTTGTAGGGGTCTCCTTTCCTCTCCCAAGTCTCAGGCAGGGGTCACTCTAATCAGGACAAAGTTCTAATATTCCACCTTGCAGTTCAGTTTGGAGCCAACAACCCAGAACAAAAAAGAATCTTGAAAGACTGGTCTCGCTATTCCATCCCACTGCTCGACGTAACCCTAACGCCAGCTCTGAACTGGTGTAGGGTTTGCAGCTGGAGGAGCGCCCTTGTTTGGCGTGTTGCCTGCTGAGCATTGGGGAGGAATAGGAAATTAGCTCATCAGCATGCATTTACATGCTTGTTTCGCTATCCCTTGGTACGCTTGGTATTCCCCCACAGTGGAGGTCTTTAAGGGTGGTGCATAGGCAAACCCTCTAATGGCCTCTAGCCGACTGTGTTTGCTTCTGAGCATCGGGGCCTCAGTGAGGGGGAAAAAAGAGTTAACCACGAGTATGTCCGTGACCTATTGAACTAAGCTAACAGGACACTTAAAACACTCAAATGTGTAGACAGAATAGGCTTAACTGTTGAAATGGTTTGCTATGGCTTTCACTTCAAGATCTGAATTCCCCTAACTCCCTGTCTTCCTGCCCACCTGCTGCCCACAGAAATAACCAAAACATTCATATTTCCAAAAGTCGGCACAGAAAAAATACTGATCACACAATCGGTCCTGAATACTGAAACGCCGAAAGATATGTAAATGCAATAAAGGAGAGACCATCATAAATGTATCTATGTCATGCACACAGCCTACTGCCTGGCTGTCAGTGAGGGCTAGTCTAGCTCTTGTTATTATCATAGGTACTCTATCACTAGTGCTTACTTGCTCTCTAATGTTCTCCTTTTCACCGCACTCATGCGTGATATCTTCCCACAGCGTAATAAATTTCTCAAACATTTATAACAAAAATCAGTATTAGCAGACTGAAGACATGTCCCTAGTAGCCTGGAATTACAATCAGTTTGGAGGCACAGTTTTCCCATCCCTGTGTATTTTTCCTTGACCCCCAAAGCAGTTGGATATGAAACTCTACATGGAGTAGCCTGAATAACACAATTTTCTGCATAAGAAGGTTTTACTATGGGGCTCTTTTTCGAAAGAGAAAAATGTCCAAAAAGTGTCAAAGCACCATTTGGACGTTTTTCTTCTCAAAGTGTCCAAATCGGTATTTTCCAAACCTATTTTGCAAACTTTTGTCTATGCAATTCGTCTGCAGTATGTTCAAATCACAAAGGGGCATGTTGGCATTTCGAAGGCGGGATTAGGGCGTGCCTAACACTTGAACATTTTACAGCCATAATGGAACAAAACAAAAGTGACCTGGAGTAAAACCTGAAACTAGACCCAGATCCCTATCTCCCTCTACCTGTCACACTTGTGGTGGAAACTGTGACCCCTCCCAAAGTCACCAAAACCCTACTGTACCCACATATAGGTTCCCCCTTCACCCATAAGGGCTATTGTAGTGGTGTACATTGGGGGACAGGGTGAGATTTGGAGGGCTCAGATGACAAGATAAGGGAGCAAAGGTGAGATGTGCACCTGGGAGCATGTTCATGAAGTGCACAGAAGTGCTCTCCAGGGTGCCCCATTGCTCTCCTGGGATGGCTGGGGGACCAGTCTACTAAAAATGTTGGCTCCTTCTACATCCCAATGGCATGAATCTGTATGTTTTTTTCCCCAAAAATGGACCAAAGCACAAAACCTGGTTAGAAACAGTATTTTTGAAAAAAAAAAAAAAAAAAAGACATTTTTCTTTTTTGAAAATGACATTCTTTCCTATTCGGATTTTGGCTGTTTTGTGCAAAATGTCCAAAGTCAGACTTAGACATCATATCGAAAATGCCCCTCTTTGAGTCCTTAATCATGTGCATAATGTGGGAGTAAAATTAGAAATAATTTGACAATTGTTCCCAACTTTCTTGGTGGCAGCATTTACCCCTTCCCCCCAACAGCCTTAAGGAAATAATACGTTTTGTTCGTTTCATGTTTGATAGCAGACTTTTTTTTTTATTCAAGAGTTTACAGATTACCTAATTGCATGTTTTCTTAACATAATTTCTGTTGCTTCATTAGTTAATCTCTGGTTCTGATTGGGAATCTTGCCTGTTTTCTTTGGAGGAATCCTGCAAGGTTGAATACCCAAAAGAGTTCTGCAGTGGCTATGGTTGAGTCTCTGAAATTCTTAAATTTTGTGTTTTTCTAAATTATGACCTTCAATAAACAAGTATACAAGAAAAAAATGGAAATAGGTTCTTTTGCACAAGGTAATGATAAGCAGCATAAACATTATGAGTGCCAGATCAAAAAAGAAAGAAAGCAGATCAGTTTAAAAAGCAGCACCATTCTGCAGGAGGCTTAGGAACAGGCTATATCAGATGTTTGGAGAGCTACTATTATTACTAGACATTAAACTCTGGAATTCATTGTAACTAAACTCTGGCATTCAATGCCAGAGAATGTGGTAAAAGCAGTTAGCTTAGCAGGGATAATTTCCATTATTAAGATGGACTTCAGAAAATCCACTACTTATTTCTAGGATAAGCAGCATAAAATCTGTTTTACTGTTTTGGGATCTTGCCAGGTATTTGTGACCTGGATTGGCCACTGTTGGAAACAGGATACTGGGCTTGATGGACCTTCGGTCTGTCCCAGTATGGCAATGCTTATGTTCTTATGTACGCAGCACTATACATAAACATGTAACAGGCAGTCCTTGCTCAGCAGCTCTTACAGTTCATCCAAGACAAACAAATAGGAGAAATAAAGGATTAAGGGGTTAAATTTATTAATCATTCCCATAAACCAACATGGGTATTGAACAGGTGAATAAGGGGCAGCGAGTTAAAAGCAGCATAAAAAAGGTAGGTTTTATCCTGGATTTGAATTGGGGTAGAGACAGAGCATCACATACCAACTTGGAAAGTCTATTCCAGGCATACCATATGGTGCAACAAGATGGAAGTAACGGAGTCTGGAGATGATGGTGGAGATGAGGTAAGAATGACTGCCTTGATGAATGGAGTTCCCAGGGAGGGCTGTAGGGAGCGAGAAGAGAGCTGCAGAATCAATTCACTTGTAAGTCACTAAGAGGAGATTGAACTGTATACAGAAACGGATAGAGAGCCAATGAATTGACTTGAGGAGAGGGGTTATGTGAGTGTAATGGCATTGGCGTAAGATGAGTTGTGCAGCAGAATATTGACCAGGTTGAAGGAGAGAGACAGTTGGTTTAGTGGGAGACCTGTGAGAAGCAAGTCACAGTAGTCCAAGTAGGAGGTGATAGTGTGTTTATCCATCTCCTTATCTCTGTCATTGACTGGTTATTTGTGTTGTGCTAGTCTGTGGATTGCTCTGTTTTTTAAATTTTGTTTTCAAGATGTCCCAGTAATTTTGCTTTGTTGTTGGCTCTCACCAAACTCAATTGTATAATATTTCCCTGTGAAGAAATAGGCAGAGCATTTTCACAAGTTAATTTCTGAGTAACTGTTCTTCTGAATATAGAAGATTGACATAGTATAGAATAGATCCTTTGAAGATGAGACTTCTGCTTTTTAATACATTTTATTGTCTTTTCCACCACACATTTCATGTGAGGAAGAGTAAGTGCTTTACTAATAATTTGAATGTCCCTGAAAACATCACATTTTGACAGGACCTCTGAGTTTACTTGTGAGAACAGTCATGTTTTCCAGATTAATCTGAATGGGAGTCACTAATGAATGGTTGCTTTATTCTCTGCTTTGTTAACCAATGCAAAAGGTATATACACTCTATTATTCCAGGTCATTGTTGGACAAAATCAAATGGGACAGAGCACTAATTAAAATGCCGGGATCAACTTTGAGGCTGCTTTTTTAAAAAAATGATTTTATTTTCCACTATTTTGATTTCATCATGGTCACATTTAGAGTGATGTGACAGTATGTTCACCCGCTATGTATTGTGTTGATTGTTAAGATGTATCAGGGTACACTTATAAAATGACACCTAAATTAAGACTATTTTTATAGGAACCTATGGGGTCCTTTTACAAATTATTATTATTTATTTTATTTAGATTTTGCTCACATCTTTTTCAGTAGTAGCTCAAGGTGAGTTACATTCAGGTACTCTGGATATTTCTCTGTCCCAGGAGGGCTCGCAATCTAAGTTTGTACCTGAGGCAATGGAGGGTTAAGTGACTTGCCCAAGATCACAAGGAGCAGCAGTAGGATTTGAACCGGCCACCTCTGGACTGCAAGACCAGCTCTAACCACTAGGCCACTCCACTCAGCAAAGCATTGGTAAGCCTAACGTGGGTTTACCGCACGCTAACTCGGGGCTACCGCCAGCCCAATTCTGCTTCCGGTGGTAGTTCTGGCTCCAATGCACGCCATATCCAGCGCACCGGGCAACATTTTTTTCATAGCACAGCGCTAACCTGGTGGTAATCGGACATCACTGCATGTTGCCCGGTTACCGCTGGGTTACAGCGGAAGCCCTTACCGCCACCTCAGTGGGTGGCAGTAAGGGCTTCCCGCCGCATGGCCACACAGTAAGCATTATCTTGTTGCATGGCCATTTGTTTTTTGAGACTTTATATCTACTGCTGGAAAAATGGCATGCAAAAAAAACAGCCACTACCACAGGGCCCTTTTTCCCTCAGCTTAGTGAAAGGACCCCTGTGTGCCTTTAGAGAATAGGAACCAAGAAACAACCCAACAGCATGCAAATGGCAATATAAACACGTATTCCTGCTCCAAAGTTGGTGTAAATGTGCATGTGTTCTCTGTGCTTGTACTGTATCAGCATATCTCATTAAAAAATAAATGGTTTCAGGAACCAACACACATTTCCCTACTACTACTACTTATAATTTCTAAAGCACTACTAGACGTACGCAGCGCTGTACACTTGAACATGAAGAGACAGTCCCTGCTCGACAGAGCTTACAATCTAATTAGGACAGACAAACAGGAGAAACAAGAGATAAGGGAATATTAAAGTGAGGATGATAAAATAAGGGTTCTGAACAAGTGAATAAGGGTTAGGAGTTAAAAGCAGCATCAAAAAGGTGGGCTTTTAGCTTAGATTCGAAGACGGCCAGAGATGGAGCTTGACGTACCGGCTCAGGAAGTCTATTCCAGGCATATGGTGCAGCAAGATAAAAGGAATGGAGTCTGGAGTTAGCAGTGGAGGAGAAGGGTGCAGATAAGAGAGATTTACCCAGTGAACGGAGTTCCCGGGGAGGAGTGTAGGGAGAGATGAGAGGGGAGAGATACTGAGGAGCTGCAGAGTGAATGCACTTATGGGTCCATAAGAGGAGTTTGAACTGTATGCGGAAACAGATAGGAAGCCAGTGAAGTGACTTGAGGAGAGGGCTAATATGAGCATAACGACACTGGCGGAATATTAGTCATGCAGCAGAATTTTGAACAGATTGAAGAGGAGAGAGATGGCTAAGTGGGAGACCTGTGAGAAGCAAGTTGGGATAGTCTAAGCGAGAGGTGATGTGGATGAGGGTTCTGGCAGTGTGCTCAGAACCCTCTGCCTATGGTCTCTCTGCCTATGAATATTGTATTTGTAGCCCCTCAAATGGTTTGTTCCTGTTCTGTTGCACCGACAACTGCTTCCACTCAGTTACACAGAAGGGATTGTCTCAACTCTGCAGTTCTCAAGTCTAGTACACTCCCTCCTAATCTCTTTACAGTTAGACAGGCATGGGCAACTTCTGTGCTGATCTACACACGGACATAAATTTTCTGGACTCCTTTCCCTACTGTTTCCTCTAAGAAGGCAGACACTTTGGGGATGATTGTTTCCAAACAGGAGGAAGCTTTTCTTCAAGTCCTTTCAGTTGTAAATGCAGGAACCCACAAAACCCTCTTCACACAGAAGGATTGTTGCAAAAAATTATTTGCTGTAAATTTATTTCTTCAATAGTAACACAGACAGTACATTTGTGAGGGGAGGAATCGGAATTTTTCAAGCAGCAACGATCCTGTTCTTTTCCTGTAGCAGTTTATTTTTTCGTACTGACGACATTTTGTGTTGCTTCTGTCACAGTCTGTTATTCTCTGATATGCCATTAGCTAGAAGAACCTGTTTTGCTGAGTCTCTCATGTCGCATCTCTGCAGGCAAGACCGCTTATTCTCTCCTGTTGCTTTTTGGCTGGCAATACTTCTCTCATAAGATGGTTTAACACCCTGGTTACAGAGGTTGGACAAGTCAGTTTTCTGCTCCTCACTTTTAGCTTTAGTAGGGCAGTTGCTCCATTTCCAGAGTCCTAGCTGATACCTTACAGGAGCTTTCATCCTGAAGGGTAGGATCCTTCCCTGATGATTATTTTGGCAAGAGCTTTTTCAAGCCTACCTTTTTAAATGTAAACTCCTGCTTGTTCTTTACCTTTAAGTCGCTCAAGAAAAAAAAAGGTGTTAGCAAGCAGAGCTTCTGTTCCAGCCTACTGTACTCCCTGAGTCCTTTTTTAGGAATTTTTTCACAAGATATTCTTCACTGGAGTGGAGGAGTGGCCTAGTGGTTAGGGTGGTGGACTTTGGTCCTGGGGAACTGAGTTCGATTCCCGGCAGAGGCAGCTCCTTGTGACTCTGGGCAAGTCACTTAACCCTCCATTGCCCCATGTAAGCCGCATTGAGCCTGCCATGAGTGGGAAAGTGCGGTGCGGGGTACAAATGTAACAAAACAAACTGTATGGGAGATACTGCACTGCTTCATTTTTTCTAGTGGGTCAATCTAGAACCTCAACTGATTTGTCTGTGGAGTGGTGTTCAACATAAGAGGGATCCTACTCGTGTTCTTCCTCAAATGTAATGTATATTTAGTGCAGAAAATGTGGACAAGGGTGCTATATTAGGGAGACAGGCCAGCTGCTAAAGACAAGAATCAACTCACACAGGCACCACATCAAACACCACAAAGGAAAGGAGTGAGGTTTATTCCTGTCATGGTATGTGCAAAACTAACCCATCTGGAGAGATTGCCCCAAGAAACACCAAGGTGACACCTCTGTGGGAGAGTCGGAGCACTACATCTGTGATACTATGGTCAGAATGCTAAGAGGAAATTTTAAAACAATCCAAGATCTTTGAAGCTGAGATGATAAAATGTTTTGACACCAAGATGGGGCTTAACACTTTTGGGTTTCCTGTTGCATTATAAACCATAAAAGGGTAAGGAAGAGGCACTGTGGGTCAATCTGGAAAGAGGGAATGGCAAATGTATTTACGTTAATATAATATACAGGCCTCCTTCACAGACAGGACAGAGATTTAATTGAAGGTACTCAAATTATAGCTGTGAAAGAGGAAGTACTACTAATAGGTGATTTTAATATGTCAGATGTTGATTGGGCTGTCCCTTTTGCAGGATCTTTTAGAAGCAGGGAGATCCTGGATTCTGTACAGGGGGAACTATTCTGGCAGTTGGTAATGGAACCCACACAGGATGGGGCTATACTTGCTTTGTGATTACTAATGGGGAGAGTTTTTTCTTGTATTAGATGGTCATCTGGTATCCAGTGATCACCAGATGGTGTGGTTTAATATTAAGATAGGTGTAGAGAGGGTTCATTCAAAAGTGAAGGTTCTAGACTTCAAAAAAATGAACCTTATTCAGATGTGGGATTAGCTCAAGGAATTGCTGTCTGGCTGGCAACATCTGGAAGAAGTTGTAAAGCAGTGGACAAAATGGAAAGGAGCAATTGTAAGGGCAACAGTCTTTTTGTAAGGAAAGTAAATAAAAGTATGAGGAAAAAGGAGACTGCTTTGATTCTCAGAAGTAGTTGTAAACAGGCAAAAGCTTATGTTTTTTCTGAAGTGTTTAGTGGAGTAATCTAGTCCTGTGAGTTTAGTTCAGTGTGTATAAAATTTTAGGGCATTTTTAAAAATGTTGTTTTTATCAACGTGATGATTGTGTTCTCTTATTCCCTATTGTTTTGTGTAATCCACCAAGTATTGCCTGGATTGATGGATATTGGTGCAGTTGTAGCGGCCCCTGTGAGTCTCTAGGTGTGTGTGCAACTCTCAGTCCACGAGGGTGCCGGAGTATAAAATAAAGGTTTATAAAAATCTGCTGGCTACAAAGATGAACAGACTGCTAATTACTACACTGAGATCACAAGAATTGCTTCTCCGATTTACTAGTATCATTTTTCTCATATGCCTTGAAGCCTTTCCTTTCAGAATCACTTTATGCTAGCTGCGTGTGAAGCCTGTTTTCCCTAGCTAAACGCACTCATGTTTATAGGAACATATCACTCATCCTCCTACTTCCAATCTGCCTGACACACACAGTAGGCTTCTTTCCAGTGGCTCTTCTTTAAACTTGCAGAGATTTACAATACAGGGAATATTTTTTTGTTTTGCTTTTTGCTCTTTTATTGCCCCTTGACTCCTGGGGTGGTATGCTCTGGTTGCTGTAGGAAACCTTACTAGCTGGAGGAATAGGCCCTCTGAGGTCTGTCAGCCTTTTTCATTCCCTCATTCAGCCCGAATGTACGCACTGCATGATGCAACTGCACCTGACCAGCCCTGAAGGGTGTGGGATGTGCACACATAACTGGATGCTTTTTTTTTTGCAACACTGCTAAGTTCTGTGGCCTGAGCTGTGGAACTGACCCAGGAAAATGATTTGTTGCTTTGACGATGTTATGGAAGAGCTAGTTACTATGCTCCAAGCGTCAAGAAATGCAGTCGGCGACCGAGAAAAAGTGGCAGAAGGATACAGAAATATTTGCCACTGCTTTGGGTGTCACAGGCCTCATTAAAAAGAATTTCCAAGCATACCTGGATAAATTGTCTATATGTGTAACATCGTATGAACTCCAGAAAGAAGCTCTGTTTGGCATGTTTCAAGTACTGTGGCAAACATTAGCAGTAAATTTGAGAGACTGAGATCATACTCCACACACCCTGCCTTAGGAGAGAGAGGTTCATTCCTGCCATGGTATGTGCAAAAATAGACCGTTTGGAGACACTGCTCCCGCAGGAAAGAACTGACATGAGAAAGGTCACACATGAAGAGGTTAACTGTTAGCACTAAATTCAGAAAGCAATAATAAGCCGCATGAATAAAATTGCGGTCGTTAGCACACTATGTTGTAAAAATAATTAATTTGTTGTTTAGAAGAACTTAGATACTTGGGGCAGATTTGAAAAATACAAACATTTGTTTGATAAGCATATAACAATTTGCTGTCAGTCATTTTCTCTCATTTTTGTTGTTTAATAGATGCTACTCCCTAATGCTAATTTTTTTGTTTTGTGCCGCAGTGAAACAGTAATTCTAGGATTACTGGAGCGTGACTTTGTTGCCTTGCAAATGTCTTTACTAGAGAAGAGGGAAGAGTATAAATTGTATGCTTTGGGTTTCTTTAGAAATATATGCTGCCTCAATTGTTAGAGCGCTTGGGGAAACCTTAGCACAAAGAAATTGTGCTAGGTTCACAGATTTTATTCATGGTGGCTGCAGCCATCCTTAAATTCAGCAGTTTCAAGCAAAACCGGGGCCACTTTTGTTGGCAGAAGCCTTTGTGGTCACTGGAGCTTCAACTTGGACCTATCTACTTTTTTCATATAACAAAGAAAAAAAGTATTTTTTTAAAATTAAATGTGGCTATGATAATGACAAAAATTACTTTTTTCAGTTGTCTGTAAATATGTATTTTACTTCAATCATTAGAACATTTTACGAAACCAGTAATCTGTGCTACTTCATCCCTATCTCATTTTTGCAGGTGCTGTATAAATCCACCTTTTCACACTGCTTTCAATTTTGTTGTATTACTGAATAATCAACATTGAATCTTCCTACATATAACAAACCTGCCTTTGTTCAAATTCAAATCAATTCTTGTATAACGTTAATATCCCCTTCCCAGGGTTCAGTGCGGTTTACGATCTAGGGGCTCTGTTTACTAAGGTGCGCTAGCGTTTTTAGCTCGTGCACAAAATTAGCGTGCTCTGTGTAGGCGCCCATAGGAATACTGTGGGTGTCTACACAGTTGGCGCGCGCTAAAAGCACTAATTCATCTCTAGCGCCGCTTAGTAAACGGAGCCGTAGGTGAGACAAAAGCAGATAGTGTTAGTGTGAGGTATGAGAAGATTAGATATCATTGATGGTAATGTATGAGATCGAAAATTTTATAAGAAGGGATAGTGGGTGGTACTAGGAGGTAGAAGTCATAATGGATTATTATGAAGCAGTCCTTTGGAAGAGAGAGGTTTTTAGCCTCTTCCTGAAGTTGAGGTAGCCGTTTTCTGTTCTGATGGCAATAGGTAGAGTGTTCCATATTTTAACTCCAAGTACGGGAAGCAGAGAGCTGTAAATCTTCTGATAATCGAGTTGTCTTGTGAAACAGTGACCCTAGCATCAGATGTTCTTTCAGTCTATTAGACTGGACCAGATGTAGCAAAGCGGTTTTAGTCAGCAGATCAGAGGTGAAACCCTGTAGGATTTGAAAAAATAAACAAGCATCTTTGAACCTGAGTCTTTCTGCTATGGGGAGCCAATGCAGTTTGTTGAGATGAGTTGAAACACTGGTATATCTATTTAATCTGTTATTCTAGCTGCTGTATTCTGTATGATTTGCATTTTTCTCTGATATTGATCGATATAAAGACATGGCATTACTGTTATAATGTCTCCTGTAAAACAGAGAATATTGTAATGCCCTCTCTGTCACTCCCTAGTGCCATTGTACCTTAAGTTTGTATGCAATTCTTGTTGTCACATCTTAAAAAAGATGTAATTAGTAGAGGTACAGAGAAGGGCATCCAAAGTGATAAAGGGGATAGATTAAGACTACCTTGACGAAAGGTTAAAGAGGTTAGGGCTCTTCTGCTTTCAGAAGAGAAGGCTAAGGGAAAGCTCTTTGTCAAGGAAGTTGGATAACATTGTTGAGAACTGTTCTTTGGTACACACCTAAAATAGCAAGCATGAGGAGGAGATGGGCTATGATGGTAAGAGACTTGGAAAGGTAAAATAACTAGAGGAAGTGAGAGCTTATAATATTGCCTGTATTAACCCATTAGTGCCCAATGTTCCCATAATAAAATCCCAATGGGAACGTTGGGCGCTAATGGGTTAACGATAAGGAGGCTATCCATTTAAAAATGGGAGCCTTGGTGAATCAGGATTAGTGTGGAAATAAAAAAAAAAATGCAAATTCAAACAGACAGCATTGATATCTTCCCTGGATATGCTAAGGAGTTTTCTAATAGAGGTGCTTCAAGTACCCAGAGAAACTTTTTACCACCTATCAAAGCCAGAAGGATGCTTGGGTGCATAAAGAGAGGGATGACCAGCAGGAAAAAGGAGATGATAGTGCCCTTGTATAAATCTCTAGTGAGGTCCCATTTAGAGTACTGTGTGCAGTTCTGGAGACCGCAGGTATGGAAAGATATAAACAGGATGGAGTTGGTCCAGAGGGTGGCTACAAAATTAGTGAGCAGTCTTGAATACAAAAAATATAGGGATAGGCTTAGGAACCTCAGCATCTATACGCTGGAAGAGAGGAGGGAGAGAGGAGATATGATAGAGACGTTTAAATATCTCAAGGGCGTTAATGTACAGGAAGTGAGCCTTTTTTAACTGAAGGAAAACTCTGGAACGAGGGGTCATACGATGAAGTTAACAGGGAACAGGCTTAGGAGTAATCTAAGAAAGCATTATTTCACAGAAAGGGTGGTGGAAGTGTGGAATGGCCTCCCGGTGGGGGTTGTGGAATCGAGGACTGGGTCAGAATTTAAGAAGGCATGGGATAAGCACATGGGATCACATAGGAAAAGAAAGAGTTAGGGGTGTCAGAGGATGGGCAGACTGGATGGGCCATTTGGCCTTTATCTGCTGTCTTGCTTCTGTGAAAGATTTTTTCTTTTAGCCATACACCCATGTGTTTTGAGACTGGGAACAACTTTGTTCTTACAGTTTCTATGTAAACTTTGGGGCCCTTTTTATTAAACCACGTTAAGCACTTAGGGCCAGATTCAGTAAATGGGTCCGAAAAGTAGGTGCCTGGAAAAATTTGCACTTGGTGCTGTCCTATAAAGGGTACTCTGGGCTGAGCGCTCTTTATAGAATAGCATTTAGGGCTTATTCTATAAAGGTTAAGATCTGTGGGAAGTAATTGGCTAATTCCATGTCTTATATTTGAAATAAATGATGAATCAGGAGGGGTGATACTGGGAGGAGACATCAACCTATCTCTCACGAATTTAGATCATTCTAAAGGGAGTAGTAGATTTAGCATAATATATCGTAAACAACTGAAATCTCTGACCTTGAGCCTTGACTTTTTAGATGTTTGGCGTATACAGCATCCGGGACAGAGATCTTACTCCTTTTATTCTCACGCTCAATCTATACCAGAATAGATATGATACGGTCGCCAACTTTATGGGCATGTAGTAGATTCTATAATAGATAATATCACTATTTCTGATCATTCACCGGTGGGTATAATATTGGGAGGTCTGGAGGATGAGAGACGCCAGTCATTTTGGAGATTGAATTAAGGCATTTTGGGTGAGAAGAAGGTGTGTAATGAGCTTCGGGATGTTATTCGTGATTATTTGGTAGTAAATGATACGGGGGAAGTTTCTGATGGTACATTGTCGGATGCTTTAAAGGCGGTTCTTCAGGGTCACTTGATTAAATGTGGGGAAAGGAAAAAAAGGGAATGAAAAGCATTAGAATTGAGAATGCAGCTGGTCTATTATGTCTCCACCAGGAGGGGGGATCTAATGTGGTGCTCACACAGTTGAGAAATTGCCATCAGGAACTTCATAAGCTGCAGGTTGATAAGGTGGAATATATGAGAAGATTACCCCAACAAAAATTTTTTGAATTTGGAAATAAGTCGGACAAGGTGCTCGCTAATTTTCTCCGTAAACGGCAGCAACTAAATACTATTACAAAAATTAAAGGCCCGGGGGATGTTATCTACTGTCAGGGTAGCGATATTCGGGCACAGTTTACTCATTGTATAGTACAGGGGAAGGGGTGGATGCTACTCTGATTCATGATTTTTTACAAGGGCTCGAACTACCGACATTGACTAATGAGGAACGTGACCAATTAGAGGCACCTTTTCAATTAGAAGAGCTTGTGCTAGCTGTCAAGGGTCTCAAAGGAGGAAAGGCCCCGGGCTTAGATGTTTTTTCAGCAAACGTTTATAAAATATTTGTGGGAGAGGTAGGCCTCTGTTGCAGTGGGTGGAAAATGCTTGTTTTGAGGGTCTGCCACTTCCAGCGAGTACGCATGAAGTGGGGATACCGGTGATTTTAAAGCCGGGACGGGATCCGGCACTTTGTGGCTCTTATCGCCCAATCTCCATGCTGAATTTGGATATCAAAATCTTATCCAAAGTCTTGGCAGATAGGCTAGGGCGGGTACTCCCACGTCTGATACATACAGATCAGTCGGGTTTGTGGCGTGTAGGCAGGTAGCAGATAATATTCAGTGTACTTTGCATATTCTGTGGGAGGCTCAACAGGGTGTGAGTCCAGTGGCTTTTTTGAGTAGTGATGCCGAGAAGGCTTTTGAAAAAGTTGAGTTGTCATATTTATGGCAAGTGTTGCAGTGTATGGGGATTTTTGGGTTGGTTAGGTTGTTTGTATCAGAAACCAGTGGCTAGGTTCAAGATTAATGGAGGGTACTCTTCTGCCTTCTCGATTAAGAGGGGCACACGGCAGGGGTGTCCGCTGTCACACTTGCTTGTTGCTCTTTTTATTGAGCCTCTAGCCCAGCGGGTTCGACTTTTGGGAGTTGTTAAAGGAGTTCAAGTAGGAGATAGAGAGCATAAGCTGGCGCTTTTTGCAGATGATATTTTGTTCTATGTGAGAGCCCCAGGTCTTACTCTTCCAGTACTTATGCTTGAATTAAATAATTTTGGTAGATTATCTGGCTTTAAGATAAATTATGATAAATCAGAACTTATGGGTGTTTCTGTTACACAGCTGGAGCAGGATTCTTTGGTTCAGAATTTTCCCTTTCGGTATACTCAGGGTCAATTCAAGTATCTGGGAATTCAGATTCCTAGAGATATTTCTCAACTGTATAATTTGAATTATTTCCCTTGATTCAATGGCTTCGTAAAGACTTGGCAGGCTGGTGTGGTAGGTGGCTGTTGTGGGGTCATACTGCAGCAGTGGGGATGAATATTTTACCAAGACTTATTTTTGTTTCAGACTTTACAGATTTCGGTTCCCAAATTACAGTTTGTGAGACTTCAGTGGGATCTTTTGGGCTTTGTTTGGGGAGGAAGGGCACCCCAAATGCATAGAAAAGTGTTGTAGCAGTCGGTGGACTTGGGGGGGTCGAGGAATTCCTAATTTGCTCTGGTATTACTGGGCGGCTCAACTAAAGCTTATCTCTGCTTGTAGCCAAGAGACACACACTGTTGTAGTTCATATAGACCAGGCATATGTGCGGGATTATTCTCTGGGGTCGGTTTTGTGGGCCTCTCTATCTTCCAGGGCCTGTAGTCGGCTCTCAAATAATCCATTTGTTCGACACCTTCTGACATTATGGTTTTTTCTTAGATCTAAATTTAGAAGGTCAGGGGTAGCTCTAGAAATGTTAAGTAGTAATGTTAAGTAGTAGTATCTTCCTTTTATGCTCATTTTAGTTCAGACCTAGGGTTCCCTGTAGGATTTAGGCATCCTGTATTTAAAAGATGGGCGGTCCAGGGACTGGTTTGTTTTAGGGACTTTATAGATGTGGGTGAAATGAGGCCCTTTACGGAACTGCAGGAGAAATATGCTATCCCTGAGACTGAGTTTTCTTTTGCTTGCAGGTTTTTTTTTTTTTTTCTTACATTTGTACCCCGCGCTTTCCCACTCATGGCAGGCTTAATGCGGCTTACGTGGCCAACAAGGATGGTTGAGAAATGACCCAGATGAGCATGAGCATTTTGAAAATATTTGGGGTGTGGTGGGGAAATTGAAGGGAACTATTTCTATTCTCTATATTAGGGGAGCAAGCTTCCAGAGGTTTGCATATATGACACAATGGGAGCAGGACCTTAATGTGGAATTTACTGAGAGTGAATGGAAAGCTATTTTTAAAGAAGTTAAGAAAGCTTCAGTATGTGTACTTTTGAAAGAAAATGCGTACAAAGTATTAACACGATGGTATTATACCCCTGTAAAACTCCATGCTATGTTTCACACAACCTCCTGTTATTGTTGGCGTTGTGGAGTGGAGCTTGGAACATTCCTACATATTTGGTGGTCCTGTGACAGGATCCAACCCTTTTGGGAGACAGTTGTGGCTAAAATTGCTACCCATATGGGCAGACCCTTTTCTTGTGATCCCAAGTGGTGCCTACTGGGCCTGGGTAACAGGCGGGGTCTGAAGTGGCAACGCTGTTTTAAGAGATTGTGTCTGACTGTGGCTAAGAATGTTATTGCCAGGTATTGAAAACAATCAGTGGGGCCTGCTGAGGAGGATTGGATTTTAAAATTATGTTTGGTTGGAGAGTTGGAACAATTAACAGATAAGAGATTGGTTCTCTACAACCCTACTTCTGAACTATGGACACAGTTTGCTGCTTTAACCCAGCATTCTTAAAAATAGTGGAGGAGGGAGGGGGGGGGGGAGATAATTGTTTAGATATGGATTGTTGAGTACTTCAGCTATGCTATTGTTTAGCATTCTAGTATACTAACTGTATGTTTGTAGGAACAATTGTGCTCACTTGTGTTGGGCATGCTGTGCATTTATTTCTTCTGTTTCCAATAAAAAATGTAATGTTTAAAAAAAAAAGTAATGATGAATCAGTCTCTCCCTCCTCCCCACTATTGTTCTTGGGCATAGTGATAAGGAGGAACAAGGGCTCCATGAACTGGAGCCGCTGAGAAAGGTGGGGGAGGGGGGGGAGCTTGTACTTTTCAGAGCGATGGTTCTTGTTATGTGGTACACCAACCCCAGATATTCATCGTAGAGCATGGGCTGAAATGCTGGAGACTGTTCACACTTCAACTTATTCACATGGCTGCTGACAAGATCCAAGAAAGGACAGTGGGGAGACTAATATTGAGAGAGGCTGAACTGAACTTGTTGATCAAATAATCATTTTTATTTCCACAAAAGCCTATCTTTGTTTTTTAGAAGCAAATGTTCACTCAGATAGAAAAATAATTAGGTATTTTAGAATATTTTCAGTTTGTATAGCTGAGCCCATATGTATTATTCACTGGTTGTTATTTAAGACTCGGTCATATTGCCATGGCTGAGAAACGAATGTCCACTCTAAATGGAATATGGAGTTTTCTTTTCATAAATGATTTGACATAAAAATAAATGATTTTAATTATGAAGTTAATTTTATTTGCAAGGATTTTTAAAAATCATTTTATTCTCAGAGGATAATTGAGATTTCTCACTTCAGGGAAAGAATTACCACGAGCTTCCTCTGTCTCAGCTGGCTGTATCGGGAAGAGTTTGAACATGCAGTGAGAACAATAAACATGCTCACTCCCTTGAGTAAAGCAGCAGTAATGGTGAAGCAAAATAAATTTCAGCTAAAGTTTAGACCCAACAAAATTATAATTTCCCTCTTTCATTTAGATTTGTTGTTTTTGAAGGGAGGAAAATGTTAACTTTTAGAATGCTTAAGTACCTGACCCTATCATTTCAGGGTCATGGATTTGATATAACGCCTTTCTGTGTAGGGCTACCATATATGCAGAGACAAAAATGAGGACAGAAAAAATAAAAATGGTTACTACCTTTGCTAAAGAAATATTTAATTGTAGTTAATTAACACACATCAAACAGTGACTTACTTATAGTACAGCAGTAGCCATTCTACTTTTCAAGAACTTCTGGATTTGAGTTTGACTGAGTCTCAGCCTATCATAAGAGCGCATATCCCTGTAGCTGGCTTCTGAGATATGTGTGAAAGTCTTTGCATAACATATGCTTAAAATTATGCTGCACGAACAACATTCCTGTGACAGATTCAACCAGCAGGGGAGCAGAGAGGGGATCAGCAAATGCCTTTTTCTCTCTTTAGCTCCCCAATGTTTCTCTCATGTGGGTAGGTGTTGTTGGTCACAGGCACATAAAAGAAAAAGAGGACATTTCCCTAAAAGTTAAAAAAAATCCTGCAGGACTTATCTGAAGATGTCCAAAAAGAGGACTTGTCCTCTTAAAAGAGGCCATATGGTAACTCGGTTTCTGTGGTACAGCCAAATCCGTTTACATTTGTTATATGCAGGTACTTTTGTTGTCCCTAGTAGCCTTACAATCTAACCCCCCCTGTTTACTAAGCTGCGTGGTAATGCTGACGCAACCCATTCAGAGTGAATGGGCTGTGTCGATGCTATCATTGAAAGGTTAAATAATTTGCTCAGGATCACAAGGAGCTGCAGTGGGCAATGAACCCAGTCCCCAAGTTCTCCGCCCACTGCACTAACATCAGCATGTTGATCCCATGCAGAAATCACACCAGCTACAAAATTTGTATACAACTCAAGTCGCTCAAGAAATTTCTCCAGGGAGATGCTCAGAAATGAGGTATGGCCATCTTATGCTACTTCTTTTGCTCCAAAGATGTGTAAAAATAGAAGCATTAAAAGACTGAAGAAAAGAAGGACCTCCAGGGAAAAAAAGGTTTACAGAAGAATGGAACTGAGGCAAGAAACAGTCCAAAGCCATATACTGCTAGCATAAGAGCACAAAGCAGGTTTTTGCTTAACCCTAGAACGCATGACGTTAAAAATATACATATTAACGTCATGGGGGCCTTTTAGGCCCCCATGCACATAATGTAGAAAAACACACTTAAATAACTTTCACAAGTTTATTTCAAAATTGCTCAATAAAATATGAATAGTGGACCACATTTTAATTATAATTTTTCACAGAAAACACCAAAAAATCTTTTTTTTCCCAAATTTCACGCAAAGACATGAAAACACACAAAAATGCATAGAAATCTATAGCAAACTAGCTGCAGCTACATTTTTATTCTAACTTTCTTTTCTATTATATTAGTCTTCCAAACAATTCTGACATGTTATTTTTTCAGAAGAGTGTTCTTTGCAAACAGTTTCCTTACAAGTGGAACAATATCGCTCAGTTTTCCTCTCTATGTTTCTTGGACACATGAAACAACGCTTTTGTTTTCTTTCTCCTGGCTCTGGAGTAATCTGAAACTGTACGCCACACCGTTTCATTGCTTCTTTAGTTTTCTTTGGCAAGCATTTCAAGTCGCTTCGCTCTATCATGTGAGGTATTACAAGTTCATGACAAAGGTCCTTCAAGAATAAGCGTCTCCTGTCCTTCCTCTGTGCATGAAATTCAGGATGAGTTTCTGTATAAATAATGAATGAATTTAGGGCTGCTACATCAAGCATATTTGAAAATAGTACTACAGGCCATCGTTTTGTTTGCCTCTTACACGAATATTCTCCCACCATCTCATCCATTTTATCTGCACCTCCTTTTGTTGCATTGTAATGCAGGATGATTTCTGGTTTCAATTTTTGGTTATTGCTGTCAACACTGCAATCGTGATGCATGGTACTGAGTAAAATTACAGATTTCTCCTTCTTTGCCTTGTAAGATACCAAAGTCGCTTTGTTATTGAATCCAAAGACACTCTCATAAAGTGCTCGCTGACGATTGTGTTTGAGTGCTGCTGGAATTTCTCGTCTGTTTTGCTTTATAGTACCAACAAGTGTAATAGCTTTTGCAAGCAGAAAATTGCCTAGTTCAACATTGGTGAAATAATTGTCCATGGTGATGTTTCTACCTGAATTGAATATTGGAACAGCAAGAGTTTTGACTATTTCAGACCCCAGATCCTTCTGTACTGGTGCACCAACCTCTTTGCCACAGTAGATTACGCCATTTATGCCATAATAATTTGCAGAATCACACATCCAGAAGATTTTTATACCGTACTTGGCTGGCTTGCTGGGCATGTATTGTATGAATTTGCAGCGTCCTCGGAACGGTACAAGTTGCTCATCTACAGTAACATTAGTACTAGGATTGTAAAGTTTTGTGCAATTTTTGATAAATATGTTCCAGATATAACTGATAGGGGCTAATTTGTCTGTTTCAAACCTCGCTGCACGAGTTCGCTTATCATCAAAGCGAATGATCCTTCTAATTTCCTCATATCTGCCCACTGACATTGTCGCCTTATAGTGTGGATCAGAAAGTGGGTCCAGAAATAATTCTCGTATTGGGACATCATACGATTTTTGACTCCCTGCCAGCAGGAAAAGTCCAATATATGCATAAAGTTCCTCTTTGAGATATTTTTCCAGGACTTATTTTTTGCTGAAGCGATACGTCTTCCTTCTAGGTTTGAACATAATAGGACCTCTTCTGCAATATTGTCAGAAAAATAAGTACAGAATACATCTTTAGGGGTAAAGTAACTGGGACTTCCCACAGCTCCTTGAGCCTGTCTCACAATATTGTGTATTGGAGTACGTCCGACTAATGTAGGATTACTGTCCCAAAAAACATTCGTTTTGGATGTTCTACTTATCACTTCTTGAGGATCCACTAGATTCACTTCTTCATCATCAGAAGAATCACTGGATGAGGATGTTTGATTAGCTGGTGGCAGATATTCTTCATCAGACAAAGATAGTTCACTTTCATCATCGCTTTGAAACATAATCGCTTCAATCTCTTGGTCAGTCAGACACTTGGAGGAAGACTGTGCCATTGCTGACTAGATGTTAGAAAATGAAACAGATTTCCTCTCAACAGCTTATCTTATCACAGGTCCTTCAGCAATTAGCTCACAGTGTATACTGTCCTCAGTGTTCAGAGGACCTGAGGTGATGTCATGGCCTTATCACTCCCTCCAAAAATCACATGACATCCTCACATGTTATTATCCACACCCTGGCCCCTCCACCAGCATTACTGAGTACAAATAAAGTAACTTGAGACACAAACACTTCTGAGAACATGATAAAAACAGCGGGGGCCTAAAAGGCCCCCAATTCGTACAGATGTAGTTTTCACCAAACAAGCATTGTTACACCATAATGCCTATGAAAAAAAATTATATGAACAACTGGATATTATCAACAATGACATACTTGAGTAATACCTTGAGTTTCAAAATTCTAACTAAAGTAATTTTGCAGATAATAGCAAAAATGTAAGCATGGGGGCCTAAAAGGCCCCCAATATGCGTTCTAGGGTTAATATTGGCTGTGTGGCTTTGAAAACGGGTCACGTTTAAATAATTTCTCAGGATTTAAAAACCCTTGACGTAGGTGTGAGCCAAAACATAGCCATTGGGTTATATTGCATAATTTTTATTATAATTTTTAATGCACATATTTATTGATATATTAAATCGGTTTATGATTTTACTCTTGAGGCAAGAAACAGGCATGCTGGTATTTAGATTAGTTTTAAGGTGAACAATTGTCTGCCTCAATATTGAACTGAAAACCATACCAATCAGCTAGTCTAGTAGGTCGTATGCCCACTCTTCTTTCTACTAAAGAGAAAGGAAGAAAATTGCACAGAAAACTGAAGCTGTGTTGGAAGTTGTGATGCATTAATCTACAAATAAAAAGAGCTGAGAAAATGTCCTTTAACCTTAATGTACAGAAAGGATCGTATACCAGCTTGTCTAGCTTGCAGTTTTTTTTCTTCTGCTCCCACAGCCGCAGTGGGGGGTGAGGATCGCACTTGCATGCTGCAGCTGTGAAATAAGATGCCAGAGATTGAAGAGACTGCAGTAAAAATAGCACCAACTGGGAGACTGAATTGCTCTCTGGAATCAATGCTTTTTGGGGTCACTTTGAATTTACTTATGTTAGATTTAGTCAGTCCTATTCAGTGGAAACACATGGTGAGGGTGAGTTATATTCAGGTACAATAGGCATTTAACTGTCCCCTGGAGGTTTATAATCTAAGGGTTGATTTAATAAATTTGGTGTTAGAACTTTGAACTGAACTTCAATGCAGTTTCTTAATGCACACACTAAAAGAGAGGTTTTATTCCCGATGCAGTAAACTGATGGCATGCAAATTACTGCGGTGTTCAAAATAAATAAAACGTGTACTGAGAGTTAAAAGAACAACACCAACTGCTGTGATAAAATGCCCACCGTTTTCTGCATTGAGCGCAAGTCTTCCCGTTTTAATCTCCTTCCTCTCGATGCTTTTTGAACAGTGTTGGTTCATGCACTGACAGGAAGGAGAGAGAGAATAAGACACCCCCTCCCACCTTTAAAGATGCTTTTGGATTCAAGGCACTGCTGGCTTGGGTACCCGGTACAGGGAGGTCTTTACCAGTGAGTCTCCAAGCTGCAACACCCCGGTAGACCAACAATACTTACCACGTCCCAGGAAAGCATCCAGTAACATCCTCTTTTTATGCTGCCATCAGGGAAAAAGCTGGCACCTGATCCTTTGTGGCATGGTTGAATATATTGCTGGAACCTAAGCTGCAAATAAGGCAGCATGTTCTAACCTACAGCCAGGGCTTTTTTTGAGGGGGTACTCGGGGGTACTGAGTACCAGCACCTTTTCCAGTGTCTGCTAAAATTGACCCATGGACCACAAGTTTTAATGAAAGAGCCCAGGGCAGGCTCTACACACAAATTCTGCCTTGTCATAGATTCTGTGACTGGTTGCAGGGGGCCTGGCTATTATGGGGGGGGAGGAGGCTGAATATTGTGGGGTGGGTCCCTCAGTGATCACCCCACCCCTGAAGGGTGGCCTGGCATTTAAGTACCAGCACCTTTTTCGCTAGAAAAAACACACTGCCTACAGCTAGGGTTTGAATGCTTTCATTTTCTAAGATGGCACCAGAGGCAGGAGCCAAGTGATCATTGCATCTGCCTCCTGACCAAAAGGTGGATTGGGGCATTTGGACTTTCATGTGCTGGCAGTTTGTTTTTTTTTAATTTTAAAGAGAGAAGGGATAGGTTACAGGGCCCATTTGGACCATTAAGAATACTGTTTGACCAAGGTCATCTGAGGTGACCTGTTAGAATCTATCTTAGATAATTCTTTTGCTCCCATGGTAGAAGTTTTACTCCCATGGTAGAAGTTTTACTGCAACTCAGGAATGTAGTAAATATGCAGTGCTAAAAGGAAAGAAAAAACATAAAAATTTAGCATGGTTTCTTACATCAAGAGCTTTTTCAAGTTTGCATGCGTTTTGTATGCCAAGCACACAGATATTTCTGTTCTAAAAAGCCATCACAGGTAGGCCCTTGATCAGAAAGTCTCTGATGTTGCGGCTTCAGTTCCTCTGTAGATCAATAATATTTACCTAGTTCTAGGGAGGCCTCCAGTGGTGTCCTTTTCATATGTTGCCATCTTGAAAAATGGTGGTACCTCAGCCCTTAGTGGTACCACTAGGTTCAGCCTGCCAAGTAAGGTTTTCTTTATTTAGCAGTCTGATCCCTAGTGGTACATTCTGATGTACTACTAGGGTTCTGGTGCTGCCATTTTTCGAGGTGGTGGTTTTGGAGGCAGGAGTGAGTGGGCATCGCTCCTGCTTGCCATCAAAAAGGTAGGTTAGGGAGGGAAGGAGATGGGGGTCATTCAGGCCAATAGATATAGCTTTTGACTTGGGGAGAAGCTTTGGGGATCACTTGGGCCACCAGAGAGTTTTCTGACCAGGGTCATCTAAGGAAAGATGCTGAACTTCATTTCAGGTGACTTCTTAGCTCCTGTTGTGCTGATTTTCTCAAATTTAAATCCCTTACTAAAGCATTACTAAGATTAGAAAAGGAAAATCCAAATTAAAGTACCACATTAAACGAAAGTATTAAATAGACCCTTGAGTGAGCTCAATCCTATCAGATCTTGGGAGAAAAGCAGAGTCGGGGCTGTGTAATACTCGGCAAACCTCTGTAATGTCTTGCCAAGGAGCATCATGAAGACCAAAACAGGAGTTGGAAATCAGAACATGAACTGCAGCAATATGATAAACATGACTTTATTCAAAATGTCCACATTGTCCCAAGTGGATATGTCCGTGATGGCTCAAAAAGCAAGGTACTGGAATTTGCCTCTATTTCTTCGGAAACAAGAAGCATCATGGTCACTTGATAGACTGCGATTACCAATATTTGTAATTACAAGGCTTGCAATTGCCACTAACTATATATATTTTTTGGTTTTTTTTTTTTGTAATGTGAATTTCCTTTTTTCTTTATTGATTTCCTAAATTTCTGAGGTTAGCCTTTTTTGTCCTTTTATTTTCTAAACCTGTGTCCCTTTGCTATGTCTGTGTCTCTGCTTTTGACAATCTGCTTCTGTTTATCTACACTAGTTCTTTACGCTTCATTTCTCCTCTGCATGTACTGGTATGATTTCTGGATGTGGTTCTGATAAAGGTCAGCACAGTTGTTTTATGGTTTACTTAATTCATTATAGTTGGGATTGATTGAGGAGAAGCTTCTAAAATGTTAAATACTAATGTCTCTTTGGATATTAGAACAAAAAGAAAATCTGGCCAGTATGTCTGACTTCCTTGATGGATAAATGAATAGTTACTACTGCAGGGGATGATTGTTGACTAGGAACATGGTAGGCTCCAAGTCTGCACCTTTTTACCAATAGAGAATCATGTCATACAGGCCTCACGGTTTCTTTGATCGCATAATGAAATAATTCAGTTTAGGAGTGAGGGGTGGATAGTGGTTTACCATTGGTAAGCAGCCAATAATTTATTCAGTGGATGTTAAAAGTATATACAAATTAGGTGTTATATAGTATAATATGCATGTGGTTTATGCATTAATTGTAGACTGTGATACATGGTTTCTCCTGAAGAAGGGAATTACGAAATGCGGTCTCGCATCGAGGGCCTGGATGTTCTAAAATCAAGATGTTGAGCTGATTTGTGCGGCTTCTCCGGTTGGCTTCTCTTCGCCGTGCGGTGCTTCCTCGTAAGCAAGCAGCTATATAATTTGTGACAGGATTCACAAACTTTGATTGCAAATTTTGATAGCAAACCAAAATTTGATAAAAGCTGATTGATACACTCTGAATAGTGGACATGGGACATTGGAAAAAATTATCGCCAACTGTGTGAGCCAAGAGACAATACTTAATGGCATTTTGTGTATAAAGGCGATCACGATTCCTGTGTGATAATCATTTTGATTTGATTACGTGTGAGTGTGCTGAGTGAATGTGTACGCTTGGTGTAGAGAAGAGAGTTCCGCAGAAACTGCTATAGTTTTCAAGAAATTTGTGTGCTCATATTTGTAATAATTAAAGTAAAGTATACTACTTAAAACCGGGAGTACTATATGTGAATGTACTATTGTTGAGTTTGTACCATGCCCCTTCGCCCCCGGTGGTAATTTCAGATTTACCGCATGCCCATAACGCCTGGATGATTTATTTATTTCCTAAAACCAGCCTGAGCCTTTAACACCACCCATTGATCTAGCGGTAAGGGCTCACAAGCTACATGTGTGATGACCAGTTGGCACGTGTCAACTGCTGATGACCTCCGTAAACACGTGGCGTTTCTGGATGTAATCGGCAGTTGACACGTGCCAGCTGGTCATCATACATGTAGCTTGTGAGCCCTTACCGCTAGATCAGTGGGTTGTGTTAAGGGCTCAGGCTGCTTTTAGGCACGCGCTGGTTTCAGTTTTACAGCATGCCCTTTTCCCGTCCCATTTAAAAAAAAACAAACCCTTTTTTGCAGATACTGTAAAAACTGGCTTGGCATGTGCCCAAAACATGCACCTATACTACGACAGGCCACTTTTTACCGCAGCTTAGCAAATAATATATCTGGAGAAAGCAATCTAATTAGAAGGAAATTCAAAAGTGTGAGATTCTTGCCGCTCTGCAGATTTTCCAGTCTCTCTAGCCCATTGTGGATTGAGAGACTGTCTTTAACTGCAGAAGAACCAATCATCTTCAGAGTTACAATCTAAGGCTCTAATTTCTGGATCCTTTGATCATTTAGTAGAAATTATTTTCCAAATCCTTCAATTTATGGACATTTTCTTGAGTGAAGCGGCACAGCTGGCCAGTATCCCCCAACCTGGTTTCAGGCCTTGTAACCACAGTCCAAATATCTCTAAGAGATATATCTTTATTTATTTTATTTATTTGTTAAATTTGTAGCCCACATTTTCCCACCTATTTGCAGGCTCAATGTGGCTTACATATGACCGTTGGTTCCGGTATAACAAATACAAGGTGTAATATAGGTAGGATAAGGTTCATGTATGGTAGATACATTGGAGGAACCTAGGAGAGGAAGAGGTTGTGTCCATTACGATCTTTGGTTTTGTTGTGCTGCAGGTGCTTAGGTTCTTTTGTTGGGTCGGTAGGGCATGCCTTTCTGAACAGGTTTGTTTTTAGAGACGAAGAAGTCATAGAAGCCATATCAAGTTGAGATAACTGGACAGGTTTAGGCAACTGAACAAGTTGCACCTCAGTTGAAACAGGTAAAACCAAGCCAGTCACCCCTAAACCTTCAGAAAGAGTCCCACTGGAGGGGGACCCATTGAGGAAGTACATTGAGGAAGCACCCATTGAGGAAGTACTAGTACTAAGTACTTAGCATAGGAAGAGGGGTCCTTTCAGGAGAGCTGAGGGAAGCATGTTCCATCAGAGAGCCAACAATAATTGAATGAACCTGAGGAAGAGAGACTAGAAATCTTATCCATAAGGCCCTGTTGAGGAGTACTGGAGGTCTGAGGCGACTTCAATGACTTATTTGCAGCTTTTCTCGTCTCCATATTAGAAAAAGGAACAAAGAAATTCTGCTCAGTCAGAAGACTATTTCAGTAGGTCTATTTTTAGCGCTGCAGTGCTCCATGGTGCTCCAAAGGGCTCCCAAGGGACCTGGCATGCCCCTTAGGGCACACCCATTTGGCCACACCCTGCGACCTTTCCCTCAGCCATTCCACAGGGTAAAGGCATACTTAAGTTTGGTCTGGGCGCCTGCAGAATGATAGCACTTCACACTTCTAGGTCCTGTCTGCTCCTCCAACTGGTTCCTCTGACCTGCAGTCTCCAAATCCACTCACTAACAGCTTCCAAGTACCCCATCTTGGCATTGTTCACTCTAAATTATCTTTTGAGCTTGAAGTCACCTAAGTCATTAAACAAGGTTTTCTAACCTTGCGGAAACTTTGGTCCATTCGCAGTTACATTGACATCCCCTCTTTACACGCTCTGATTCATGTGTTCCTGACCTCATGAATTGACTATTGAAATTCTGTTTACTCTGGTGTCTCTAGAACTTCTCGCCATCATCTTCAAACTCTCCAGAATTCAGCAGCTTGTCTTCTCTTAAAAGCATGCAAATTTGATCATGTTTCTCCACTCTTGGCGTCACTGCATTGGCTCCCTATGGGCTCCATTTCAAAATTCTCTGCTTGACCCATAAAAATCTCCACGCTGGATCTTCTCGTTACCGGTCATCCCTGACTATTCCCTATACCTCTAACTATACCCTCAAGTCTTTAGATGCCAACTGCCTTGTCTTGCCCTCACCCCATTTGGCTCATTACAAGTCTACCTGATCCTCCGCCAGTAAGAGGAAGTAGTGAAAAAAGACCAGGCAGCAAAGAGATGAAAAAATTATTTTAAGTTTTTATAGAATGAAATATAGTGCATGCAAATTTATCTCATGAATATTCATTGCGGATAACCTGAAAACCTGGCTGGGTGTGTCCCAAGGACTGTTATAGAATATTTGCAGTGCTGACATTTCATAGGTAGGGTTAGTGCAGTTTGAATTCTTGGGAGTCGGTGCTGTTATGGGATAGTAAGCTTCTGCATTTTCCAAGGTTTTGTGTTATTTCACACAGTCTCTGTCATTGGGAGAAGGAGAGTGTGTTGCTGTAACTGATGTGACACCAGCATTTGAACAGATTATTATTATTTTTTTGTATGTTGAATTGTAATGTGAAACATCCTGCTTCTACTCTATTTTATTGGGAATATTTCATGTGAACGAATAATTACACTCTGCATTATTTACATTAAAATGTATGTTAAAATATCCTCAATTTAAATTAAATTGTAATAGTAATTTTAATGGGCTCCTGAAACTGGCTGGGGCTGAAAGGTAATGAGAAGTGGACAATCAAAAGAGAGAACTTTGTGTCCAATTAGAGCTAGGTTTTCGTTTCCATTTCAGGAGCTGAGTATTGCAGTGTGCTGCTTGCTTTATTTCTAATGTCTGTGACTGGCAGCTGCTGCTGAAATTAATGGAACAGGGAGGGGAGGGATGGACAGGTGGATGTAAAGCAGCAGTGGGGAACCCTTGACCTTTTGTGGCTTCTAGTGAGGTCTAATATAATATAATGTAGAAATAAGTTTTTCAGCACCTTTTTCTTTTCTTTGATGACATATTCACAGGTCTAGTGCTGGAGCTTTCACAATCCTGTGCTGCTGAAGGTGCTGCCCCCCTCTCCCCCCGACATAATTACCTGTTGCAGTATGAGGTGGGATGGCAGGGCTTTCTGCGGCACTGGAGTTCAAAGGCTCCGCAGCACTTGATACTGTTTTAAAATTTGCTGTTGCTGAGCCAGAGGAAGGGAAGTATGAAAGGGAGACAGGAGCAAGATACTTTTCATTTGATAATGTTAAAAGAACAAAAAAAAAAAGAACAAAGAACATGTAGTGTTTAACATAATTCAGATACATACAACATTTTTAGCAATTATACCTACTATATTTCTGTGGCTCTTTTAATTTTCAGAGCAGCTTGCAGTTATAGGTCGTTTCTTGTCAAACATTTTAAATCGTGTGCTTTTTTTTTTTTTTTTTAAGAGTTTTTATTGTATTGTGTTAAGTGTGTATTTTGTTATTGGGTTTGTGTGGTCTGTCAGTCATGGAGTTTTAGGGCCTAGTTTACTAAGCTGCTCTGTAGGTGCGCAAACTTTTTAGGGACTGCTAAAAATTAGCGTACGCTAATACTAAGGCATCCATAGTTTGGTCTTAATTTTGACTCTGCTTCAACCCACCGCATCGAGATAGATGGACTCAAAGTCTTGCCTTTGTTTAAAGTAATTTAGGGGTCCTTTTATTAAGATGCGCTAACAGATTTAGCCCATTGTATATCTATGGCCTGCATGGCAATTAACACATACCAATTCATTAGCGCACATTAAATCCATTAGCATGCCTTATGAAAAGGACCCCTTAAAGACTTATTCTAGAGGTCAAGAAACTTTTATAATGAGAAAGCTACATCCTATTTCAGAGGGATCTCATAAGGTTCCGTGTTATATTGCAAGTTCCATAAGTGTATACATTAGAATATATGCATAAAAAATATACATAAAAGATTGCACAAACAGAACAGACCAAAAAAACTTGGTGCCTTCTGAAAGATGGTATGCCTGTACTGAATCATGTAGAGCTTACGGGCAGCAATCTGAACAGAGAGCCTGATTCAGTTGTGCTTGTCGATGGAAAATTGTTTTTTTCTTCAAATTATAATGCAGATTACTGTTCTTTTGTGCACCTTGTCATTGCTGTTAAACATAAAATGTTAGAAAGGAGCATGAAGAATGGTAGGAGCTTGAAATGGAGACTATTATAATGCTTCTGTATCGACCGCACTTTGAATACTGTGTGCATTTCTGGTCACTCTGTCAAAAATGTTATAGTGGAACTAGAAAAGGTTCAGAGAAGAGTAATGCTAAATGACAAATGGGATGGAATGACTCCCCTGTGATTAAAGTTAGGATGGTTCTGCTTAGTGGCAGACCAAATTTCAGTTTCAGCTTAGATTACCTGAAATCTGGGTTCAGCCATGCTTCAGTTTCCATTTCCCCCTCCATGATCAGTCTCTGCCCCCCAGGACCACTGTCTGCCTTCCCCCAAGGCTGCCCATCCACCCTGCTAGTCTCTACCCCCCCCCCCCCCCCCCGCCCTAATGATCACTCTCCATCCTAGTGCTTAGGGTGGTGGACTCTGGTCCTGGGGAACTGAGTTCGATTCCCACTTCAGGCATAGGCAGCTCCTTGTGACTCTGGGCAAATCACTTAACCCTCCATTGCCTCAGGTACAAATAAGTACCTAAACCGCATTGAGCCTGCCATGAGTGGGAAAGCGCGGGGTATTAAAAAAAATATATCTGTATGCCCTGCCCGGGCCTACCTTAAGAAGCCCTTGTGGTCTAGTGGCCTGTTTTGGGGCAGGAGCAATTTCCACTTGCTCCTGCCCATACCGGCTGCTCAGTCAAAATGACTGCTGTGACTTCCCATGTTAACCTTGTGACATTTCCGTGGGAGGTGATGGCAGCCATTTTGAAACTGGAACCATCTTAGTTAGAAACGACTGGAGATTACACCTGCCCTGAAGAGGCCACTAGGCCCAAGAAGTGCCTATAGGTGGTCAGGGGAGCCGGGGTGGGGGGGACCCATCTTCTTACAGTGGCGGAGGGTAGGGCACTATGGTTTTGGTTAACTTCTAGTTGTGCTTGAAGAAAAGATGGTTGAGAGGAAATATGATTGAGGCCGGTAAAATTATGAGTGGGGTAGAATAGGGAAAGGTTGTTTACCTTTTTGTAAATAGTACTGAAACTAAGGGAAACTGATACTAACAGGAAGCACTTTTAAAATAAATAAGAAACAGTATTTTTTTCCCACCTTAATATAAAATTAAATTATGGAATTTGTTGTTAGAAGATGCAATCAAGACAACATTCCTGTGGTTAAAAAGATTAGAATATCAGTGGCGTAGCTAGGTGGGGCGCAGGGGGAGCGGTCGCTCCCCCAAACAGCTTTTCTTAAAAAATGGCGCCTATGCGCCAATAAATATTTGTTTTTCTGCTGCTTCCCTCCCAATTCTTAATCTTTTCTAGTCTCTTCTGCCCGCGTGGTCATTGTTTACTTCCCTGAAGCCTTCTCCCTCCTGCGCAGCGCCGGCGAATGCGATTCACAGTCAGCCTTGTTCAGTGCCAGCGTCGGGGCTTCTCCTTAGGCGCGTCCCACCCAGTGTTGCCAGGTGGAAATTTTTTTTCCCACCCAATCCAACGCAAAAACAGCCCAAAACCCGCCCAAACTCAAACCCCGCCCCTGACACCCCCACCCCCGCGTCATCACCCCCGCCGTCACCGGCCCCGCCTCCCCCGTCATCGGCCCCGCCTCCCTGTCATCGGCCCCGCCCAAAACGTCACTAACCCCGCCCAAAACGTCACTAACCCCGCCCCCCCGCGGCCGGAAAAAACCGCCCGAAAAACCGCCGAAAATAAAAAAAAGAAGCCCAAAAAACCGCGACCCGCCACGGGCAAAAATTACCCGCGGCGGGTCGCGGAAAACCGCTCAATTGGGCGGTAAAACCGCCCACCTGGCAACACTGGTCCCACCTCTGCGGAAAACAGGAAGTTGTAATAGAGTAGGCGGGATGCGCCTGAGGAGAAGCCCCGACGCTGGCACTGAACAAGGCTGACTGTGAATCGCATTCGCCGGCGCTGCGCAGGAGGGAGAAGGCTTCAGGGAAGTAAACAGTGACCACGCGGGCAGAAGAGAAGGTGAACGATGCAACGCTCGGGGGGAGGGGGGCCAGAGAAGGAAGAAAGCTGCCGGGGGGGGGGGGGGGGCTGGACTGGAGTGGAGTCCCGCGTATGCTTTCAGTTTGTTTTTACTGCTAATACCGTGCTGCTCTTCCGACGAACTTGAAAGATGTTGAAGAAGATGATCAGGAGAGAAAGGGGAAGAGACAAAAGGGGATGACACTGAATGTTGGGATGAAGAGACAGACAAAAGAGATTCAGAAATGTGCTGCTTGATGAGTGATGGGAGGGGGGGGGACAGAGACTGCACCATGGTGGATGGGATAGCAGAGAAAGAGAGGGGAGAGTAAAGGTAGAGAGAGAGATGGGTGATACTTGATTTGGGGGGGGGGGCAGAGACTTCACCATGCTGGATGAGGTACCAGAGAGAGAGAGAAATACTGGATGAGAAGAAGAGAGATAATGATGCTGGGGGGGGGGGGGGAGGGAGAGACAGGATAATGATGGAAGTGGAGATGGGATGATGCTGGATGAGGAGGAAGATTAAGAGATGATGCTAGATGGGGGATGAGAAGGAGACAATGATGCTGAGTGCGGGGCAGGAAGAGAGACAGACAGGGTGATGATTATGGGGGAGGAGAGAGGGGGTGATTTTGGATAGGGAGGAAGAGGGTGAAATATTGGATGGGGGAAGAGAGAGAGAGACAGGGAGATGGTGGATGGGATCAGAGATATATGGGGTGAAGCTGAATTGGGTGGAAGAGAGAGAGGGCAATGATGGATGGGGGAAGAGAGACAGATCACAATGCTGGATGGGGGAGAAGAGAAAAAGACACTAATGCTGAATGGGGGAGCAGAGAGAGATATGGGACAATTCTGGATAACAGGGAAGAGAGAAAGATGGGGCAATGCTGAATATGGGGAAGTGACAGAAAGAAAGAGATGGGATGATGCTGGTTGGCAGGGGGAGAAAGAAAGAGAGTGGAGATGCATTTAGGTGGGGAAGAGAAAGAGATACTAAGAGGAGATGCTGCATAGTGGAGGAGGGAGAAGGGGAAAAAAAAGAAACAGAGGAGATGTTATATGACAGGAGGAAAGAGTTAACGAAAGACTGGGGAATAAGAGAAAGGGGAATAGATGGGTTTGAGTGAGGGAAACATGGAAAAATGTAGGTAGATTCAGTGAAAAAAGGGAGCTTAAAGACTGGATAGTAAGAATTAATAAAATCTAAATGGATAGAAATGCAGAAAAAATAGACGAAAGCTCAAAGATGAGTGTCAAGACATGAATGTAGTGGAGGAAGTATAGAAGAAAGGAGAGAGAGAAAAAGGAGAAATGGACAGAAAACCCTGGCAAGAGAGTTAAGAGAAGACTGAAGAAGCAGAAACCTGAGAAACTAAATGACCAGACAAGAGTAGAAAAAGAATTTTGTTTGTAATTCTGATTAAATTAGTGTGGTAGCCATGTTAGGGCTTCTTTGACAAAACTGTGCAAGCGATTCATGCGTGGCAAATGAGAGGAAGTCCATTGGAATTGAATGGGCTTCCTCTCATTTGCTGCACCAGGAATCGCTAGTGCGGTTTAGTAAAAGAGGCCCTTAGTCAACTCTAAAAGCTAATAAAAAATTTTTAAAAATGGAAAATTAGGTGATATTTTTTATTGGACCAACAATATATTTTTTGACCAGCTTTCAGAGGCGAAAACCACCTTCCTCAGGTCAGGACAGTATACCATAAAAGCATTATACCACCCTGGCCTGAGGAAAGATGTTTTGGTCTTTGAAAGCTAATAAAAAAACGTGTTAAGTTAGTGCAATGAAAATATATCACCTTATGTTTTGTTTTTTTGATTTATTTGTATTTGTTAATTTCTAATGTAGTGATTAGAATATATCAGTTTTTGAAATTTGCAGCTGCAATCTTTGTTTTGCACACATCACTGTTTCTTTATTTCTGGTGTTGCAATGTATTCAATGTCTGGCTTCTTGGAGGTTCAGATTAATATTTGTCTATATATTTATATTTTTAGGTTATGGTTACTTATTCTGTATATGATGAGGGTCTTATGTTCTTATTCTGTATATGATGAGGGTCTGTATGTTCTGTGTGTGTGAAGGAGGCTAGGTATTCTGTTAAACACTGAATGTCTGTGTAGGATCAGTCTGTATTAATCTGGCTTGTTAATCTTTTTCAATAGGTATATTGATGTTCTAGTGCCCACTACAATATTTATGTTGCTGATTTTTCCTAGGTAGACCCTTGTTGTGAGATTCCTAGATGTTAGTGCTATTATAGTAGAGTTGCTCTACTGTTCCCGAATGACTTTTGTAGGTTTTTATATTGCTTCACAATATGCCTGGTATTGGATGTTGTGTTTGTATTTAGCTCATACCTCTCATAGTAGTAGCCAACAGGAAGATGCTGGACTGGGAGCTAGGACTGACTAGGAGTCCAGTGTTAAAGTACCTGCATATATTTCCAGAATACTGCAAATACTGTTCTGTTTAATAATTTGCATTATTGTCCTACATTATTTGAATTTTTGGCATATAATTCTCTGGAGTGTATTCAGTGTGCATAATACATACCATCAGTAATAGGGATACTAGGGGGAAATAGCTGGTGCATATGCACCAGAGACACAGCGAAGGGGTCCTTCACTGCTGTGTTCAAAAGTACCCCTACTGTCCCTTTACTGCTTACGTGGGTATTGCCCCCACCCTAAGGATTTTAACTAGCCCCACCCCAACCGCACCCTAGCCTCCCAAAACAGCTGAGTCACTGCCTGCATATGCCTATGAGGATTTTAACCCTTCCCTCTCTCCCAGTCCTTCATCCTTGCACTGGCGCCTATTTTAGAAACGTCTGCTCCCCCTGATGTCAAAACCTGGCTACGCCTCTGGATTAGATATGTTCATTTAGGAAAGGTTGATAAATCATTATTGGGCAGGTAGACACACAAAATCCACTGCTTATTCCTGAGTGTGATAGGAGCATATCAACTCCTAGGAATCATGTTGGATACGTGTTAGGTGCTAACCCTTATCATAGCTTAGCAAAAGGCCTTCTTGTGTATTTATAGTTTTTTTTTTAATGTGTGTTATTTATGCATTTTATATTGCAGACTTCTTTGGACTGTACTGAAAGGCAGTATATGAAATTTTAAGTAAAAAAAAAAAATCTTTCAAACAAAACGTGTATGTCTAGAGTCTGCAGATAATTTTTACCCACATATTTTACATCACCACCCGGGGGGGGGGGGGGGGGAATTCCCTGTGAAAATTGACTCAAGAAATATATGTACTCAAATGTGCACCTACTGTTTGCACAGGTACTGTTTAATGAAAAATTACAATTATAATTTGGAAGTCCAAAAGTATGTATGTTAGTGTACTTTTTACTCAGTCTCTGTCCCCAGTAATGCTTCCCCAGCATGCATGAGCACTAAATATGTACTGGACAATCTTCCAAACCCCCTTCCTGCACTTAGAGCCTTGTTTTACGTGTGGCTATGTGAAACCCTGCCTGAACACTCACATTTTACTTTATATATTTTCACTTCAGCTCAGATGACTTGTAATGACTTCTAACCAAAATAACACTGGGCTGCATTTGCACTGAGCTCATAGACCTCTGGAACCTCAGTGTGGAAAAAGAAGCCAAGGAGGGGTAAAAGCAGAGAGTATGCAGTAAGCAGTCTGATTTCATATTCCTCTTCACTGTAATTCAGTAACAAATAACTTGTCTATCAAACAGTGATTGAATTATTTTAATGATAGTTTTCTTAGTACAAATTAATAATAAAACAACCTAAAGTCATCAAGGGCCATGGCTAGTTTGCTTTTCCCATCTGCTGCCCTCCAGACAGTTGTAGTAGCTATAGCTCATAATCCCCCCCCCCCCCCCCCCCCCCCCCCCCCCCCCCCCCCCCCCCCCAAAAAAAAAAAAACCCACACACACCACAGTGAGCCTACCTGCTATAAATTGTTCAGGATCTTATTTACTCTCCTAAATTCTTATTCCACTTTTGAATTAAAATGCAGTTTTAAGGGTTTTCTTTTTGTTTGTCCTGTTCATGAATAGTTTTACCTTTGACTGTTTTGGTGACAGAGGAGCACAGTGAAAGAACAAACAGAGAAAAATGTAGGCAGAGACCATATGGCCTATCCAGTCTGCCCATCCATGCCATCTACTCTCCCTAGAGATCCTATGTACTTGTCCCAAGCTCTCTTGAATTCAGATACTGTTTTCGTCTCCACCACTTCCACCGGGAGGTTGTTCCACGAATTCACCACACTTCCATGAAGAGGCATTTCCTCAGGTTACTTCTGAGTCTATCCCTTTTTACCTTCATCCTGTGCCTCCTCGTTCTAGAGCATTCTTTCAATTGAAAGAGACTTGCTTCCTGTGCATTTATGCCGCATAAATATATAAATGTCTCTATCGTGTCTCCCCTCTCCCACCTTTCTTCCAAAGTATACATATTGAGATCTTTAACTCTGTCCCAATATGCTTTATGACAAAGACCAATGACCATTTTAGTAATCGTCTTTGGACTGACTCCATCCTGTTTATATCTTTTTGAAGCTGCAGTCTTTAGAAGCATACACAATTTTCTAAATGAGGTCTGACCAGAGTCTTATACAGGGGCATCATTACCTCCTTTTTCCTACTGGCCATTCCTCTCCTTGTACGCCCAAGCATCTTGTTAGTTTTTGTCATCACCTTTTGTCCCTGTTTGGCCACCTTAAGATCATCATATATGATCAAACCCAAGTCCCGCTCTTTGTTCGTGCACAAAAGTTCTTCACCCCATAAACTGAACCATTCCGTCTGGTTTTTGCAGCCCAAGTGCATGACCCTGCATTTTTTAGTATTAAATCTAAGCTGCCAAATTCCAGACCATTCCTCTAGCTTTGCTAAGTCTTTCCTCATGTTATCCATATCCAGTGGTGTACCAAGGGGGGGGGGGCAGTGGGGGCGGTCCGCCCCGGGTGCACGCTGCTGGGGGGTGCCGCGGCACGTGCCTGTGGGTTCCGACTTCGCGAACTTCGCTCGTTCGCTGCAGCTCCCTCTGCCCCGGAACAGGTTACTTCCTGTTCCGGGGCAGAGGGAGCTGAAGCGAACGAGCGAAGTTCGCGAAGTCGGAGCCCACAGGCACGCGCCGCGGCACCCCCCCCCTCCAGCGGCGTGCACCCAGGGGGGTGTCATTTTGCTGGGGAGGAGGGAAGGTGTCATTTCACAGGTGGGTGGGGCACATCGGCGATCCGCCCCGGGTGCCATCCACGCTAGGAACGCCACTGTCCATATCATCATGGGTATCTACCCTATTGCAGATTTTGGTATCATCTGCGAAGAGGCAAACCTTATCAGACAGCCCTTCAGCAATATCACTTCCAAGCCATTTGGGTGTTGATGTTGAGAAGACAGACAGATAGCTCTGTTGCAAGAAGCTACTACTACTACTTATCATTTCTATAGCGCTACTAGATGTACGCAGCGCTGTACACTTGAACATGAAGAGACAGTCCCTGCTCGACAGAGCTTACAATCTAATTAGGACAGACAAACAGGACAAATAAGAGATATGCCTGACACAAATCAGTGACACCACAGATTTGAAAAAAAAAAAACAACCCCTGCTAATCTTAACAATCCTACACATTGTTCTGCCAGAATATTGGAATGGACCAGCCTGGTAGCTGAGTGGCATGTTGTTATGCAAAGGACCTGGATTGTATTCCTGAGTTGCTGCTGTTGCTTAGTGGGTCCCAGCTGCTGCCAGGGGTGCTGTGGAGGCAGCATTCACAGCCTCTAGGAAGAGAGGGTCCTTGCTGCTGGGCAACACTAATGCTTCATGACTGGGCTTAGAGCCCATAATTGCAGGATACTGGAGGGCAGAGATTGTAACTACAATCACTGGACTGAGTGAGTTGAATGAGAGATATAAAATATTGGGACATACCCCTTGATAGCTGCAAATGAGGGCTGTTGGGAATGTGGCCCAATGGGAGACTTGTTCTGACTGAGCTGTAAGCCTCCCTTTCTTTCTCTCATCAGGGCAGTTCTGAGGGATCTTGCCATTTTCTTCAATATTTGATTCCCTTAAATTGTGGTTTATGTTTTTGTTACAATACATCACCACCTGCAGGAAAAACCCCAGCCTTATGGCTTTCATTTATTTTTTGTGAGTTGTCTGTTTTTCCCCAGTTCCCTATACCTATAAAATCCTGCAAATTGATTTTAAATAGTGATGGTATTTTTTTTTCCACTAGTAAGTGTGATCTTCTCTCTTCGGAAAGAGATACCCTCATACATATAGGCAGTGCACGGAAAACTTTAACTGCAGCCCTCAAACATCCAGACCTCTGCTGTGCAATTAGTGAAGGGCTGTAATTTCCAGCATCTGCCTCATCTTAGTTTGTTTTTTTTAATTTATTAACTTTATTTCTTTATTTACCATAGTGAACCAAATAGAAATGCAGTCCTAACATTACAGTCATAAACTAATCCGTTGGCACGTGGTTTATTTTTTTTTTCTTCTCTCTTTTATACTCATGCCCCTCCCTTTCTCCCAACCCAGACCTACAGTGTGATAGTGACCCCAAATATATTAAGAATAGCAATAATCAGAAAAGTCTGTCTACCTCTTATATTGAAATGCACTATATTATGTATTAGACTAGTGTTCATATCCATCTGCTGAACCAAATCAGCAAAAGACAAAGAGAAGCAGCAGAGCACAGTAAAAAGCTTTTAAGCAGCTTCATGCGGACAGGGTATTGTTTCTAAGTGATTGAGGAAAGAAGTGCTCAGGGAGGGAGGAAAACAAGTTTGAGAAACTCTGCAGCTAATTGCACTGTACACACTGTGATTTCATCTCCATACATTAATTGAATATATGAATATATTGTGAAATCTGTTGCTGTTACTTATGCGTTCTTGGTATTTGTTGAGGTCCAGGCTATAGCATACGTTGGTAATATTGCAAAGCGAGGTTCACTGTTCAAATATTGTTTTATCAAAGAAATACACAAGAAGAGGCGATTGATTGATTCTGCACAGAATGTTCCATTTCATTCCCTGACAACTTACACTACTTATTGTACCCTGCAGATATGACTTAATACTGGAAAATTTGAGAGGTTTATTCAGACTGAGCTATTCAAAAGCAAAACTGTCAAGCATTTTCATGTTTACCTTTTCTTTTCTTTTTTTTCAAACCAATTCTGCTATTTCTATATTATAGGTTTTAAAATTCCTATTTCTAAGCTCTTTTTCTAAAGACTCCTATCTGGTAGAAGAAAAATAATATATATGTTGGTTGTTGCTGTTTTTTTCAGTGTATTTGGTTGATAGAGTTAGATTATTCCCTTTGTCTAGTACAGGGGTTCTCAACCCAGCCCTTGGGACACACCCAGCCAGTCAGGTTTTCAGGATACCCGCAATGAATATGCATGAGCTAGATTTGCATATAATGAAGGCAATGCATGCAATCCAGCTCATGCATATTCACTGGGGATATCTGAAAACCAGTGTGTCCCGAGGACTGGGTTAAGTTGACAACTGGATAATTTATTGAATGGTGTCTGGACCTCCATTTAAGCAAGTGGTTTCCTGGAAAGGTATAAGCTCTTCTAGATTTCCTTATTATATTTTTCTTTTCTTTTGATTTGACATCCTCTTCTCATTGACGTGGGCTTAAATCACAGTAGCTTGTTCTTCTTTTCTTGCTCATATATGTCTTTCTCTTTGTTATTGCATGTTTCCTATATTTTGCTTTTGGATGTATATTCAAAAGTTATTAAAAAAAACAAAACAAAACACCCCACTAGTCCCAAAACAGATTTCTGCAGTACTCTTGCACTTACCTTTCTCCACTGAGAAAATTGACCACTTAACCCTGCTTTGTTTTCTCCCTTTTAACTTTTGCCTCCTATCCCATGGCTTTTTAACTTCTGCAGGAGTCTTTCATGAGATTCTTTCTGAAAATCCATTCACACTAAGGGGAGCAATTCTGTAACCTTGGCACTCACATTTATGCATTTGTTATGTGTATAAATGTTTAGAGTAGTAACAGTGGTTCATAAACCTGGTCCTGGAGGCACCCCAGCCAGTCAGGTTTTCAGGATACCCACAATGAACATTACATAAGTATTGCCATACTAGGAAAGACCAAAGGTCCATCAAGCCCAGCATCCTGTTTCCAACTTGGCCAATCCAAATCACAAGTACCTGGCAAGATCCCAAAAAAGTACAAAACATTTTATACTGCTTATCCCAGAAATAGTGGATTTTCCCCAAGTCCATTTAATAACGGTCTATGGACTTTTCCTTTAGGAAGCCGTCCAAACCTTTTTAAAACTCCGCTAAGCTAACAGCCTTTACCACATTCTCTGGCAACAAATTCCAGAGAATATTCATTGTGGATATCCTGAAAACCTGACTGGCTGGAGTGCCTTCAGGACCAGGTTTGGGAACCACTGGCCTATAACATGCATATGTATGCAGTTTAGTTCATATATGCCAGCATGCCACCTAAGTGCTAATCTGCAAATACCCGCTCAGCTTACACAGCGCATATTTTCAAGGGGGCATATACAAGGGAGGAGCAGGTTTAGGACATAGTGGGGCTCGCATTTATGCACATAACTTATGAAATACTGTAAATAACATGCCTCCCTGCTGCAGCTAGACAAGGTCTATGGCTGGCATAAGGGTGGGTGTCTATATGTTAGGTACCTGTATACCGAGCTATCTAGTATTCTGTAACTGAACCTAGGTGCCTGGGTTCCTTTATAAAACAGACACCTACCACACGTTGTCAAGGCATTTAAATTGAGGTGTCCAGTTATAGAATTGCTTTCTGGATGAATTGGCTCACCTTTATCCACCTTCAAAAGATGTAGCAGATTAGTGATTGGGATCAGGCTGCTAGCGCTAACATTTAAAAAGAAGACAAAGCAGCTTTTAAACTAAAATGGGGGGGGGGGGGGGGGGGGGGGAAGCGAACAGTCGCCCAAGGAATGCATTTTTAGTGTGGAGTATCCTCAAAGGATACTATTGGTCCTGTCTGTTTGTCCTGATTTAGATTGTATGCTCTTTTGAGCAGGGACTGTCTTCTTCATGTTCAATTGTAAAGCGCTGCGTACGACTGGTAGCGCTATAGAAGTGATTTATAGTAGTAGTAATATCTCTAGGGAATTCCAATAGAGAGGTTTCAATAATGGTGAAACAAAGCCAGGAGTGTTTAATGGAAGAACAGAGTAAAGGATACAAATTATCTCCATCAACTTCAAAGCAGCTTTTAGATGCTAGGGAAAAAAAAAACACCATTTGAAGTGTCCATATACAAGTGCAAGAAGCCTAAAAAATAAGATGGGAGAGTTGGAGTGTATAGCACTACAAGAAGAGGTAGATATGATTGGCAAAGTTTAGGACTTTAAATCAGGCGTGGACGTTGTTTAAAAATACCGCTGTGGAAGCCCAGACCAGATGCATTCCATGTATTAACAAAGGTGGAAAGAAGATCAAATGATAGCATGGTTAAAAGGTGAAGTGAAAGAGGCTATTAGAGCCAAAAGAGCATCCTTCAAGAATGGGAAAAGGATCTGAATAAAGAAAATAAGAGGCAGCATAAGCAGTGCCAAACTAGATTCAAAGCACTGATAAAGAAGGCTAAAAGAGAATATGCATGAGATAAAAACTCATAGCAACACCTTTTTCCAGTATATCAGAGGCAAAAAGCTTGTGAGGGAATCTGTAGTGACCGTTAGATCATGAAGGAGCAAAAGGGACACTCAAGGAGGACAAGGCCATAGTGGAGAGACTGAGGCCTCGATGATCAAAGTAAATGCGGGTGCTAGAGGCCACTAGCGCCTGCATTACTAAGCGCTGATGATCAGAGAGCTCCAGCGTGAGTGCGCAGGGAATACCGCAGAGCTCATTTAAATAGTCCAGAATTATCAGTTTAACCTTAATTGTACTTTTCCCCAAGTGTTAAGACGATGTCCCAAAAAGTGAAATACTCACAAGGGTAGATTCCTTCCCAGCAGCAGTAGCAAGTCCTGTCTTGGCATGCCATCAATTTTGAGGGCAGCTGAGTTCAGGTTTATCTTTATTCATCTAAGGCAATGTCTTCTAAAATGTTCTCTGGTGATTTCAACGTGCAAAAGATTTTTTTTTTTTTTCATTTTAAACATATAACACTTTTTTCCAAAGAGTTTTGTCCTAAGAGTATACTGTTCAGTTTGCATTTTCAGCCCAAAGTCCTATGGCATGAGGCAAAATTTACAACCACCGCCCCCCCCCCCCCCCCCCACACCTCTTAACATATCTTATTTTATTAACAACAAGAACAAAAAACCTTTGTGCCTGTGCTTCCTGGAGAAGTTTAACAAGCTTTCAAGGCTTCCCAAATAGTAAGTGGTAATGCCAAACCTTTGTGGAACAGTGTTTTGGAAGGTTCATATCCATCCTCTTGTTTGCATAGGTCTCACGAAACAGAATATTTCAACAGGTGACTAAAAAATCCTTCCGGTCTGCCTGTTCTCTGTCTTCTGTAACCAGTGTGTTTTCTCTAGCGAAAAAGGTGCCGGTACTCACATGCCAGGCCACCTTCAGAGTTGGGGTGATCAATGAGAGATCCACCCCACAATAGCCAGGCCCAATCTGTCACAGAAATCTATGACAAGGCAGAACTTGGTGTGCAGAGCCTGAGCAATTTCATTAAAACTTGGAGACAAGGGTTAATTTTAGAGACACAGGAAAAGGTACGGTACTCAGTACCCCTTCAAAAAAAGCCCTGTCTGTAACACAGGCCCCATTTACTCTTTGGTTTTCACAGATAAGAATCCTTTGTGCAAGTTTAATAGTAAAACTCTCGAGGACTACTACATAAGCTTGAAATCTGCACTGTAACGCTGGCCGTATTTATGAGTTCAGCTTTCTTAAACCAAAACAATGTGTTATAAGCTTCATTAATAGTTAAGAACTAAAATTCTAAAGTTAAAGCAAGGTTACAGGTCACCCTGATAGCCACAGCTCACATCCTTTTAGCATTCTGATCTGTGTCGTCATCATTTTTAAATGATCAATACGCATCTTTATTGCTGGTTAATATGCTTTATAGCAGTCCTGGGCAGTAATTAACTACGTAGTTAAACTACTTTTCAGTAATTCATCGAAAAAATTTAACTACTGAAAAATAGTTGGTAGTTGCCTGGTAGTTCAACTATATTTTATGCAGTTAACAAAATAAATCAATTTTATTTTTAAGTTCTTCTGCACTGCTTGCGTACTGATTTCCTAACACCCCAGCTAGTCCAGTTCTCATCCTATAATAAAACTCACCCTCAACATTCTGAAGACCACTGACGTCAGTGAAGCCAAGCCACTGACGTCACATCCCTTCAAGACAGGTTCGAAGGGTTCGTGGTAGTGAAGCCACCGAAATTGCCAAGTCGCAGGGCCCCCACCCTCGCGTCAAACGTGATGACATCGAGGGTGGAGCAATGGCATCACACACCGGGGCGGAGCAATGGCGTACGGTGCTTGGAGCAATGGCGTCTGAATGACAAGGGGTTGGTAGGTACGTAGGGAGGGAGAAGGGGGGTGTTGCGGAGGAACACCTTGCTAGCCCGTTTCATTTGGTCCAGAAACGGGGCCTCTTTTACTAGTGTGATATAATATCTTTGGCTCTGGCGCAAGTGATTGGATAAAATGAAACTGTATTGTGATTGAATGGATAGGAAGGAAGCATTGTGATTTGATAAAATGAGAAACCTGCCTAGTGATTGGATAAAATGAGAAAATAGCACTGGGATTGAATGGATAGGAAGGAAGTATTATGATTGCAATACAATGAAACTGTACTGTGATTGGGTGGATAGGAAGGAAGTATACTAGTCAGTGATTGGATAAAATGAGAAACTGCACTAGTGTTTTTTGTTGATTTAGAATTAGTTGCTGTTTAAATAAGCCAGAATGAATAATTAATAGTGAGGGAATTTTGTGAGAAACGAGAATGGAAAGTGATAAACCAGATGAGAAAAATTTGTAGCAACTGTAAATTCTGTTGTAGGATGTGAGATGTGGCAGTATCATTTCTAGCACCAACTTCATTCAAGCATCTCAAAGTGAGTATTATTGTTTCGCCCCTTGCTACACTGGAATGCTGTTGGGGAAGTAGGGGTGGGAGGGGGGTACCACATTACTTTCTCTGTGTGTATTTAAAAATATTTTTAGTTTATGGTGGCTAGTTTAAAGATCCTAACTCTGAATGTAAAGGGCCTGAATATTCCCAGAAAAAGGCAATTGATTTGTCAGGAATTGTATAGATCGAACCCTCATGTTGTGATGTTGCAGGAGACACGAGCACCTATTTCGTCCTGCTTCTGATATACCAATAGTAAGAAGCGGGGGAGTGGCCTTACTTTTCCACAGTAGTCTCCCTGTACAGATACTTCAGGTGAAGCGAGACCTTGCTGGGCAATTTGTTTTGGTCCGAGCAGAGCTGGATGCCCAAGAATACACCTGCGGATTGGTGTATGGCCCTAATATGGACCAACCTTCTTTTTTTCAATTGCTTAAAAGGACATACAGACCCTAATAGGAGGCAGCTTATTCTTGGTGGGATTTCAATGCTACCTTAAACCAGAATTATTATTTTTTTGTTACATTGTACCCCGCGCTTTCCCACTCATGGCAGGCTCAATGTGGCTTACATGGGGCAATGGAGGGTTTAAGTGACTTGCCCAGAGTCACAAGGAGCTGCCTGTGCCTGAAGTGGGAATCGAACTCAGTTCCTCAGTTCCCCAGGACCAAAGTCCACCACCCTAACCACTAGGCCACGCCTCCATTAGACTGCTCTGGCCCAATTTCTCATGAAGACAGAGTCATAGCTAGGCATTTGGGATCCCTTCTGGCTGATTTGGGATTGTTTGACTCTTGGTGGACTACCATCCTATGGACCCGTGATTACTCTTTTTATTCATCAGTGCATTCTTTCTACTCCCGGATGACTTTCTCTTTTTGAATAAATCCTTAGGAGGGAATATTCTTGAAGCTCAAATAGGAAATATTACTGTTTCAGATCATGCCCCCTGTATCTTAAATCTCAATATGCTTTCTTACGATTTTTCAGCTAGACGCTGGACATTTAATAACACTTGCTTCGAGATGATTATACCTGTAAAGAGTATATTAATGTACTTAGTGAATACTTGCAATTCAACCTGAATTCTGGTCCCTCCATTGCAGTGATTTGGGAGGCTCTCAAGGCGGTGTCCAGAGGGTACTTTATGAGACGGGCAGGGCGTTCAAGTGACAGAGAGAGTCTGCAGCACTGCATTGGAGATTAGAGACTTGGAAACTAAACATAAAAAACACAGGGTCGCCTAGGATCTATAGAGCCTTACAGTCTGCATGGTTGCAGTTGGACACAGTGCTTTCTAAGATCTTGATTTCATCAATGAGAAATTGCACTGCATAGCTATAAGGAGCGGAACAAGATCAGTAGACAGCTGGCGATCAAACTACGTAAATTGTGTGCTGAGAGAACTGTATTTTGCATAAAAGGAAGCACAGGGGAGACTCTTTAAAACATCCATGCTATAAGTGAAAGATGCAGTGACTTCTATGCAGGATCTATACACACAAAACGTATCTTACAGGACAATGCTATTCAGTTCACCTGAGGGGTTGGACTTCCGACTTTGCGGCCGGAGCAGTTGGCCATGATCGAGGCTCCGATTACGGTACAAGAAGTCCTTAAGGCTATTAAATCATTGAAAACAGGTAAATCATCAGGTCTAGATGGCTTTACAGGGGAATTCTATAGAGCTTTCGCCCCCCCCCCCCCAATTAGCACAGGTACTGACAGAAGTTCTAAATTTTGTGAGTTCAGGAGGGGTCTTACCACCTACTATGAAGGAGGCATGGATAGCTGTGATCCCTAAACCTAACAAAGATGTAACTGACTGTGCCTCCTATCATCCCATATCGGTACTGATGTGCAAATTTTGGCAAAGGTGTTGGCTTCTAGGTTAATTAATGTTTTACCATCTTTGATCCACCCAGACCAAGTAGGCTTTGTCCCTAGTCGACAGGCCTCTGATAACATTTTGCGCACGCTTGATATCATGTATATAGCTGAACAACAAAAAGTGCCCTATTGCTTGCTCAGTGTCGACGCGTAAAAGGCCTTTGATAGGGTCCATTGGCCTTTTTTATATCACACTTTGCACCGGCTTCGGTTTGGGCCAAGTTTTATTGGTTGGATTCAAGAATTCTATCCCTCGCCTAGAGCATGTGTTAAAAATAATGGGAATATCTCTCCTTTCTTTGAATTACAGAGAGGTACTCGTCAGGAATGCCCACTCTCACCACTCCTCTTGCCCTGGTGATGGAACCATTGACAATTAAACATTAGGAATAATTCAAGGATTTGTGGGCTGCGTGCTGGAGCTTGGGAATCCAAGGTTGCTCTTTTTGCGGACGATGTTTTTTCTGACTCTCTCCTCCCCTTTAGATTCCTTTCCTGCTTTATTTCAGGAAATTGAATCCTATGCCCAAGTATCTGGGTTTAAAATTAATTTTACTAAGACTGAAGCAATGGCACAAGGGCTAACTGCTGAAGAGTACCAAACCTGTAAACGTCTTTATCCCTTGACCTGGGTGCCCAATGGATTGCGATATTTGGGGGTTTGCATTACTAGGAAACTTGAAGATTTAAATTCTGCTAATTACACCCCCCCTGCTCAAAGAGATTAAGACTGATCTAGAGCAATGGGACCCTCTGAATTTGTCCTGGTTTGGTAGAATTGCTACAGTAAAAATGAATGTTTTGCCTCGCTTACTCTACCTTTTCCAATCCATACCAATGCCTCTTAGTGATCAGCTGCTTCTGTCCTTGCAAACACACCTCCAAAAATTTATTTGGCAGGGTAAGCGACCTCGAATTCCACGTTCTATTCTATATCTAACTTGTAAGAATCGAGGTGGTTTGGGGGTTCCGCATTTGGGTTTATACCATAGGGCAGCTCAAGCAAAGGCAGCGGTTGAATGGTATCAGGCATCTACTCATAAGCTGTGGGTACATTTGGAGCATCATAGGGTGGGCAACCCTTTGAGATTAGGGCAATTGTTTTGGTTACCACCTAAACATAGATATTTGAAACCAGCCCTTTACCCAATCATTCAACACATCTTTTCTTGTTGGGACAAATTGAATAGAATTAGGGGATTTTATACATCATGGCTGTCTCCTATAGCATATAATCCTGCATTTCCTCCGGGATGTTCTCCCTCAGTTTTCACTAGGTGGAAGACATGGGTTGCTGTCCTGGGGGCAATTAGTAGATGTTGACAGTTGTTTTTCTTTTGCTGACTTGGTGGCCACCTATCAGCTGCCTCAAAGTGACTTCTATGCTTATCACCAACTTATTCACTTTTTTATTTCTTCCAATTTGAAAGACAAATTGTTAGGGGAGGAAACCTTCCTAGAAGGTGGTATGTGCTGACTTTAAGGGTACTAGGTTTCTAATTTCCTGGCTGTATTGCCATTTGAGAGATGCCTTGCCATCAGCCTGTAGACATCGTGAAAGGTGGGAAACTGAGCTGGGTACAAGTTATGGCGCTGAAGAATGGTAGTGGATGCAGATAGCCTCTGTTAAGGTCTCTCCAGCTTTGAATATACAAGAAAACTGTACTAAATTAATCTACCGCTGGTACCTCACACCTGTTAGACTTCATCATATGTTTGTGAAAGTATTCCCATTATGTTGGTGACAATGTGGTCAGTCTAGTACGTTGGGCCATATATGGTGGTCATGTAGAAAAGTGAAGGCTTTCTGGAAATCTGATAATAGGAGGGTGCAAGCTTGGGTGGGTTCTTTTGTACCTTGGGATCCTGCTATGTTTTTATTTAATAGGACCCTACCAGGGGTCAGTAGTGTGGGGCGAGTGTTTGCGAAGCATTGTTTCAGTGCTGCAAGACTAGTGATTGCATGAGCCTGGAAGCAGACATGCTGCCCCTCAGTTTTCAAGTGGCACAATCTTTTATGTTACATCTCTGATTTGGAGAAGCTACTGGCCCAGGAACATAAGACACTAACCAAATGGGAAAAGATTAGGGCTCCTTTGCTCTCTACCTTAGTGTAATGAAGACTGATATTGATTGTATTCCTGTGCAAAAGAAGTGGTGTGGGTCTATGGGGTGTGGGACAGGTTCTTGGGAGTTGGAAAGGGTTTGTTTTTGCTTGCTTTTCATTTTGTTGTTGTCATCTCACTTAAATAAAAAAAGGACGAGAATATTATTGATGTATAAGACAAAGCCACTTTTGGTGGGCTCCTCACTGTAATGAATCTGTACATCATGTGGTTTTCTACTGTTAATGTTTGCTACTGTATGTCCTGTGGATTTATTCAATAAAGCTTCCTGTTAAAAATTTAAAAAAAAATGAGTATTATTGTAGGCTATTGATGCACTGATTGTTCACTTGTTAGTGTCTGATTTGGCAGGTTAGAATGTGGTACCAGCACATATTTCACTAATTGCTGCAATTTGTTAAAATGCTGTTGTAATTTATAACTATCTGACAAATAATTAAAAAAAGCTGCCTAATTCTGTTGCAATTCAGTTTTTATGTAAAAAAATGAAGGTAGAAATGAAATTTAAAATCCCTTAATCTCTCCTTTAATTGCGTTCTTTCATTTTTGCATTATATTTTCTTCATTGAGACTAAAGATGTTTAGTCTAACTTCCATAATTAACTTATGTGTAAAACATTACATTAAAACAGGAACAACATCCTAGTCATCATGTAAGGTTCAAAGCCATGCAGTTAAGCACGACAAGAAGCAGAGTGCTGAAGGAGGTGATCAATCCAAGCAGCCAGAGCCACCAGCGAAAAAACAAGTTCCACTCAACAGCTCTCTGCCCAGACAAGGAACTATTTCACAGAAACAGTTTGATCATGAAGTCTTGTTGATAACTGCTGAAGATACGAAGTGCCAGTGATGTGTGCCTGCTGTCCAACTTCCAAACAGACGCAATCTAACACAAAACTTAAACAAGAATTTGCTTATTGCAGCATTACAACAGGTGGAATGTGTTCTGTAATAGCAAATCTTTACAGCAGCCACAAGCGTAGTTTTCTTAGCATGACCATCAAACATATAAACGGCAAGTGACCGTACTCACTCGCAAATGCGCAGTAGAGACCTTCTCTGCCCCGCCCCCACGTCAATACGTGATGACGGGGGGGGGGGGGGCGGAACACAGAGGGTCTGTACTGCGCATTTCTGAGGGAGGGACACCACCGTCTAACGCTCCCCCCACCCGAGTCGCCGCCGCCACCCACCTTCTACCCGATCGGGCCCTTGCTCCACTATTGAAACAGCGAGGGTCCGGGAACGCAGCACTGAGCTCTGCTGAGCTGCCGACATCGCCATTCCTTCTTCTTCTCTGCCTCTGTCCCACCCTTGACGACATTACATCACATGAGGGCGGGACAGGCAGAGAAGAAGAACGAAGGCCGACGTCGGCAGCTCAGCAGAGCTCAGTGCTGCGTTCCCGGACCCTCGCTGTTTCAATAGCGGAGCGAGGGCCCGGCCGGGTGGAAGGTGGGTGGTGACAGCTCGGTTGGGGGGGGGGCGCGGACTCGGAGGGGCAGCGGCGAACTCAGCGGTGGGGGCGGGCCTTTCAACCCCCCCTTCCTATAATAGCCCGTTTTTACGGGCTCAAAGTCTAGTTCATTACATAAACAAGGAGACACTATTGCACCATTCCCATGCTTTAGCTATTTGAAGGTTTAAACCTTCCCACCCTGGGGAGAAGATTGCTCAAATGATGACTGAACTGTTCATGGAATTCCTCATAACTAAGATCATCTGCTGTGTTACTGACAATGCAGCAAATATTACAAAGCCTTTTGCGTCTTCTGAATGATATTTCCTCTGTTGGCAATGAAGAGAACGGCAGTTCATGCTTAATAGAGTCCAACAGTGAGTCGCTTTGCAAATCAGAGATAGCTGAAACTCCTGATGTCAGATCTCTGTTTGATGCAGTCAAAAATGAATTATGCGCTGATAACATTGACTCCAACTGGTTTCACAAGCACAAGAGAGGTGCCCACCACACATGCAGTCTTGTTGCAACTGTTAACAGCTGTGAAGCACGAAAAGATTTGTTCTACAAGTGAATGTTTGACAGGACCATTGGGGAGAGTACAGGTTCTTAGCAATGCAGTCAATCGGAGTACCAAACATGCAGATGATGTTGACGAGATGGCTGGTCTTGCATTGCTCAATCCAACCAGCACAAGGTGAGTTTCAGATTATTCAACCATCAGTCGACTGGTTATAGTTGGAGTGGAGAAGACACAAGAGTGTCATCCTGAGGAACTATATCAGTGTCATGAAGCCATTGTCAGGCACAGTTGATATTCTGCAAGCTGAAAATGACAGCTATATTGGACATGCAATCCCCACGATAATGAAAATTCAGTCAAAATTACAGGGATTGGTTGATGATGTCAACTTGGATAAGGCAGTGCAGCCACTAATCACAGCTCTGACAAAAAGAACTGCTTCAGGGTTTGGTCCAGGATTTGAAGATGATGACTACCATATTGCAACGATGCTTGTTCTGAAGTTCAAGTTGAGATATCCACTAGACTAAAAATGGTATGAGATGATGCAGCTACTCATTCATGCTGCAGCTGCAACAGAGACTGAAGTCAGAGCTAGTGGTGTAGTTCTGCTTTTATTTATACAGGAGTTACAGTCGGTCTCCAAGGGAAAGACTACCACTGGAGATGAAGGCTTCTTTCATATTCTGTCCACTGCAAAGAACAACCTTCCAGCAGCTGAATCTGAAACAAAAGAAGAAGTTGAGCATTACCTGGAATGTTCAGACACTTCCACAAACACCTTGCTTGCATTTCCAAAAGTGGAAAAAGCTTGTATCAATTCAGTGCTGCTTTTCTGAGTAGTGTAGCAGTAGAATGGCTATTTAGTTGCTCAAGGCAAATTTTAGTGCCACAACGATGCTCTCTTAGTGACGCTAACTTTGAGAAACTGTTTTATCCGTGATATAAACTGAAGTGACATAATGAGAATTCTAAGCCTTTAAACATAACGTGCAGCAAATTATAACAGTGACAAATGTGGTTCTATTATGGATAAATACTTTTTTTTCATAAGTCAACTAATATAAATAAGAAATCTGCTGCACTTTTTAAAAAAAATTAAATTTGTGATAGAGCATACTCCATTTTCTCTTTCTAAAAATTCTGTGCTACCTTCCCTTGGTCATGCCTAGCATTTGGAACCAGATTATGGGAGAATATGACACTGTGAAATAGAAGTGCTGAATAAAGGAATGAGAGACATTATAATGAAGGTTTGTTTCTTTTAGACACTTATCTTAAATGCAGTGCACAACATTCTGTATCTGTACCAAGGTTACTACTGTCAGGGCCCCTTGGGCCTAATTTGGACCTAAACAGCAGCATGTGTTCCCTACATGCAGGAGGTACATGTTACAAAAGCTGCAAAGGCTGCATATGAGAAATACACTCTACCTGCCAGAGTGTAACAGCAACACACAAGATGGTTTGACTTGTTGAGTGTGGCTGGTGGCATGTTGTAGTTTTGTTCCCTAATTTGTGTTTTTATACTAAAATAAACTATGAGGCCATCAACTATGTATATGGAAAAGGGAACTTGCAGAGATACTGGCTGAGTAAGCAGACTGCATGCAGCACAATACTGAAGCAGGGTAGATTAAAGGGGTTGTACCAGCTTGTAAATAAACTGAGCTCCAGCATTAATTGAACTACTTCAACATGCAACGACCTTGCAGGAAATCCCAGAAGGAAACTACTACACTGAATTCAGATAACAAAGGCTTCAGATTGCTAAACAATTAAACGTTTGCTCCTAAGACTTTAGAGTGACCTAATTGGCCAAAAAATGTATATATAAAAGCACGAATAGCTAGAAGATGCAACTTCATAGGAAGGTGAAGGGAGAGCTGAAGATGTTCTCAAGTGTGGCTTCTGCAATACAATGTAGATTGAGCTGTCTATATGGGCTTTATCTGCTTCATCTTCTGAGTAGTCCAGATTTCTAAGTTCTGTGCTTCAATGATCATCAGAGCATTCTGAATAGGCATCATAAATGGTCAAAAACATTCTTATAAGCAGTTGTATTTTGATTTTATTGGATCTGTGATCAGGGAATTGTTTTGTTTTGTGCATGCTGATTTTTACAGTACAACTTTAGGTAACTCTCTCACCCGTTTGGAGTTAAGGAATGCAATAAATACTCATTAGAGATGCTATATTCAGCCAATTTATGTGTAGGACTGGTTGTCTCTAATTATTGTATTCTGGAAATTGTACCATACTTCTGTTTTTGACTATATTTGAAACTTCATTTTATATTGGAAACTAGCCGTTAAGCCCGTAAAAACGGGCGAGTATTGCAGCCCTCCTCTCTCCCCTGGCCTCACCCTGTCCACCGATCCTCCCCCCCCCCCCAATATCTAGCAACCCTCCTCTTTCCCTTGGCCTCCCCCCTCCCCCCATGTCCAGCAACTCTCCTCTCTGCCCTGCTCTCACCCCATGTCCAGCAACCATGCCCTCTCCCCCCTGCCCTCCCCCCATGTCCAGCTACCCTCCTCGCCGCCGCTCCCTCCCCCCTCCGTGCCGGGCCCCCTGCACTGATCTGACAGCGCCTCTCACCTCCGTGTGAAAGCACTACAGGCAGCAGCAGATCGCTCTGTTGCTGCCTGCAGCGCTTCCATACGGAGGTGAGAGGCGCTGTCAGGTCAGTGCAGGGGGCACGATGTTCGTTTCCAGGCGGCAGCGTCGGCATCCGACAGTGACTCCATTTACCTCTTTGTTCCAACCTCTGACGTCTTGACACGAGGGCGGGACAGAGAGGGAAGTCTGTACTGCGCATTTGCAGGTGAGTCGGTCACTTGCCTTTTATATGTTTGATATTATCTCATTCTGTATTGTTTATAATTCGCCCTGAGCGTAATAGTGAGGCATGTCATCTAATAAAGTGACGGGCCCTTTTACAAAGCTGTGGTAAAAGGGGGCCTGCGCTAGCATCAGTGTGTGTTTTTAACACACGCTGTGGCCCCCTTTTTACTGCAGCGAGTAAAAGGCTGTCCATTTTTGACTAAAAGAAGTGGCCATGCGGTAAATGAATCACGGCCATTTCGGTGGGTGAGCCCTTACTGCCACCCATTGAGATGGCGGTAGAGGTTCCTGCACTAACCTGGCAGCATTCAGCACTGCCCGATTACTGCTGGTTATGTTCCGGCACTACAAAAATGAAAGCAATTCCTGTAGCGCTGGAAATGGCGTGTGCTTGGGTGTAGGGTTTACCTCCAGGCTCCTGTGGTAGCCCTGCAGTAGTTCAGGATTGTTCCTTTAACTCTTACAGTTTTCATAACATATTAGACATTAACTTGTACTGTTTATTACTTATGTAAGCCACATAGAGCTGAATAACTTACCAGGCCCATCTGATCGGCTCAGTTTCTCCTCTTTTGTACACCAAAACATGCCTAACATATTAACAAACACAACAACTAATGTGGCTTCAAAGCTTCTTAAACTCAATGTATATATACCCATATCCAGCTGTGGCTGCAGTCCCTAGTTTCCTGTGTCAGCTCAAAGTTAGATTCTGCATCATTGTCCATGGCACATATGCAAAATGATTCAGATGTATGCACATTGAATATAAATATGAAGTATCTTTCCAAATTTGATTTGTCTGTATAATTTATTTTGATGGTTTGGAAGATTTTTGAGTGAGGCATCTCTGGAATGGATGTAGCGGAGGAGCGAGAGAGAGAGGACAAGGATATATCAAAGAGAGTGAGGGAGTATCAGGGAAGAGAAGGAATGAAAACCAAGTTAGGGGACAGAAGAGAGATTAGGGTTGGGGGAGGAAAATGAGAAGACAGCATGAATGGGGAGAGGGTGGTAGGATCTTGGAGAGTCATCTTGAGAGGAAGATGTTCTTCCCGATTCCAGTCCTGCTTCCTCCTTCATCCTCACTCTGGTCTTCTCACTCCTGGTCCTTTCTGTTCCTTACTCATATTTCCATAGTGCAAAATGTTTGCACACATACATCGTTCTCCCCCAGCACCTCTTTCATACACACCTTATTCACCCAGGTCCTTTCATACAACCCCCATCTATTCTTCCAGCCTGTCTTTGACACAGCTCAAGCCCCCATTCCTTTTTCAGAATGCTCTTCCCAAATTCCTATACCTCAGCTCCTCTTTCATAGCCCCCCACCCACAAAAAATTCCCGCACTATCCCTCAGCTCTTCTTATACAACATCCTCCCCACTGCCCCCTCTTTCTTTCAACAGTCCAGCTCTCAATCCCTTCTTCCTCCTCCTGTACCGATCAGATGGCAGAAGGAGGAAAGCAATGGTGGTGACTTGGGCCTCTTGTTTCTCCTTCTGCTTCTGGCCTGACTGAAGGGCTAATGCACAAAGTTTTCCGTGGTTGCAGCGTTTGCTTTAGACTGGTTGTAGCTGGTCTAAAGCAAACATTATGAAGTACCTAATGCACAAAAAGGGGTTTTGTGTGGCTTTAACCATGTGCCGTAGCAGCTACCAAGAATCCTATACAAATGTTTTACAATGAGCTCATTAATATTATAATGAGCATTCCATGCGATGTACAGAAGGGAGTGCCTACCTTTAATGTGCTAGATTTTACGGCAGGTCAGGATCTGTCGGAGAAGAGCCCTCTTCATCCATGGTGGCAAACTGTGGGGCTGACCCCCCCTGTCCAGTTCCCTTCTCCCTTCGGCCTCTGCCTCCCGATCACCCCCTGGCCTGATGCAGGGAGCCCTCTGCTCCTTCCTGTGTTCTGCTGACCTTTTATCTTCTCGGGGAATGAATCCAGTAGTCCCTGTAGTGCTCTCAAATTTGTATTCTAATGACAGTCTAGGTAAGTTTCATTATCCAACACATTCATCTGGCTGTTGTCTGTAAAGCCTGTCAGCGTAACTCTTGTTTCTTGAGTGCAGGAGCTCTCTTTCCATTCCCCCCCCCCCCCCGCCCCCCCGTGTCCTGGAAACAACTGTTCTGCGCACGTGCTAGATGCTTCCAGGGGCTGATGTATAAAGGTCACCATTAAATTTCCGTGCATCTCATGTGCATGCCATCCCCTTTCTGTATCAGTCGCTGTTTCTACTACTACTACTACTACTTAACATTTCTATAGCGCTGCTAGGGTTACGCAGCGCTGTACAATTTAACATAAAAGGACAGGCCCTGCTCAAAGAGCTTACAATCTAAAGGACAAGTGAGTAGACGATGTTTCTGAGTTGGTAAGTTCACCTGCGGTTGCTGTATTTAACGGCGACCTTTGTGCATCAGCCGCTGAATCTCTAGAACCATACAGAGCTGTGTACAGCTGCTCAGAACTGGGCAGCAGAAAGGGCTGAGGCACTGCTTTTGCTTTCTTCTTCTTAACGCCTGATCAGTGTGGGAGGGGAGGGCTTACAGTATACTACTATCATTGCCAGAAACCTCTGTCTCTGTGACCTGACATGGATGTCCTTGTTTCCTGCAAAAGTGGCCAACCTCATGAGAAGGGCTAGATTTTGCAGCTATTCCCACAGCTATGATAGGCCGGGGCCTTATCTATAACTAATGATCAAATTATTCAAATGGATATTATTGCAATGTTTGAACTTAATAAGCACTATGCTTAGAAACCCATTGAAGAACAAATGAAAAACATCAATGGTACTTTTAGACCATGTTGGTGAGGCTACAGATTGTCACTGCCTCCTTTTAGATGTGGCAAACTGAATCTGTCATAAAATAAAAAGTTATGATCTGCTTGATGACCAGTAGTCTTGAAATGCGATAAAGGTGGGACACTGGATATTTTTTTCTTGAGGTTGCAGTACATGTTCTATAGCTTATGAAATTTTCCTTGTGCTCAGCAAGACGCATAATGGTGTGCAAAATCCACAATCAATTTTGGGTTACACTTAATAGAGGCCTTAAAACCATGTGTTTTTGTTGTCCAAATGAGTGAACATCCAAAATCTGCAAGGAATATTTACATTCAAAACAGTCTCCATACTAAATGTAGTGTCTCATCAATTAGTGTAGCCTAGTGATTAGGACAGTGGACTTTGATCCTGGAGAACTGCAGTTCCTTGTGACTCTGAGCAAGTCACTTAACCCTCCATTGCCCCAGGTAAAAAATAAATACCTATATATATTTATTTGTTAGGCTTTATTTATTGCCTTTTTGAAAGAATTCACTCAAGGCCGTGTACAGTAAGAATAAATCTGAGAGAAAATGTTTTCCTTTTTATATTAATTTCTGTATTTCCTTACATTTATGTGATAAATGTGAATGTAATTAAGTAAAATGATTAAAAAAAAAAAAAAAAAAAAAGAATAAATCAAACATAAGCAATAGACAATTACAGCAGAAAAAATATTCAAATAATAAGAAATATGGCATAGTATATTATATGTAAACCACTTTGTAACTACAGAAAAGCGATATATCAAGTCATATCCCCTATCCACTCCACATGACATTCAGCTTCTTTTTAGGTGGCTTATGAGATTCTCGTCTACGTTCCCCTTCAATAACTCATTTTGCGTCATATCCCATTTATACCAAATTTACAGCACAGGTCAGGAGATCTATGGGGTTACTAGAAAGGGTAAATATTATTTTTGGATCCACATATATGTACATATTCCGGACATTAGGCTGTATTAGTTCTGCATACAGTTTCCAGTTTCCAGCTCCTGCCCAGTTAACCCCCCTGAGCTGGCTGACTGCTGATATTCAGAGGCTCTTTACCGAATAGTGCCGCTGAATATCAGCTCTAACTAGTCCGTCCCTAACTGGCTAAGTTAGGGGCACTCCAAGGGTGATGTTTGGGTGGAGCCACTCCTTAGCCACTTGGTGATGTTCAGGGGCCGATGCACAAAGCTTACCGTGCTTGCAACGTTTGCTTTCCATTGGTTGTAGCCAGTCTAAAGCAAATGTTAATTAGCATCTAATGCACAAAGGTATTCTGCATCCCTTTTACCATTTGCAGTAGCAGCTGCTGATAACCCTATGCAAATGTATTACAACAAGCTCATTATTATTAAAATGATCTATTGATAACCTTTAAGAGTGGACTAACATGGCTACCACACCTCTCTTATTAAAATGAGCATTCCGTGCGATGCACAGAAAGGAGCACCAGAAATAGAGAAATAGAATCCTAACCAGGAAGCTGGAGACTCTGTAACTGAAGGCAGAGGATTCATCCTAGATTTCAGAAGACTCCCCATATCCCATCCTTTTCACAGATACATTTTTAAAAAGTCACTGCTAGACCCGAGTCCATGCTTTCTGCACCATCTCGAGGAAAAATAACGCTGCATTAAATCTCATTGAAGAGGTAACTAGGGAAACAGTTCGGCCTTTTGTTTTATTCTCCTTTTTTTTTTTTCAAAGTAACTACTGCAAGAAAAAACAAAAATACCCTGAGCAGGGGTTTGTGTCCAGCTTTGGCATTAAGTGCTTAGTTTTGAGATCCAGCGGCTCTTTGCCATATTGTGATGCCGAGAGAGTATGCAACTGTTTGGGGCTGACAGGCAGCATATCCTATGAAAGATGGAAGGGGCTGCTGCAGACTCTCAAGTTTCCACAGCCCCTGTGTCTAGAGCAGTGACAAAGAAGCTGCCCTTGAGCTTGAAAGAAAACAGTGTAGGCCCTAGAAAACTGCCAGAAAGGCCAAAATGTTGCTGAGTTGGTTGGCAAGCGAGCTGATGAAATGCTTTCAGGTTATAGCAGAAAGCCCTTTCTGTGAAGGTTGTTATGGTTAGACTGGCAGGCTGAAAAATCTCTGTATAAATAAGCAATGGTGTGGCCCTCTTAAAAGCTAAACTTTGCATTGGCATGAACTCACATGAACACAGGTTTTGAAAAATAGTTAACAAAAGTTTTCCTATCTGCGTGTGGAAATAAATGTGAATTGTTAAGTCGCTTAACACAACATATGTGTAGGGTGGCATCCAGTTTTGAGGTGAAACTCCAGTCAAAAAAAAAAAGGAGCTACTGTGTTGGCATTAAGTACATAAGTAATGCCACACTAGGAAAAGACCAGGGTCCATCGAACCCAGCCATCCTGTCCACGACAGCGGCCAATCCAGGCCAAGGGCACCTGGCAAGCTTCCCAAACGTACAAACATTCTATACATGCTATTCCTGGAATTGTGGATTTTTCCCAAGTCCATTAGTAGTGGTTATGGACTGTTCTTTAGGAAACGTCTAACCCCTTTTTAAACTCTGCTAAGCTAACCGCCTTCACCACGTTCTCCTGGCAACGAATTCCAGAGTTTAATATGCGTTGGGGAAGAAAAGATTTCTCCGATTTGTTTTAAATTACTACACTGTAGTTTCATTGCAGCCCCCTAGTCCTAGTATTTTTGGAAAGCATGAACAGACGCTTCAATCCACCTGCTCCACTCCACTCATTATTTTATATACCTCTATCATGTCTCCCCTCAGCCGTCTCTTCTCCAAGCTGAAAGCCCCTAGCCTCCTAGTCTTCTTCATAGGAAGTTGTCCCATCCCCGCTATCATTTAGTCGCCCTTCGCTGCACCTTTTCCAATTCTACTATACTCTTTCTTGAGATGCAGCAACCAGAATTGAACACAATACTCCAGGTGCAGTCACACCATGGAGCGATTACAACGGCATTACTAACATCCTCACACCTGTTTTCATACCTTTCCTAATAATACCCAAATTCTATTCGCTTTTCCTAGCCGCAGCAGCACACTGAGCAGAAGGTTTCAGTGTATTATCGACGACGACACCCAGATTCCTTTCTTGGTCCGTAAACTCCTAACGTGGAACCTTGCATGACGTAGCTATAATTCGGGTTCTTTTTTCCCACATTCATCACCTTGCACTTGCTCACATTAACGTCATCTGCCATTTAGCCCGCCCAGTCTCCCAGTCTCGTAAGGTCCTTCTGTAATTTTTCACAATCCTGTCGCGAGTTAATGACTTTGAATAAACTTTGTGTCATCAGCAAATTTAATTACCCTCGCTAGTTAAAACTTGCTTTGCTCTACCTCACCAGCTCTCCCTCCACTAGTCCGTTCCCCTCTCTCTCTTTCCCCTCATTCCCTTTCCTCCTTTCCTGAAGTTACTATGAGGGAAACTACACTTCTCCTTTCTTCCTCAAAATGTACCACCTGTTCCTCTGATCCCATTCCCACCCACCTTCTTAATGCCATCTCTCCTACTCTTATTCCTTTTATCTGTCACATTCTCAACCTCTCACTTTCCACTGCGACTGTCCCTGCTGCCTTTAAACATGCTGTGGTCACACCTCTCCTTAAGAAGCCTTCACTTGACCCTACTTGTCCCTCTAATTACCGACCCATCTCCTCCTTCCTTTTCTCTCCAAATTACTTGAGCGTGCGTTCACCGCCGCTGGCCTTGATTTCTCTCCTCACATGCTATTCTTGACCCCATTACAATCTGGTTTTCGCCCTCTCCACTCAACCGAAACTGCGCTTACTAAAGTCTCCAATGACCTATTACTGGCTAAATCCAGAGGTCAATATTCCATCCTCATTCTTCTTGATCTTTCCGCTGCTTTTGACACTGTCGATCACAGCATACTTCTCGATACCCTGTCCTCACTTGGATTCCAGGGCTCTGTCCTTTCCTGGTTCCTTCCTACCTCTCCCTCCGCACCTTTAGTGTTCACTCTGGTGGATCCTCTTCTACTTCTATCCCTCTGCCTGTCGGCGTACCTCAGGGTTCTGTTCTTGGTCCCCTCCTCTTTTCTATCTACACTTCTTCCCTTGGTTCATTAATCTCATCCCATGGCTTTTCCTACCCATCTTTATGCTGATGACTCCCAAATCTACCTTTCTACCCCTGATATCTCACCTTGCATCCAAACCAAAGTTTCAGCGTGCTTGTCTGACGTTGCTGCCTGGATGTCTCAACGCCACCTGAAATTAAATATGACCAAAACCGAGCTTCTCATTCTCCCCCCCCAAACCCACCTCCCCGCTCCCCCCGTTTTCTATTTCTGTTGATGGCTCTCTCATTCTCCCTGTCTCCTCAGCTCGAAACCTTGGGGTCATCTTTGACTCTTCTCTCTCCTTCTCTGCTCATATCCAGCAGACCGCCAAAACTTGTCGTTTCTTTCTTTACAACATCCGTAAAATCCGCCCCTTTCTTTCCGAGCACTCTACCAAAACCCTCATCCACACCCTTGTCACCTCTCGTTAGACTACTGCAATCTGCTTCTTGCTGGCCTCCCACTAGTCACCTCTCCCCTCTCCAGTCGGTTCAAAACTCTGCTGCCCGTCTCATCTTCCGCCAGGGTCGCTTTACTCATACTACCCCTCTCCTCAAGACCCTTCACTGGCTCCCTATCCGTTTTCGCATCCTGTTCAAACTTCTTCTACTAACCTATAAATGTATTCACTCTGCTGCTTCCCAGTATCTCTCCACACTCGTCCTTCCCTACACCCCTTCCTGTGCACTCCGCTCCATGGATAAATCCTTCTTATCTGTTCCCTTCTCCACTACTGCCAACTCCAGACTTCGCACCTTCTGTCTCGCTGCACCCTACGCCTGGAATAAACTTCCTGAGCCCCTACGTCTTGCCCCATCCTTGGCCACCTTTAATCTAGACTGAAAGCCCACCTCTTTAACATTGCTTTTGACTCGTAACCACTTGTAACCACTCGCCTCCACCTACCCTCCTCTCTTCCTTCCCGTTCACATTAATTGATTTGATTTGCTTGCTTTATTTATTTTTTGTCTATTAGATTGTAAGCTCTTTGAGCAGGGACTGTCTTTCTTCTATGTTTGTGCAGCGCTGCGTATGCCTTGTAGCGCTATAGAAATGCTAAATAGTAGTAGTAGTAGTAGTAGTTACTCCCATCTCTAAATCATTTATAAATATATTAAAAGCAGCGGTCCTAGCACAGACCCTGAGGAACCCCAGTAACTACCTTTCTCCATTGTGAATACTGCCCATTTAACCCCTCTCTCTGTTTCCTATCCTTCAACCAGTTTTAATCCACAATAGGACGTTTCCTCCAATCCCATGACCCTCCAATTTCCTCTGTAGCCTTTCATGAGGTACCTTGTCAAACGCCTTTTGAAAATCCAGATACACAATATCAACCGGCTCCCCTTTGTCCACGTTGTTTACTCCTTCAAAGAATGAAGTAAATTGGTCAGGCAAGATTTCCCAACACAAAAGCAGTGCTGACTTGGTCTCAGTAATCCATGTCCTTGGATGTGCTCTGTAATTTGTTTTTAATAATAGCCTCTACCATTTTTCCCGGATCTCCCCTGGAACCTTTTTTAAAAATCGGCATTACATTGGCCACCCTCCAATTTTCCGGTACCATGCTCGATTTTAAGGATAAATTGCATATCACTAACAGTAGCTTCGCAAGCTCATTTTTCAGTTCTATCAGTACTCTAGGATGAATACCATTCAGTCCAGGAGATTTGCTACTCTTCAGTTTGCTGAATTGCCCCATTACATCCTCCAGGTTTACCGTGAAGTCAGTAAGTTTCTCCGACTTGTCCGCTTGAAATATCATTTCCAACACCGGTATCCCACCCAAATCTTCCTCGGTGAAGACCGAAGCAAAGAATTCATTCAATCTCTCCGCTATGTCTTTATCTTCTTTGATCGCCCCCTTTTACCCCTCTGTCATCCAGCGGCCCAACCGATTCTTTTGCTGGCTTCCTGCTTTTAATATACCGGTGGATTGTGGATTTTAGCATAAATGAGTTGTGGGAGAGGCATAATTTAGGCATAGTTGGTAAGAGATGGAGGTGATACAACTTAACAAGAGAGCGCTGGTACTGTATTCATCTAGGGCAATTGGGGAGGTGTAATGACATTTTATGGCCTGGGTAGCCTGTTCTAAAATCAGGGAAACTGATACCCCCCTTTATCTTTAGGTAGTTTCAGTTTATATCAAGTTTTGTTAAACTATTAAACTTGCTAATTGACCTGCATTATGAACAAACTGGCATTCCTTTAACTAGTAAAGTCAGTCCTCATCAAATCACAGCCACTTCTGCTGATATAGCGTTCTTGAAATCTGCTGTTCTAGAGAGTATCATCAAAGCAGCTTCTTCATCCTTGCTGCTTACCTTCACTTCACTCTACCACCTGGGCCAATCTTCAGTCAGAGAGCATGCATTCAATCAAGTAGTACTGAGCAATTTGTCTTTGTGATTTATTCATCCATCACATCAGCATTTAGACATTTATCTGAGAAATTGGAGAAATCCTGAGCTCCAGAGTCGATCACTTGCCTGCCAGATTTGATCCTGCTTGTTGATGGACAAAGCAAAGGTGCTTGCCTATTGTTTTCTGTAGACAGCAGGATTAAACATCATATAATTACACTTGGTTCCCTGTTAATCATGACTTTTAAACTAACTGAATATGCTGAGGGGAAGGGGGACTGCTGCGTATGAAAAGGCTGCTCATGCTCATTTGCTATCTGTGCTTTGGGGATAGCTGTTTCACCTCTGTGCTGTCGGATGATGTCACCCACTTGTGTGCCTGATTAACCTTGTTGCCTACGAAAAACACCAGTTGCAGGTGAGCAGCTTTGTTTTTCCAGGTGTTGGAAGTCAAATCAGGAGACCAGGAAGGCCTTCTTGGAACAATTAAAAAAAAACAACAAAATGTTGGTGTCACTTTTTTCTATATTAAATTCTCCTGTAGATGTACTGTCATTCATCAGCAGAATGAAAAAAATTATGGGCCATTGCATCTTAAGGGCTTTTACAGGACACGCATAAGGTGGCGATACAACTATTAATCTGTTACATTTTTTTCTATATTTCTAGGTAATTTGCATAGCTTCTTGTGTTTATCTGTAAAGCATCAATTGTCAGATATATCTTTTTATGACTTACTACAAAATAAATTTGATGCGAGCGATGGTGAAAGTGTCATGCTGTGTGTTTTAAAATCTTTGCTAGATATCAGTATTTTTTACATCTATTTTTAATGCTTGAATTTCATGGATAAGTGTTTCCTGCACCACTTCATTTGGGACTGAGCTGAATGTCTGTAGGGTACCTGTGATCCGAAATACTTAATGAGTCTATAGCTAGCCAAAGAACCCACTGGTAGCAGTCTCCAGAAGCCTGTATTTCCCAGTCTGTGCATGCATATGGGCAAGTTGGCATTTGCAAACAGTGTTAATAGCAATCACAATATTTTTACTTCATTTAATTATCTGTTTACATTTCCCAGCTATGTCTTTTTCTATCTATTGAATATGCTGGAGCATAAGGTCCTCAGAAGTGATAGCTGTCAATTTACCTGATGTCTGAAATGTGGGTAGGGTTAATTGGTGCATTCTATTGTGTTCTTTCAGAATGTAATCTAGCTGGGAATATTTGTTTTAAGGACTGCTGAATTCAATTATATGTCAAGGTTGAAATGATTATCATAACTGTATGATGCTAAAATATAGTACAGTAGAGTCTTGTTTATCTGACCTTTGCTTATCTGATCTTGGTAATCTGACGTATCTAGGTGATGTTAGAGCATCGTCATTTATATGCATACCGGTTTCTCTCCCTCTTTCCTGGCATTGCATTTAGTTAAAAGGCAGCAGTGCCAGGTAAGATTCTCGAGCACAGTAAGTTTGTAAACTCTTGTTACTGCTTCCTCTTTTGAAACGTGCTTTCATTATGCCTCTCTCTTATCCCTCATCCACTTTTCCTGTATTATCTGACTTTTCAGTTATCTGATCACCTGTCAGACTTGTTTACGTCGGATAATCGAGACTCTACTGTACTGTGTGTATCAATGAAAAGGAAGTTTATGCAAGAGCCAGCCTGCAACTATGGAGGGAAAAGAGCTCCCTTTATGAAACATTATCCCTTTTCTGTTTCTCTCCTATCCCTGCCGTCTTTTTGTCACTCTCACCACTCTTTTCATGAGCGCTCCTACAAAAATGCCTTTTTTTTGCCAAAAATGAATGTGCGGCAAAATGAAAATTGCCATGCGTCCATTTTGGGTCTGAGACCTTACTTCATGCCATTGACCTAGCGGTAAGGTCTGATGCGGTAACCGGGCGGTATTGCTGTACGCTTGTCAAATGCCACTTGACACTCGTAGCTGCTGCACACCAGAAAATAAAAACTATTTTTCAGACGCGCGCAGCAAAAGTTACCGCAAGAGCCACGCGCCTACACGGCTTAGTAAACGGGGCCCTTTAAATAGGGGATGATTGTTTAACCTTTCAAACAACACAAAAACAGGAGGACGCTCCATGAAACTAATGGCCTACAGACTGAAAACAAATTAAAGAAATATTTTTTTTTTCAAGCAGTGCATAATTGAGCTCTGGAATCTGGTGCCAAGGATGTGGTAACGGTGACTAACATAGCAGAATTCAAAAGCGGCCTGGACAAGTTTCTTGACGAAAAGATCACAAAACAATTATCCAGGTAGACTTTGGAGAGCCATTGCTTATTCCTGGAAATGAGCTATGAGAAATAAATCTACTTTTTGGGATCTGCTGGATACTTGTGACCCAGACTGGCCAGTGCTGGAGACAGGATGCTGGGCTAAGTGGACCTTGGTCTGACCAAAAATTTATTTATTTAGATTTTGTTCACACCTTTTTCAGTAGTAGCTCAAGGTGAGTTACATTCAGGTACTCTGGATATTCTCTGTCCCAGGAGGGCTCACAATCTAAGTTGCTTTTTCTTATAAAGTTATGTTCTGTTTAGATGGCAGCAAAGATAGAAAACATTAATGATTGGTTTCAGATAATTCCTGTGTTTGGTGTGCAATATAACCAGATAGTTTTAGTTTTTCGAGTTCTGTCTGATTTGATCCCAGCAAGGAGGAAAAGAGAGAGAATATTATGAAAAAGAATATTTATTCTTCAAGCTTCTCTGTGACCTGAGTTAAGAGGCATTGATGAGTAACTCTGGAGGAGAGTTTAAATTCCACAAGGATACTGTCTCACCATTTATTTTTTGGGACTTGGCTCACACCTTTTCAGTAGTATCTCAAAATGAGTTATACTCAGGTACACTAGGTATTTCCCTATCCCTAGAGGGCTTACAATCTAACGCTGCAGTTTACTAAGCCACTAGTGTGACGGGCTGTGTCGGTAATGTCGCGAGGAAGTGAACAGACCCCTAAGTTTGTACCTGAAGCAACAGTTAAGTGACTTGCTCAAGATCACAAGGAGCAGCAGTGGGATTTGAATAGGGCTTTCCTGGTTGTTAGTCCAGTACTCTAACCACTGGACTACTCTTCCACTCCATAGCACTTTGTGATTTGAGTTTTTGCAAACCAGGAGATACTCCCTCCCTCCCTCCCCTCCGCCCCGCATGCTGTGTAGGTGAGTGTGCCGTACAGATTTTTTTTGGGGGGGGGTTTTGTTGGTACCTGGCTGGCCAAATCTGGTATCTCTCTCGCCTTCTACCCCTCCCTACACTCTTCCCGCATCTCTCTCCCTTCCTCTCCTTACCTCCCCATTCTCACAATCTTCCTGTGTTTCTGTATCTGATCCAGCAGCGATCTAGATAGGCAGCCTTTGGGCGGCATCGGGGGCCTTTCCTCTGGTGGGGACACAGGAAGTTGCATTAGAGGAGATGGGATGTACCAGAGAAGAGGCCTCTATGTTGATCAAGCTTCGCTGCCTGGATCACTGCTTGATCTGGATACAGAAATGAAGTAAGGAGGACTTCGGGGAGGGGGATGGAGAGGGAAGAGAAAGGGAGAGGTGCAAGACACAAAGAGGGAGGGCTATGAGGAGTGCATGATGTTGGCACCAGTTAGCTGTATTTTACATATTACATGTGTGTTATACACATGGGCATGTTAGATGAGTGTATTTTTACATAGGCATGCAATTTTTGCACATTATATGCATGGACATGCTACATGCCTAAAAATAGGGTAATTTGAAGCCAAAAAGAGAGAAAAGGTATTTCTGATTATATGTATTCTCATTTGGAGGTTTTTTTTTTTAAGTTTGTGAGATGATGTTATATTTAGAAAGCTCCAAATTATGTGTAATTTCCAGTAAGATACTAATTAAAGGAAGAGAGAGACCATGAATATTGCAGATCAGACTGCATTCTTCAAAGAGCTGTTTGGATTCTGATTGATTTACCTCTTTTACCTTCTTTTGTTCAAACTCCTTCCCTTCAAACTCTCTTCTTTGTCCTCTGGAATATGCAAACAGCATTGTAAGGAGAAATTACAGTGTCTTATTCTTAGACTGGTCAGTATATTAATGGTCAATAATTGTCTGAGGGCAGAAAGCCCTGTATCATGGGCTTTGAGTTCAGCCACCAGGTATTATTGATAACCAAAGTATTCTACCAGGGGTTTTGGATGCAGCTTCACAGCAGCCCAAGCCCCAACCAACCTGGTGTGCCAAAGTCTTAATTCACCCATTGAATGGCAGTGACAGTGTGCATTGCTACTACTGAGCCTGCAGCCGGCCTGTCTTTCTCCCATCCGTTTTCTTCCCCTGTGTAAAGATTTGGCCTGACAGAATGGCACATACTGTCAGAGCAATTCTGGTAAATCATGTCTTCTTTTTATGGAAATATTTGCTAAGTGGAAACTTTGAATAATGGAAGCAACATCCTGAACCTGCATATACTTGCAATGGAAACATATTGTCTACCTCCATTTTGACCCGTTCTGCTAAATATTTCAGAGTAAGATAGTTTTTTGTACAGAAAAAAGGAGCAAGAAAAAGACTGGATGTTTAGAAAAATATGTCCAAGAGCAGTTTATGTGAAGAGAGATCAAAGAAAGAAAGAAAGAAACAAACAAACAAAAAAAGACATTAAGCACGTTCAGATGTATTGCAATTGTGAAAGAATTGTGAATGGGCAATTTAGAGATGTTTTATACTCTTAAAAAAAATCCTATGGAAAGACAATGGCTTATGAAAAGCTGACAGCAGGGGTGCAACCATTGGGGAAGGCCTCAACCCCCAATGTCGGCTCAAGCACCCTCCAAAAATGTGGATGCCTGACTGGCAGGGATGTTCAAGCCACACCAGCCAGAGATTTGCTACCCAAGTCCCCTCTCCCGCCCATGCTGCCTGAGCAACAGGAAGTCAGCAGAGTGCTCCAGCTGCCTCATGCAGCGCCAGAGAACTGAGCATGTGCAGAAATACCAGAGTCTGAGGATGGGCCACCCTGCAGGCTTTCTTGCTGCTCAGGCAGCACAGGTGGGGAGTCTGGTAGAGAATCTGTTTGACTGGTAGGGCTTGAGCATCCCTGCCAGAAAAACGTATATTTTGGCAGGAGTGGCTGTGAACTGAGAGGAAATGCATGGCACCTCAGTCCACCCTTGGGTCCTCCGAAATAGAGTTCTTGCTGTGTCCCTGGCTGACAGTACATAGTTGGGACTGCGATAGGAGAAAACTTAAGTTTGGTAAAATAGGAATCTGAAGATTACATCTATTTATTTATAGCAAAAGCACTGCAACAAAGATATGCAAAGTAAAGCAATATTATTGGTTGATCTATAGATCCAGGCTTTTTCCAAATCACTCTTGATTTAGATTTATTTTTGTGAATGTACCAAAAAAATATGTTAAGAAATAATTAGATATAAAAGTCCAAGTGGCTGATTTTCAGAAAAGCATTCTCTGTATTGTCTATAAATTTTTAGATATATGTAAGCCTTGTTCTGCCCTATTCAGCCTACAGCTGCCAAGGGACCTGAAAATAACTCACAATCTAAACAACTTTTGTAAATCACTGAAGACCTATCTCTTCAACAAGGCATACCACAATGACCCAGAATAGGAACTGTAATACATCACCACCTACTTAAAATCCAGAATGTTTTCTCCCTATGCCTACTGTGTAGTTCTTCTAGTTCATCTATACTCTCTGTATTATACCAACTGCATCTATACTATGAAACAACGTTCTATTATTTTATCTGCTTAATCTACCAGGTCATCAATATCCTTTAGTTAACACCAAATGTTTCTTTTACTCTGGAATGACGATCCACTATATTATCCACATACCTATTATGTCATCCATGTTCTCTATGTAATATCAATTGTACCTTTTCACTCTGGAATGGCAAATGCCATGAAGGAAACAACAAGAATGGAAGATGTACAGAAAGACCAAACTAAAATCACAGATGTAAAAAAGCCAAATTCATTTATTAAGACCCTACACGGTCCGTGTTTCAGCCAAAGAGGCCTTCTTCAGGGGTGTAAAACAAAACAAAAATACAACACATATATCATAAAAACATATATCATGCTTGATACAAAGGATAATGTGCAAAAGTAAGATAAAAATTATAAGACATTTGCATTGTCGCAAGCAATTTTTACACATACGTCGTAAATACACAAATATGTATGTTTAAAAGTAAAAATAAGAAGGATAAAATGTTAAACTAAACCGCAATAAAACTTATACCAATAAAAGTGTCGTACCTACAAAAACAGTATGCAATAATAATGGTGAAAATTTAAAACATATATATGCACAAAAAATGTAAATTATCTTGTGAAAGCTAGGGTTGAAAAAACATGAATAATAAAGGTAACAATACACTTAAAAAATAAACAAGGCAATAACATTACATTGTTACGCCGACAAACTGGCATGAATTGATAATATTTTGAATATTAATATACGAATATAAATACAACTATGCTTGAATGATAAAACGGAAGATAAAAATATGTATATATAATGACAAACACAATGGACTTACATATTTATAGTTTAAGTAAGATATAACATACCTATGGATTGGCATATATAGATATTCTTCCAAAGGTTCACTCAAATTAAGACAAATCTGGACAAAACATACGTAAATATATGTAAATATATAAAAAAAACAAAAAGGAGTAAATGACACTTTTGAAAAAAGTGTAATTGTTAAAACGCAGGATGTGACTGGAAAAAAAATAAAATAAATGACTGTAAACAAAATGTAATCAAAAGATAATATGTGATCAAAAATAAGATGACAATGAAAAACGTAAAGCCCTACTGACTTATGAAATAAAATAAAATGATGTACCACCATGCATATTTATGAGAAAACTGAAAAATAAAAATAATGAAATTGATAATAATGAATGGCATAAACCCTACAGAAACACAAACACCGGCTAGCTTAAAAATGGTGTATGTTATATCTTGGAAAAATCACAGTACCAAGCATATGATTGCCACAGTTACTTAAGCAAAATGCACTATAAACGTTTTTATTTTTTGAAAAAAGGGAATTAAAATATCAATTTGTACAAAGACTGAACCGCTAAAAAGGTTAACATTCAGATTGTTTTAAAGTTGCCGGTTAGTCCAAAAGAAATGATAACTAGAAGCATAGTGCCTACTTAACTGAGAAATACAGCCAGATTTGTAAAACGAAAGCAATGATGAGAACTAAAAAATAAAAAACCATTAGAATGAAAATCTGTCAATGTGCACTTATATATGGTACGTGTTATGAAAAAGCTTGCCTGCAATGGTAAACAGAAGCACAGTGCGTACTTAACCAAGAAATACAGCCAGATTTGTAAAACGGAGGCAATAATGGAAATTGAAAAGTAAAAGCCGTTGCAATGAAAATCTGTCAAAGTGCACTTATATATGGTACGTATTATGAAAAAACTTGCCTACTGATGCTGTCCAAACGATGCATGAACCCTGTAGTCAAATAAAAGCCGACTGTGGAAAAAACGCTACTGTGGAATGGATCGGGTGGATCGGGTGGATCGGGTGGATGTGAAGCGACTGTTCACGCTATCCAAAAATACTAGGACTAGAGGGCATGAGTTGAAGCTACAGTGTGGTAAATTTAAAACGAATCGGAGAAAATTTTTTCTTCACCCAACGTGTAATTAGACTCTGGAATTCGTTGCCGGAGAACGTGGTACGGGCGGTTAGCTTGACGGAGTTTAAAAAGGGGTTAGATAGATTCCTAAAGGACAAGTCCATAGACCGCTATTAAATGGACTTGGAAAAATTCCGCATTTTTAGGTATAACTTGTCTGGAATGTTTTTACGTTTGGGGAGCGTGCCAGGTGCCCTTGACCTGGATTGGCCACTGTCGGTGACAGGATGCTGGGCTAGATGGACCTTTGGTCTTTCCCAGTATGGCACTACTTATGTACTTATGTACTTATTTAAAGACCGAAACGACGTCCAGAGCGTAAAATGACGTATGACGTCTAAAAGAGCCATGAAGGAACATTGTAAGCCACATTGAGCCTGCAAAAAGGTGGGAAAATGTGGGATACAAATGCAGCAAATAAATAAATAAATAAATATCCTGCAGGAGACCAAGCATGCACATTTTCAGGTTTCTAGAGTTTATTTTGGGGCTGAGCTTTGCAGTACCAGGAGTCAGGGTTTTGGAACTTGTGCTTGTTAAAGAGTGGATAGCTGGTAGGAAAACACAGTTGCTCCCTGAGCTCTGTGACTAATCTCCTTTCCACCCAGAAGTTTCTGAAACAGACAGTATTAATAATTATTTATTAAAAAAAACCCTTTATAACACCTATGACTAGGTAGTTTCCATTAAAAAAAATTCATAATCATTACAGCAACGATACAAGGACATTACATACTCGTATGCAATTATCAAAAAAAACAGAAACAAACAGTTGTGTTTTCAAAAGTTTTTTAAACTCGGAGTTGACCAAGCCAGCGGAACGCTTGCCGGTAGGGAATGCTGGCTTTCGGGAGAATTCAGCTTCCCCGGCTTGGAAACAACTTTAAGCCCCACAATGCGCACTCCACCACCGCAACCGATTGGCGCTAGTTCCTTCCTGATGGAACCGATAGGGTCGCCCCAAGTGGGAGATGAGGGCCCAGAAAAACGTCAGTTGGAGATTCTTTTTCCAACAATGGAGGGAACAGAGGGCAGTTTGCCCGAGGTGACACCACGGAGTGAGGGGACAGGAGCTGAGGGACATGGTGCGGCTCAAGAACAGTCTCTGCAAAGGTATGAACTTCCTAAAGAGTTCACAGCTAAACCAAAGGAAATAACCTTAGATGCAATATGGGATCTCATGTCGACCCTTGGGCAAATGTTTATCAAACAGACTAATGCAATTGTACCGAGAGTGAATTCTTTGGAATTTGTTTCTCAAAAGAGAGAGGAAGAAGTTAAGACTCTGGAAGTTAATTTGGATAAAATGGAACAAAGAGTTATGAAATTAGAAACTTTACAACTAACTATGGTAACAGATTTAACAAATCTCAGGCAAAGAATGGAACTCTTTGACAATTATACTAAAAATCATAACCTGAGATTTGTCAACTTTCCCCGGGTGCCAAATATTGCTCCTCTTGAGATGTTAAAATGATACCTGCATGATATTTTGAACATACCAGATCAGAATTTGCCGCCATTTACCTATGCATATTATATCCCAGGGAACGACAAGAAATCAATTAATGATCAACCTATAGATGTTTCTCTTCTCTTGGAAGCCTCTGACTCTGAAATTGCAACTGCCGCCACTTTGGTGGCGATGGTTGCATTATTACCGGACAAGGATTGGATATTCCGTTTGTTTTTTTCGTAATAAACCTTTTTTAGGGTTTAAAATATTGCTTTTTCCTGATGTCTCTAAGGAGACTAGACGAAGGAGGAAACAATTCTTGTTCCTTAAGCCTGAAGTTTTGCACCTGGGGGGTACCTTTTTTTTAAGATACCCCTGCAGGTGCATAGTCAGGCTTGAGGGGAAAAATACGTATGTACGGAGCCTGCTCATATAACCGCACTAGTTAACGCGGCGAAAAAGGAAAGCGTTAAACTTAAGTTCTTAACTCCACTTACCAGAGATAGCATTATCCTGTTATTGGTATTTTCTATGTTACCTTTTTTGTTTGTTTTCTCCCTGATTTCTGAATTCTTGGACCCCAAATTATGGACTTGAGTATCAAATTACCTTTGAACTATTTCTTTGATTTGGTTGTTTCTAAACCTGATTGTTATCTTATTTGACGGATGCTTTTCCCTAACAAGATGCTTCTTGTATAGTAATGTTGAAATGAATAAATAATAAAAAAAAAAGTTTTTTTAAACTGCTTAATTGCTCATTCCGTAAGGAGATTCCAGCTGAAACGAAAGCCGAAGCTCTTGTATCAGCATGGCGCAGTCGCACTGATGCATCACAGAAAGGCACTTAGTAGACTCTGATCTAAGCATATGTCTGGGATGGTACACCAGCAATCTTGCTTCAAATAAAATGGGCAGAAAAAAGAGAGGAAAAGTCCCTTATGCAAGTGTGAGCAACGAACAACAGAGTGAGCAGGACTCGAGGAGGATGTCAAACAATCTTTAATTCAAACAAACATAAAAATGAACTGACTCGGCCTTGTTTCGGCACCAAAGGCCTGCTTCAGGGGTCAAATAGATCTATTAGGGTCCCAAAGGGCACAAACACCTAATAGTTTGTAGATATAACAATAAGAATCGCTCAGCAGCTAGCAGCAGGATAAAGAGAGTGTCTCCTCCTTTCTCCAGTGGCGTAGGAAGGGGGGGGGCGGGAGGGGCGGTCCGCCCCGGGTGCACGCGCTCGGGGGGTGCCGGCCCCGCTGGTTTCTTGCTCCCTCTGCCTCGGAACAGGTTACTTCCTGTTCCGGGGCAGAGGGAGCAGGGTACCAGCGGGGCCGATGCAGCTCCGAGTGACGTGCACTTGGGGCGGATCGGCCCCTCCCGCAGGTAGAATGTGCTCCGGGGGGGGGGGGGGGGGGCGCCGCAGAGGGGGGGGATCGCGCCGTGCTGCACCCGGGGGGGGGGGGGGTGCACAGCGGCAACCCGCCCCGGGTGCCATTAGCCCTCGCTACGGCACTGCCTTTCTCAACAACGTTATGTGAGGTCAGTATACAAAACAATGTGCCATTATATCCATCGTTATACTATGCCTGATTATAGGGTGGGCTAGCCTCACGCATTAAAATACCTGAAAGGTGCTAGCTTTCCAAAATTGAGTTATAAATGCACATGTTTGGAGTGGAGGAGTAGCCTAATGGCTGCATGACATCCTCTTTTCACTTAACGCTGTCTAGGTTAACACAGTTTCCCAAGTATAGATGTATGTTAATCCTCATTAAATTGTCATGGTGTTAAACTTCTTGTTGGTTTCTCATCTTAGTTTTAACTGCATTTGTTTAACTGAATCCCCGTTCACAGTCATCTCTGGAATCTTGAAATGTTCCACAAATATCCATTAGATGCTAAACTTCAATAAACTGTTCCTGTTGCTATGTGAAAGTTAATATGTCCTTAAATGTTTTAGTCCACTTTTTATTTTCTCAGATATAACTAGCTAAAATTCTGAATACTATTGGCAAGAGTTCCTTTCCAAAAGAAGTTTCATATTTGTTAATCAAAGTGCAGTATCGTTTTGCCAATTCTGTAAACTGGTGATGTCCAAAGGTAACATTATCTATACTAGATGGAGCTGAAAAGCTTGTCTTCATCAGACAGAGACCATTCATGTAATTCATGGTCTGGAAATCTTTTATCCATATGATCATATGTTTATTAAATTGAAGAATGAAAGCTGTGTTAACAGGAGCACTGAAAGATGACAGCAATTCACTGAAATGAACCTTTGCTCTAAGATACACCAGCTTCCTGATTTTTGCTTTTGCAGATTGAAATGCTTCCACTGAAGTCAAGGAACTTCTTTGAAGAGTTTTGCAGAGTTCGGTTAAATCACTTAGAACATCATTAATGATAACCAAAGCTGTATACACTATATTCTGCTTTATTTAATTTTTTTAAAGCAGTATTTATGCACTGGATTGTTCTCTTCATCTAGTTGCTCTCTGCAATATTCTACTAAAATGTCATAGTTCTTGACTAAAGTACTTACAGCGAAATGCTTAGATAGCCATTTGACTTCATCAAGAGGTTTAAACCAAATAACTCCACATTCTGCAGCTTTAGCAAAGTCATAAAATTGTATCTTTCTCACACTAGATATGCAGAAAATTGTGTAGATGCTATGTATAAGCACTTTGGTATCCCTCTGTTTTCAGACATCCGTACTTAAATCCTAAGCACTTTAGGGTAAAAGGGAGGAGCTGATGAAATAAGAGAAGGAATGAATTTAATTTACAGTAAAATAATAATTTGTTAATAGGAGGATGGTTATAGGGGATGTGAAGGTATTTTAAACATTTATTTAAAAGGGGTATAGGAGCAGTTGTTGCGATGTTGGGATAGAAGGTTTGAAGATTAGGATCTGGAAGCAAATTGATTGGTTAAGCAGTCTTGGGGACGGGCTTGGTGAGAGCGAGTGACGCTAGAAAATTGCCAGCCTTTGTTGTAAGAAATTTTGAGGGTGGCAGTTGGCAGGGAAGGGAAGTTCAGGCTATTGGGAGGTGGTGGAAATGAAAACGGTAACGGAATTCAAACATGCGTGGGATAAGCATAACGGAATCCTGTGCCGAAGGAATGGATCCTCAGGAGCTTAGTCAAGATCGGGAGGAGGGGCTGGTGGTTGGGAGGCGGGGATAGGGCTGGGCATACTTATACGGTCTGTGCCAGAGCCGGTGGTGGGAAGCGGGACTGGTGGTTGGGAGGCAGGGATAGTGCTGGACAGACTTGTACGGTCTGTGCCAGAGCCGGTGGTTGGGAGGTAGGGCTGGTGGTTGGGAGGCGGGGATAGTGCTGGGCAGACTTATACGGTCTGTGCCCTGAAGAGCACAGGTACAAATCAAAGTAGGGTATACACAAAAAGCTGCAAATATGAGTTATCTTGTTGGGCAGACTGGATGGACCGTGCAGGTCTTTTTCTGCCGACATCTACTATGTTACTATGTTACTATGTTAATTTGTTCCAGTCCTCCCTGGGAGTTAATAGAGTTGGAAGTGGGATAATTTTGCTCTGATTGTTACAATTTTGAATTCTATAGCGTGAATTTTGGGGTGAGTTTGGGTGTCTTAGCTGCAGTAACATGTCAAAGGAATTTCACAAATAGCTTTCATTGATGGCAAAAAAGTGATTTGCATTATTGAAAGGGGTGATCTGCTTGTGTGGGGTCTTGACACCGCAGGTCTCACTTGACCAGACATAGGATTAAAGTATTAGTTCATGAGAGATTTCAAGATGGCAGCAGTGGTGTAGAGATGCGATCACGTTTTCTGCAGATATGGTAAAGAAGAAGAAGAGGAAGCTTCAGGTTTATTCCACAGAGCCTCAGACTGTACCCTCTACTTCAGTGTCAGGTCCTATGAATTCTTTTGTGCAATGTGAGAATCGATTCCCATGTGTTGTTGGTAAGTTGCCAGCTGTATCTTTTTTCATTTTAGTTACATTTGTACCCCGCGCTTTCCCACTCATGGCAGGCTCAATGCGGCTTACATGGGGCAATGGAGGGTTAAGTGACTTGCCCAGGGTCACAAGGAGCTGCCTGTGCCTGAAGTGGGAATCAAACTCAGTCCCTCAGTTCCCCAGGACCAAAGTCCACCACCCTAACCACTAGGCCACTCCTCCACTCTATGATAGTACTAGGAGGTACGGCCTCTGACATTGTCTCTGATCTATCTGTTGCTCTCGACCTGCGAACCCCTCATCTTAGCCATTCCCGTCCAGCTTGCTGGAGCCAGGCACAGTGACTCAGCCAGAAGAGCTGGTTGTCCTTATGCCATTAGGGAAGACTCCAACGGCTATTGAAGCAACTTCAGTTTTGCTTCAGGATCAGCAACTTTCATCTGATAAGGTGGATTGGGGACAAACTGCCGCAATTCTAGGCGAACCTGCTGCTGGAAGTCATGAAAGGTTAGAGAAGCCAATATTTATAGAGATAATAATGCAAAGACCTACTGTCTTCACTTTGGAATTTTTATGGACTGTGGTAGCAGACCTTGGAAAGGCTCTCTACCTCCAATTTTTATTCCTGAACGCAAGTATTCAGAACAATGCTATTAACATTAAAAATTGTCAAAATCAGTTAGAGAAATCTTCTGTAGTATTGAATGAACATTTGGTTCAGATTAAAAAAAAAAAAACAGGCAATTGATAGAGTTGTCTCTTTAGGAGAGAAAATACAGTGCTGAAACGCAGAATTGAAGGTTTGGAGAATAATACAAGATACGGTAATTTGAGATTAACTTCCCAAAATTGCCTTTAGTAGTTCTAGAGATATATTCAAATGTTACCTTAAACAAATTTTGTTGTCCCAGACGATTCTTTTCCTCCAGTGATTCGAGTATATTACCTTTCAATGGGGAAGAAAGAAACATTGAAAAATGAAGATTTGCCATTAGAGATGTATGTATTGAATACCTCTGAGACTCTTGAAACATTGCAGTCAGACTTGTTTTCTTTAGCCACTATAGTGGTTACTTTTTCTTTACTTGCAGACCATGACTAGCTGTAAAGTTGTTTTTCAAGAAAAGAGACATTCAAACAGAAAGTTAAGAATTATTAGGAAAAGAATGGAAAACAAAAATGAGAATGCTATAATGCCATTGTATCACTCCATGGTGTGAGCAGACCTTGAATATTGTGTGCAATTCTGGTCACCACATCTCCATAATAATATAGTGGAATTAGAAAAGGTACAGAGAAGGATGACAAAACTGATAAAGTTGATGGGACGATTTCCCTAAGAGAAAAGGCAAAGCAGCTAGGGCTCTTCATCTTGGAGAAGAGATTGCTAAGGGGGGGAGATATGATAGAGGTCTATAAAATACTGAGTGGAGTAGAATAGGTAGAGGTGAATTGCTTGTTTATTTGTTCCAAAAATATTAAGATTAGGGGACATGCAATGAAGCTATCAACTAGTACATTTAAATCAAATTGGAGAAAATATTTCTTTACTCAGTGTGTAATTAAACTGTGGAATTTGTTGCCAGAGAATGTGGTAAAAGCAGTTAGCTTAGCAGGGTTTTAAAAAAATTTGGATAATTTCCTAAATGTCCATAAGCCATTATTAAGATTGTCTTGGGAAAATCCGCTGCTTATTTCTGGGATAAGCAGCATGAAGTCTGTTTTACTGTTTTGAGATTTTGCCTGGTTCTCATGATCTGGATTGGGCACTGTTGGAAAAAGGATTCTGAGCTTGATAGACCTCCCCGTTTGGCAACACTTATGTTCTTATGATTCCTGCTCCAAAATCAGGATTTTTCCTGATCTTACTAAAGAGACGCAGAGAAGAAGGAGGAGTTTCTTATTAATGAAACCTGGTATTCTTCAATTTGGGGCACTTTCTTTTCAAAATATCCTTGCAAGTGTATAGTTAAATTGAATTCAGTTGAGTATGTCTTTTTTGAACCTGTACAATTATCAGATTTCATTAGTAGCAGGAAAGTGTCGTCTAGCTGTCCGAGCAAAGAAGCAGTTTGAAATGTGTACATAGTATTTATAAGGGTGCACTTCACCATTTGGTCTACTTATGTTGTTAAAATATTTAGGGCTCCTTTTGCAAAGATGCGGTAGTAATTACCATGCACTGAAAGCGACAAAACCCATAGGAATTAATGGGCTTGACATGTGGTGTGCCAGAATCGCTAGCATGACTGTGTCAAAGGAGCACTTAGAGATTTTCTGTTGAATTTTCATATTGAATTCCTCCCCACAATGGCACAGACTTATTAATAATTCTATTTCTTTGTCCAACAGTGGATAGCATTTTTTGTGTTTTATCAATTGAGTTATTTCTGTTAATTCTATACAACCTCCATCAGCCAGCCACCATCATACTGTCCCCAGTCTCTCCAACCTGGTTTTTACCCCAATTTTTTAACCCCCCTCCCCCCCTTGCCATATAGTTCCCATCCACCTCTGGGATAGCTGTTGTTTTCTTGCAGCACTGCACAACTCTTAGAGAGTTTTTTACTAAGCCGTGGTAGTGTTTTTACCACGCGCTGAACACTAGAGATGCACATAGGAATATATGGGTGTCTAGTAGTTACGCCAAAAACTCTACCGCAGCTTAATAAAAGACCCTAGTAGTGAGGTTGAGCCGCAGGGTGACCAGATTCCATTTGGTAACTATCTCCCAGATTCTATATAGCGTGCCTTGTGATCCGTGACAAAATCTATGTGGATTTTATAACAATGCGTATAACTTAACAAGCTAATGAGCACTGATCACAGCACTTAAGCAATAATGAGCATTAATTGGCACTGATTAGAATTTAGGCGCACAACTCGCTAAATGTATTCTGTAATGATGTGAGCTGAACTTTCAATGAGTGCATGAAAAAAGAGACGGGGAAATGGGTGTTTTGTGGGTGTTCCAAAATGTAGGCACTTAGTTATAGAATATGGCCCAGTGCACCTAAATTTACATGCAGGGATTTGCACCAAGTTTTTGTTGGTATAAATTTAGATACTGAAATATGAACTAGGCGTATTCTATAACGGGAGCCTAAACCTAGGCCTCGATTATAGAATACGCTTAGTCGGAACTACTACTACTATTACTTATCACTTCTATAGCGCTACAAGGCATACGCAAACTGATTCCAGCACTGATTTATTTTTAGGCACCATATATAGAATCTCCTCCTACGTGGTTCAAACTCACCGGACCGCCACACACGACTGAAGAAAAACAAAAAAAATTGTTCTGGCAACTATGCCAGAGAAGGTGTGTGCAGCAGGCAAGGGAGTCAGGGAACAGCACTTAGGATTGATGGGAGGCCCCTGGGCCTTACAATGAAGAACACGAGACTAGACTGTTGCCTGGGGGTGGAAGGGGGCTGCAAAACTGCAGCTGCTATCAAAACCACACAAACTCAGAGAAGCCACCAGCATATACAGGATATATCCAGCAGCAGTAGACCACAAATGAGCAGATACATTGCTTGTTCTGCCTGCTGTTGGTTAATTGATGTAATGTGACCACCTGCAGCTGGTGAAAGTGGAGAGGCAGAAGGCAGGTGGTTCAAGGCATTAGTGAAATAAAAGACAGAATGGAAAGAGAATTGGTAGCTTCTCTGTGAAATTTACAGGAGGATACTTTTCTCTCAGATTGTTTTTCCGCTTAGTTCTTAAAAATGTTTTCTTCTTCCTGATAATTTTTGAGCAGATATTGGAATAGTGTTTTGTTTTTTCTCGTGACTAGCATTTTCCATGTTTGCTGCTGTAAGAATTCTAACTGCTGGTTTGAGGTAGGAAAATTGTTGCCTTAAGCGGTGTTGCAGTTGCACCCTGCTTACATGTTGGATAAAAAGTGAGGAAAGAAAAGGTAACATTGTCTGTAAAATGTGCTACCATTAAGTATTGGTGAGAGAGTCTAAAATTAACGTCAAGTGCTGGAAAGACATGACAGAATCTGAGCTGCTAATGCAGAATTAATTTCTTTGTTATAGTAGTAGATTTTCTTGGCTAATTGGATTGGGTATGATAAAAAATTACAGCTGTTGCTATTAAGAAACTGATCTTAACTACAAAGTAACTGAATATATTTTCAAACATGGCCCTACCGATTGCACAACAAATGTTACAGAATCACTAAAATCAGGAAGCAGGATTCAAAACCAATATAAAAATGTAATTGCATGTTGCCCTTATCAGGGTAATAACTAGGAATGGGCAAGAGAGGCAGCTGGCAGTGAATAAAAACCTAGGAAAAGTACTGCTATCCTACCATTAAGCTGGGACGGGGGCAGGAAGAGGAAGAAGAATGGGGCTCAGAGTGAACAGAGAGGGATAGGGGTAGGTGCATATTTAAAGGGTCAAAGGGTAATAGGTTTGATATACCACCTTTCTGTAGGAATCAAACCAATTTCCACAGGTTCTCAGCCCTTTAATTCTGTGATCCTGCTTAAGATTCTATAACATGCAGTAGTACAGTGTGCCAGGTTACTATTGTGACAATAATTTTCTCTCTTTAGTGCCTTTGAAACTCTCAGCTTGATCTCAAGTCTTACAAGACACATGAGAGCTCTTCACCATGCAGCTCAGACTCTCCCAGAACTGCGTGGAGCAGGGAAGAGCAAGTTCCTTCTCTAGCGGTTGCCACAAAAGCAGGGTAAAGATCAGCAGCTCTAAGGACCAGCTGGAGTGGAGGAGGGTAGTGGAGAGGATAATAGACTGGCTTGCTGGGGTACTGGCTGCAGAGGGTGGCTGACTGGCCTGCTGAGGTAGGGATAGGGGCTAGGGGCAGTGGCTGATTAGCTTACTGAGGTAGCAGTAGTAGATGGCTGATTAGTGTGCTGGGGTAGGGATAGGAGCTAGTAGGGATAATTGACTGGCTGGCTGGAGTATTGATAAGGAACTAGGGTGGCTGATAAGCTTGCTGAGTGGTGATGGCTAGTTGTGCTGGAGGGTAGGGGCTGGGGTGGCCGCTTTAAGGGAACAGAACGACTGTTGGGGAAGATTGGGCTAAAAGGGGGGGGGGGGGAGAGAGCAAGTTTGGGTAATGATGGGGTGGGGAGAGAGAGGGAAACTGAGTGGGCAGGGTGCAACTGGCTATGTGTTACTGCCAGTGCCCTGCAGGTGAGCATTATGGGCCTGGTTTACTAAGCTTTCTTTTCCTTGGACAAAGAATGGGAAAACCAGCTTTAGTACATCTGGCCTTAAAGGATCTGTTGTAGATTCTCAGTAGAGATCTCTCCACTCTACCCCCCCCCCCTCTGATTTTAGTAGGAAACAACAGGGTGGTGGGGAAAGGGAAAGGAGATTTGATAATGCCGCCTTTCAGTGGCTACAGTCAAAGTGGTGTACATATTACCGGGAGCAATGGAGGGTTAAGTGACTTGCCCAGAGTCACAAGGATTGAACTCAGGTCCCCTGACTCTTGGGCCACTGCACTGACCATTAGGTGGCTACTCCATTCTGGAGGGGGAAGTCTCAGCTGCCGGCTCCTAAATCCAAAGAAAATTTGTCAAGGCTTGGACTAATAAATCCCTGTACAGAAATTAACACAGCTGATTGTAAGAATGAAAATGTAAAAGTCCACATAAAACAATAAATAGATAAATAATTAAAAGCCCAACATGGCCATGTTTCGCCTTCTCAAAGGGCTGCATCAGGGGTTTGCAAGGTTACTGATGATGAACACATAAAAATATGTTAATACAAATCATAAGACCATATAAATAAAAATTCTATAGATACAAGTTGTTAACACAAATCATATAGTTGATAAACAGGACATGCATAAATTAATCCATCCATAAAAAAATACATGGATGGATTAATTTATGTACATCCTGTTTATCAACTGTATGATTTGTATTAACAACTTGTATCTATAGAATTTTTGTGGTCTTATGATTTCTACTAACCTATTTTTATATATCCATTGATAGTAATCTTGCAAGCCCCTGACACAGCCCTTGAGAGGGCGAAACATTGCCATGTCAGTTTTTAAATTATTTATCTGCTGTTTTATGTGGTGGATAAACAGAACTTTTACACTTTTATTCTTACGATCCTGCTGTGCTAATTTTCGTACTGGATCCTGTGGATCGGTTGCCTACATGTTTTCTGGTAGTAAATCCCTGGACATCCCCACTGGGATAAACCCATGTAGGACGTGTTTTATTTATTTAGCAGTGCTCATATTCCACCAGTCTGAAACATTGTACCATTCTCCACAGATTACATATTACCATACATAGTCTATAATCAGCCACAACCAAGTCAAAAGATAATTACATACCTAACCATAAGTTACATTTCAGTCTATGTAACTCCCCAATAAAAATAAACCCAATCCATTTAGCTAACATCCACCTGTAATCACTAAACAGTTAGTCTTCCCCCCCCCCACCCCCAACAAAACAGCAATAGAAGGACCCCGCCTGTATTAAATTTTCTCATGACTAGCATTTTCCATGTGTGCTGCTGTAAGAATTCTAACTGCTGGTTTGAGGTAGGAAAACTGTTGCCCTGAGCTGTGTTGCAGTTGCACCCTGCTTACATGTTGGATAAAAAGTGAGGAAAGAACAGAATAACATTGTCTGTAAAATGTGCTGAAGCAAAAGGTAGGGGTAGTAGGCTCTTCTCAAACACTGGAGGAGACGTAATAATGGAAACAGAGTCTTTATTACAAGAAAACAGAAACGACTCAACACAGCAGCCGTATTTCGGTGCCCAAGCGCCTTCCTCAGGAGTCTTATGATGTATGGCTGATTATGAAAAAGAGAGAGATCTTTATTAAATCAATACATACAAACGATATCAATCTAACCCGAAGTTAGACAGGAAATCTCACTGGACTACCAAAATAGATTTATGTAAAATGTGCTACCATGAAGTATTGGTGAGAGTGTCTAAAATTAACTTCAAGTGCTGGAAAGACATGACAATCTGAGCTGCTAATGCAGAATTAATTTCTTTGTTATAGTAGTATGTTTTCTTGGCTATTTTTCTGAAAGTTGAGTAATCTGTTTATCCACAAAGAATGAAAGTGAAAGCATTCCATGCTGATAGCCCAGCAAGTGAAAATGCAGGTGCTCGCAAACAAGATAGCTGGGTGTTCCTAGCTCAGGAACGTATCAACTTCTGCTCTCCAGCAGAATGTAATAGGCACCTAGGTATTGGAAGGCATTAACAGTTCTTTGAAGTATGCTAGGCCATCACCGCTTGAAGTGCCCTAAAACTAAGGAACATACCTTCAAAATAATTCTTTGGTGAACCGGCAGCCAATGCTGATCTTGGTTTTGGAGTAATAGGCTGTCTCTGGGAGCACCCAATTAGTAGGCATGCTGTTGCATTCTTTATCGTTTGGTGGCATTTTAGTAGTCAAGATGGCTTAGCAATATTTGTACAACCATTGCAAACTCATCCTGTTGTCTATCTAAGCTTGTCAAGAATCATAACTTTAAAAAGCCACCTTTACGATCCAGTTGGCTTTACAATAAGTAGAAATCCACCTAGAGTTTTTGTCTGGCTCTGATCTTTTCAAGGAGAGGTGTAGTAGAGTCTTAGGTTGGATCTTGGTCTAGGTCTTGGAGAAGAGGAAAACAATTCAGCCCTATATAAGCATGTCTGGGGAATTCAAATGCTGTCAAATATGCTTTAGGACTGAACTCCCCAAAGTACTTGATCTGTGCAGTTCAGGACCTGTAAATTTCAGAGCTCCTGATAGTCTTTGGAAAAGAGTAAGGGGCTGCAAGTATTCCAGTAGTGAGGAGAAACCCATGGTTTGCTGGAAGTAACAGAATGGACTGGAACTCAGTGTTAGATAGCAATATGGGAGAGGCACTGTGGTGCCTGGCACAAGATGGCCACATAGAGAGCTAGCTTGCAACCCTAGATCTGGAACAGAGGGCCATTCCACTTTTTCTGATGCTTGTTTTCAGCATTCAGTGATCATGGAATTATTTTCATGGCAGCAAACGAACAGATCAAAATTGAGACTTTTTCATGGCTGCAGTTGTACCTATATTTATTAGGGACTTGATATACCGCCTTTCACTACCGACACTACCAATTAAAATCACAATAATCTGAAAGGAATGCCAAAATCAAATAGTACAGCAGAAATCAGCAGACAGAATGAAAAAGGGATCGTGGAGATCATAGTGGGTAGGGAAACAGAGACAACCAGTTATTTGCCAACATCTCAACTCCCAAGGAAGATCAGGAATTAAGGAAAAGCTTGAGAAAACAAATGTGCAAAGCAGGAGCCCCCAACGCAGATTTAAAATGGTGGCCCTCAATAGACTCACAAGATTCCCCGACCATGACCGAGTTGATGACCATGAAAGAACTCGTAAAAACTTCTAGCAAAATTACCTTAGAGACCTGGCCAGAATTATCTGAATTAAAACAGCAAATAGTAGAAGTCACCTCACAATTAGCTGAGCTGGCGGGAGAGTGACATATATAGAGGAAATAGGGCTCAGATTGAGAAAAAAAACCACCGATATCACCCAGTTGCACAGGGACCTGAAAGATGCAAATAACAGAAGTAGGCCATGCAATGTTTGCATTATCTGCCTCGTGGAAGGGGCCGAAAGAAATAACCATGGTGGCTTTATCTATAACCTTATTCTATTACTCTAGGAGATACAGTTTAAAACTATGTTTGAGGTGGAAAGAGCACATAAAATTTCATCCAGCTGTTTACAGATACAGGGAGCTTCCAGGCTATTTATTTTTAAGGTACTCAGATATAAGCATGCATTGGCTATTCTAGCATGCACTAAAGTAACATCCACCATTAACTGGCAAGGGCATCCATTTTCTTTGTAGCCAATCATTGTAAGACAACAGCATTAAAACACAAACAGTTTGTGTTTTCAAGTGACCCTTAATAACTCCACTAAGAACTTTGAAGAGTACCATGACCTGCAAAAATTTCTATAATGCTATGAAGGAAGGTAGTGACTTAGTTGTTGTACAGAAATACTATTACAGGTTACTTTTCAATATTGTCATTTTTTTTTCTGTTTGGACATGTTACTGGATACTCATTTGTGGTCTGCATGATCTCTGAACGTGCTATTGTAATAAGCTTATCTTAGGAAACAGTTGGGAATTTGGAGTATACTATTCCACAGATAATGCTACGGATATGGTATAACTGTTATTTAGTAAGTCTCATTCTGAGTCATCAGTTTTGGCACGAGTGATCCCCCCCCATTATATTATTAACATGGGCTGGCCAGATATGCTATGGCCTTTTTTTGGGATTGGATGTTTAACTTGTACTGTTATTATAAAGCTGGTTACGTTCTTTCTTTCCTAGCCTATTCTCTTGTGCTTACTCAGTGTTCTACTAGTCTCAGTGCATCAAAGGTTATTGTGGTATGATTTGTCCTTGGTGCTCATCTCTGCCAGGCTATTAATGGCATGTTGTTTTTACTGCCACTATTATGACATCTAGAAGCATACATATAAAGGTCAATTTTATAACAAGTCTCTTAAATTTATATATCGACTGTGCACCTAAATGTACAGAACATTTACGCGCCTAAGGGTACACTTGCCTGTGAAAATGTCACTTGGGCGCCTCACTACAACATCTGACAGTACACTCAAACTAAGTTATTAGATCAACCACTCCACCTTCAAGAGATTGTTCGGGCTATTCAAGTTCAGCTCAAGCAGAAAACATGAGGCTTGGATGATTTTGTGGTGAATTGTACAGCCTTCCGCTTCATGCTCAAGCTCAAATTGAAAGACCTTTACCAAGAATATATACACACAGGGGAAATGCATGTTTCAGTTGTGGAAGCTCAAATCATAGTACTGGGGAAAAGCCAGGATAGGATAATTCCTTGGCAAAGAACTATTATCCTATATCTCTGATTAATATAGATTGCAAAATCTATGCAAGAATCTTGGCAACTAGATTGAGGGGTCATTAATACATATGGATCAGTAAGGTTTTATGGCCCACCGGCATTCCAACAATAAATACACAAGTATTCTGTCATATATTGCAACTGACTAAATTGTTTGACTGACCTGCCATTGCGATGTTTCTTGATGCCGAGAAGGCTTTTTACAGGATTGAATGGGGCTTCTGTTCTCCAGTGGATGGGATTTGGCCCTTAGTTCATACGTATGATGAGATTGCGCTATAATCACCCCAGTGCTACCTTGGTTATCAATTTCTGTGTGGTTGTACTACATAAGTACATAAGTACATAAGTAGTGCCATACTGGGAAAGACCAAAGGTCCATCTAGCCCAGCATCCTGTCACCGACAGTGGCCAATCCAGGTCAAGGGCACCTGGCACGCTCCCCAAACGTAAAAACATTCCAGACAAGTTATACCTAAAAATGCGGAATTTTTCCAAGTCCATTTAATAGCGGTCTATGGACTTGTCCTTTAGGAATCTATCTAACCCCTTTTTAAACTCCGTCAAGCTAACCGCCCGTACCACGTTCTCCGGCAACGAATTCCAGAGTCTAATTACACGTTGGGTGAAGAAAAATTTTCTCCGATTCGTTTTAAATTTACCACACTGTAGCTTCAACTCATGCCCTCTAGTCCTATTATTTTTGGATAGCGTGAACAGTCGCTTCACATCCACCCGATCCATTCCACTCATTATTTTATACACTTCTATCATATCTCCCCTCAGCCGTCTCTTCTCCAAGCTGAAAAGCCCTATTGTAAATAGTTTGTATGTAGGATTGTGATCTTCCTGTTTGCGAACCTTGGAGATGATACAAAATATATTGCTGAGAGACTAATTAGGGGACTGGTGTGAATTGACCATGTGACGAGCTCGATTAAAACATTGTATTGGCTCCCGATACAGTTCAGGACACAATATAAATTGATGAAATTGGTTTTTAAGACATTGAATGGAATGGTTCCCAAGTATTTGAAGCAGACTCTACAACTTTGATCCCACTCGTCCTTTGCGGTCCAATTGCAAAACAGCTGGTGGTACTTCCTTTGTTGACCGTACAATACTTGATCACTAGCAACAGTGAGCTGTCCATTGTTGGACCTCTGCTTTGAAATAAATTGCCTGGTAATTTAGGTCATTTGTCATCTTGAACCTTGAACCTTTTGATGTATTTGAAAGGAGGTATTGGCACATACCTGTCAGCCAGGTTATTTGAAGATAAATGGAGGAAGAGATTCTCTGCTTGACATTGTTTGACATTTGTTGTTTTGTTTTATGTTGATTATATTGGGTATGTTTTGTGCTTACTAAGGGAACCAGACAAGGCTATCCATTATCACCACTTTTATTCAGTCTTATACTAGAACCCACTAGTGCTTGCGATTTTCCAGTATAACGTAATACAAAAGATTACAGTTGGCTTGTGTTGCTTCAAATTGTCTTTATATGCTGACAATGTTTTAATATACCTCCTGGATCTAGAGGCCTCTTTTGCCACTCATGTTACATACTTTGGTCTGTTCTCAAGCTATAAAATCGATTGGGAAAACACAATTATTTCCACAGAATGTGCACTACAGCAAGTCTGTTTCAGGGTTATCCTTTGTGCTTGGCTGCTCATAGTATCAAATATCTAGGTATTAAATTCCACCTGGATATTGGTACCATTACCACTCTCAGTAAAAGACAGCATCCTAGTAGAAGTCGCCAATCTTTGCTCAAGATGATCCAGCCTTTACATGTATTGGCAGGGCAGCCTCGAGATGATTAAAATGATTGCTCCAAAAGTTTTACATATTCTTATCATGGCATCGCAGGATTCTTCAAAGAATTAGAAAGGACTCTGACAAAGATTCTATGGGGTAATAGATCCCCCAGGATTGCACTGCAGAAATTAAATTACCTAAGGAACAAAGGGGCATTAATTTCCCAGACTTCTTTAAATATCACCATGCTTTTATACTGAGCCAAGGATATTCTTGGATAGTACATAAAGACTCATTGGTAATACCAGACTGACTCTTATGAAAAATGTATTGCACATACTATCCCCCTTCCAAGGCTGTTAGGATCCAAGTTGCTTTCCCAGGTATATGAAAATTTGATATTTCTTTCCATATAGGCAACCCTTTCTGTGTTCGACCAACAATTGGAATTGCACTGGAATCAGTCTATATAGATCCTACTTTGGTTCAACTCAGGTTTTCAAATGGATGTTTAAACCATCTTCTGGCCTCACTAGATATATAAAGGAATTACCAAATTGGAACACCTTTTGAGCCAAAATTGTGTGAAATCCTTTGCTGAGTTGCAAGATCAATACCAGCTACCTTTTTCACAGGGTTATAAATAGCTGCAGTTGTCTCGGTTTATAAGGGCATGGAATGTGGGTCTAAACACAGTTCAAACTACTCCTGAGTTAGTCTTGATGTGCCACAATGTACATGCTTCAGGATAGTGTCAGCTTAAGTATATGACACTAAAGAAACATATGCAGCCCTCATGGACTTAAATAAAAGTTGGAAAATGGACACTGGTATGGTTATCACATCAGAAACCTGTCAGCAGTTTTGATGCCGTATTACTAGATGTGCTATGTCCACCTCCATCACCCAATCTGTGTACTTTTTGGCTCATCGAGGTTTATGGACACCTATAAAGTTGCATAGAATCAAAACATATGTTTCTGATCAATGCTAACATGGTGCTCAGGATACATATTCTCTACTTGTGCAACAAAATCTATCCTTTTTGGTTAGGAGTCAGTGACTATATCTCCAAAAGCTGAGGCTTCAAGCTCCTATATCATAGTCCGTAGTCATATGGAAATCTGCATGCCTTGTGCAGGTTTTAAACAAATTTCAATAAGTCTTGCTAAACATTTTGTTACCTCATTGCCTGTCAAAACTGTTATCAGCAAGGAAAAAAAAAACAACTCATTGCTGAATATTACATTTTGGTGGAACTTTGTATGTTTATAGCAGCAACATATGTCAAGAAAATGCTCAATTATGGTCCTTAATATAAGAGTTTGTATTGACACTTCTGCTTGTTTCTACTTTCTGGACACTGAGACCATCTCCTTCTCCTTTTTCTACACGTTTCTCCTTCACCTTCCTCCTTCCTCCTTGGTTGTTTCTTATCTACTAATAGGCTTCATGACAGAGGATATGCTTTGCTAATTTGAGAATGTCAGTATAGCCTTTCTCAGTGTTGTACTATGTGTTAAAGTCAATAAAGTTTATTGAACTAAAAACGAGTAACATACTAAATGATGGCAGGTAAAGACCAGCATGGCCAGGGTTGTACGTGCAATCTCTGTGAACCTTTGCCTTTAAGGTTGTAACTGATGCTCAGTTGGCTCCCCTTTTTTCTCTAAAGCATGAAAGTTATTAAAGTTCTGCTGAGAGTAGAAATGCTCAATAATTTTATTCCCATCTCCATGCTATATAGGGAACCAATGTTTGTCCCAAGCCTTTTGAATTCCATTACAATTTTTGACCCCACCACCTCCCGTGGAAGAGAAATCCAGGCATCCACTCCTTCTCCATATAGAATTATTTCCTGATATTGTCTTTTATTTTCCCATTTTTACATCTTCATTCCGTGTCCTCTAGTAATTGTTCTGTTGTAAATACATTTCTGCTATGTACTATAGGTAAAGAATTCTTTGCTTTAAAAATCCCATATGCTGTGCTTTATTTTGATATCAACTAGAATGAACAAAAGGGTACCTGATGCCCTAGGTAAACCTTCAGTTGTGAACACCCCCTGCGGCAGCTCAAGGCCCTTCGCTGTCTTGCCCATCATCTCCCATTCTCATCCTGCTACCCCCTCAGGTGCCCAGCATCCTCCTCCCCTTCCCTGTCCCCCTTCCAACAAGATGTCCAGAATCTCCCCTTCCCTTTTCCTATACCCTTTTAGAATTTCAGCCTTTCCTCTTCTCTGCTACCCTCAGGTGTTCAGCCTCTACTCCAAGCATCTAGTTTCTCTCTTCTTTTTTTAAAATTTTTTACGGATGCTGCCACTGCCCTGTCTGCCCCTCCACCAGGCCAACTGTAAAACAACGTGAGAATGGCTAGTATGGGAAGGGGGGGTGAGAAGGCCTTAAGAACACATCTGTTTAAAGCTCTGCGCCAGCTGCTTTCACTTTGCTTAAGGACTGCTGAGAACTGGTATGCCAACACCCCCCCCCCCCCATATTTGTGCTGCCCTAGGCTAATGCTTAGTTTGCTTAGTGATAGCCGGCCCTGAGTGTGCTCCCTTTCTTGGAGGGCCTGGATAGCTATTCTCCAAGTGCACCCCCTGCAGTGATCAAGGACCCATGTCCCCATCTTAAGCTAAAGAGTGAGCCAGAGTTACATTTTTTACTCCAGAGAGACATGCAGTTTTAGACAAATGTATACATCATTTGCTCCCTTTGAGGTCTGTGCTCCCAGTGGTGGTAATAAGTAGAAATAAAGCAAAACAAAAGGAAAGTTAAAAATAAGAAAATTAAGTTATACATTTTTTTTATTGGACTAACAGTAAGTTTATTTGACAAACTTTCAAACGTATAGCCACCTTTCTGAGGCCAGGAATGAGCAAAAGATGACAGTATCAAAATATAAACGTGAAACACGAAAGTGTTCCAATAACAGTCTCGAGGAAAAGCTAGAGGGACAAGGAGCGATGGATCACGATGTGACAGAACAGTTTAACTTTTTTAGGAAACCCAGATCCTTGTTAAATTCCAGGAAAGTGTCCAGGAAGTGTGTTGAAAAGAGAATCTAACCCCTATTATATATTCTATATTTACTTACTACACATATTCTTTTGAATAAATTGCCTTTGGCTGTTTCCTTAAATGTCTTTGATGTAAAGATTATTTGGTCCAGCATATGTCCTTTAACATTAAGTCTTGTGTGGATTTCCAGACATGGAAACCTGGATTCAGGTGAGCCCTCCAGTTTAGAATGTACACCTGGAAGGAAGGCTACACACATATCTAGTAATTTGGTGATAAGTGGTATTCCTTTTCATCCTGCTAGACCAATCCAGGCTGGTGGTTATATCGCTTTCCCAGCAGACGTAGTGAATCTTAACTGTTTCAGTTGGCGTGCGCTGCATGGTTACCTCATAGGTAGTGCATGAGCCCTTACCACTAGGTCGGTGGGTGGTGGTAAGGGTTCAGGCTATAAATAGGCACACATTAGTTTTAATATTAGTGCAGGCCCATTTCCCAGCCCATTACAAAATAGCCTTTTTCCCAGTCGCGGTAAAAAATGGCCCAGCGCGTGCCTAAAAGAAATGTCCACACTACCGCTGGCCACTTTTTACCACGGCTTTGTAAAAGGACCCCTGAGTAAGCAAGTTTGAGATTTTGTAGTGGCTAAGAAGTCATATCAAATTTTCTTTTAATACAGAAAAAAAATATTAATCCACTGCTTGCCCTTTATTTTAGTTTAAGTATGGGTGAAACTACCAAAGTCATTCTGAAGGGCATGAAAAAGCTTGTGATTAAAACAGTTTTAGCTGAAGAAAAACCCAAAACATTCTATGATCCTGATTATGAATAGCATATAAATAATGGATGCCCTGTGAAGGTTTGGTAATGTGAGCCTCAGTGCCAGCTATGGAGGGTCATGGCACCAGTACACCTCTCCTAGCTTAACATGATGACAGCTGGATTGATTCAACTAACCATTCTCGCGGACTCAGAATGTGAGAAAAGTCTGAATGAGCCAGACTATAAGAAAGGAAACACTGAATCATTCAGGAAGATTGATGAGCAGTCAATGCCTTTGTGAGCATCAAAGTCAGGATATAAGATAGCTTGTCTTTTGTAGGATTTAAAAATTTTAAATAATTATAGAGTTTGGTTTCATGCAGGCACTTGCCTTTACGTAATGGTCCAGCACCATTTGTCTACTCTGAAGTACAAAATTAAGCTCTCAAAGCAGCTTAAAAATGACAAATTGGTTATTCTGCTGCTTTACCTTGAGGAAGCCCTGGATAAATTTAGTAATCCCTTGCTTCCTACCCAGCAGGGTGCAGTATCACATGGCATAATTTACTTCATGAACCTCACGTACACCTATTCTATTTCACTTCTATTCGTGGTTTATATACTGCCAAATCTCCCAAAAGATTCAAAGCAGTTTACAAACAGAGTAAACCTACACACCAAAAATATATATTAAATCATAGGGGTAAATTATAACCTCAAATCAATTTCCAACATTTTTCAATACATTAGTACTCGAACAAGAATGTTTTTAATGCTTTCCTAAAAACTAAATATGATGGTATAAGTCTGGGAGCCTGAATGCCCAAGCTTCCATAATGCCGAGCTTTTTATTCTGCCACACTTGTGAACAGTAATCTAGTTTTATCTTGATGGTAATTTATTTTTATTAAACCAACTATAAGCCTTGCAGAATTACCTAGTACCTTCAACAGTGGGTTACAAAATTCTAAGATCTATGTTCAGTTCCCCTGTTCACTGCCCCTTTGTACAAATTTGAGGACTTGACCACTGTGGTTTACCTTGTATGACACTAATCATAAAGGTTATACTTGACAGTGCTTAACAAATGCTAACTTTTGCTTATATCATGTGTCATTTATATTCATTTTAGCCTGTAACTTTGTGCAGCTGCATAAAAGCAGAGGTACCTGTGTGTCAACTAATGCAAATGTATTAGTGGCTTGCAATGAGTGGGGCAGTTGGAAGGCAGGATAACTGGGTTCTCTGGGTTTATCTTTGGTAAAGGGGTCTTCAACAGTCACAACAGTGTGGAGTGCGTGGACCGATTTCTACAGCCCCTCTTCGTACTCATGCACTTCCTGTTCCACAGTGGAGCACACAGGTAGGAGAAGGATTAATGATGGTCATAATTAAAGGGGAGCTGGTGGCATAGGTGCCCCAGGTGAGAGATTTGGGAATTTTCATTGGATGGGTTTTTTAATTTAAACTCCCAAATCTTTGGGGTAATACAAAGGGCCTTTTTGAAATTACAAAATAAATTAATTTTTAGGTTGTAGCTCTCTTCAAACTATAGTTAGAGCAAGTATTACATGTACTACTGTAATGCACTTTGTATACAGCTATGAGTAGTGTAAAATATCTTCAAATAGTACAGAACATGGTTGAAAATATGGTTTTTCATTGCAGCAGGAGGCAGAATGTTTATTGGTTACCAAAGACAGGACAAGTTCAGTTCAATGTTTTGGTTCTGCTGTTTCTAGACCTAGGAGAAGAGAAAACCATGTTATATATGACTAGTAGCCTAGTTGGTACAAGTCTGGGTAGTTGCTTCAGTTGAGTCAGAAGATGCTATTAGAGATCCCAGGGTTATATTTGCTTCCAAAAACTAGGAAATAAGGATGTGCCTTATTTGTTGTGGAACCTGGATTATGAAGTTCTTTGCTTTTGGATGTCAGATTGACCTAAATCTTATGAACTTTAGGAAAAACCTAAAGATCTTTCATTTTTGTGTGTGGGTGGGGGGGGGGTGGTTACAAATTTGTGTGGTCTGAAATGTTTTATTAGGATGGGTTTGAGAGGACATGGAAGTATGTTCTACTTGAGTCATAGCAGGGATTTTTTTTAATTTGTGTGAAGGGAAGTGTTTATTTTCTGCTGTTGATGGGTTGAATCCTTGGAGTATTTTGTTATTATGCTGTTGTATTATCTTTTTAAAAGTTGTATGCTGCACTGAACAGCTTTGTTGCTAGAAAAGCAGTATATAAATAATGAAATGTGGTGATGTCATGTAATACTATTGGGCTCATTTTCGAAAGAGAAGGACGCCCATCTTTCGACCTAAATCGGAAGATAGACGTCCTTCTCCCAGTGTCGTCCAAATCGGTATAATCGAAAGCCGATTTTGGATGTCCCCAACTGCACTCCATCGCAGGGACGGCCAGAGTTCAAGGGGGGGTGTCGGAGGTGTAGCAAAGGTGGGACTTGGGCGTGCCTAACACTTGAACGTCCTTGACCCATAATGGAAAAAAAGAAGGAAGTCCCTGACGAGCACTTGGACGTTTTCACCCGGACCTGTTTTTATTACGACTAAGGCACAAAAAGGTGCCCAAACTGGCCAGATGACCACCGGAGAGAATCCGGGATGACCTCCCCTTACTCCCCCAGTGGTCACTAACCCCCTCCCACCCCCTCAAAAAAACATCTTTAAAAATATTTCGAGCCAGCCTCAGATGTCATACTCAGGTCCATCACAGCAGTATGCAGGTCCCTGGAGCAGTTTTAGTGGGGAGTGCACTTCAGACAGGCAGACCTAGCCCCATCCCCATCCCCCCCCCCCCCCCCCCCGCCTGTTACGTTTGTGGAGGAAACAGTGAGCCCTCCAAAACCCACCAGAAACCCACTGTACCCACATCTAGGTGCCCCCTTCATCCTTAAGGGCTATGGTAGTGGTGTACAGTTGTGGGCAGTGTGTTTTGGGGGCTCAGCACACAAGGTAAGGGAGCAATGTACCTGGGAGCAATTTCCAAAGTCCACTGCAGTGCCCCCTAGGGTGCCCGGTTGGTGTCCTGGCATGTGAGGGGGGACAAGTGCACTAGAAATACTGGCTCCTCCCACGACCAAAGGGCTTGCATTTGGTCGTTTCTAAGATGGACGTCCTTGGTTTCAAAAATCGCTGAAAATCAGAGACGACCATGTCTAGGGACGTCCATCTCTAAGGACGACCAAATTTAAGGATTTGGACGTCCCTGACGGTATTTTCGAAATGAAAGATGGACGTCCATCTTGTTTCAAATGGATCGGGACATTTTGCAAGGACATCCCTTTTGAAAATGCCCCTCCACAAGACCCAGTGAGTGGAAGAGATTAAGTTTTTCTATCCATTGTTGAAAGTGCGTCTAGGCTAATGGGAATTAGGTCCTGCATGTCAGACTGGTTAAATAAGAAAGGAAAAAGCTGAATAGTTTCTCTTCTTTCCTATCCAGATGAGGGTTGGTACTCACCACTGGACCTGCAAGATCTGGTGGCATGAGGACCTTGGATCAGGAGATCTCAGGTTTGAAGAAATCATCCAAGGAGCATGGAATGGTTTTTGTTTGTTTTTTTAAAAATCTTCCTCCATGGGGTTGGCCCTCAAGAACAAGAGTGGCTGTACTACGTAGAAGTTGTGGAATTTTGTCTTTTTGCGATTTTGTCCTGTAGCCCCTGTTGATTTCATAAACCAGTGAGTTTGGGGTTTGTCTATGTGAATCCCAAAGAGTGAAGGAAGTTAGAGGGTAAGCATTCTTTAAAGATTGCTTACAGGTTCCTGAAATGAAGAGGACTGACTAGAGAGAGAGAGATTCTAATTCCCAAAAGAGAAATGTTGGGAATTGTCCAGACGGACACCAGAGGGTTCTTCAAGCTTGAAAGAAACCAGACAGGAGATTGAAGAAGGTGTATTCTTCTTAGAGGTTGTTTTCACAGGTCCATAGGGGTTTATATGTGCTTGAAGAAAAGTGAAGGAGTTGGGGTTGTGTTTTGAAGATTATCTTACAGGTTCTAGAAGTTGGAGGATACAGAAGGAACCAACTGAACAGTGGTGCATGCTGTATCAGCCAGAGAAAAGAAAGCTAAAAGCTTTAAGAGACCCATAATGCATCATGGTAGTGTCACAAATGAGGAGTGGCCTAAAATCTCCCACTTGGAACTGGAAAGGTTAGAAACACACTGTACTCTGAGTTCTGCACTAAGAGGTAACCAGGCATTATAAATCACAACAGCACAAAACCAGCATAGCCTAAACAGCATCAGCACCAAACTTGCACTTCTGACCCGAAAGCTTACACAAAAAAATTCTGTTTTGAGCTTCTTTCTAAATGTCAGATCATTTTTTGGAGAGCTGGACTCATCGTTGACAAATGTGATTAAAAATAAATGACATTGCAGCTTAAGTGAGAGGCCAGTTTATCTGGAATGCTAGTTTTTTGTGATATTACAGTCGGAAGAGGAGGGCATTGCCTTGCAACACCTATATTCAGGGCCGGACCAACCATTAGGCAAAACTAGGCAGTCACCTAGGGCAGCAGCTTCTTGGGGGGGCAGCAAAGAGCCAGCTGCAAACAAAGCAAAACAATAGATTCTGATAGCCACACAAACTTAGAGCTATCAGCAGGTACCTTGACCTGTTTTTAATAGGAATTTTGTGTGATGATCATAACTGAATCAAAATCATGAGGGGTGGGGTGTGCAGGTTAATTGGGGGGTGTATAAGGCTGATGGTTCATCTAGGGTGCTCACCAACCTTGCACTGGCTATGCCTATCCTATATAATAATTCTCACCTCCAACAGGATGTGCTTTGGACCGTGCCTGCTGGAAGTGGTCTGCTAGGCAGGCATGCACTGATCTCAGTGACATCAGTGACAGACAATTTGGCAAAGCAAAACAATCTGAGTGCTGACCATTAGGACACAGGGTTGATAGGAGACTTTTAAAAGACTGAAGGAACCAAAAGTGTTAAATGGGGGGAGGGGGGAGTTCTGAACAACTGAAAGACATGAACATTTGGGAAAGGAAAACAATCTGAATGCTGGCCATTAGGACACAGGGTAGATAGGAGAGTTTTACAAGACTGAAGGAAACCAAAGTGTTAAACTGGAGAAGGGGGGGGGGGGGGAGTTGTGAATGACTGAAAGACATGCAAATTTGGGACAGGAAAACAATCTCAATGCTGGCCATTAGCACACAGGGTACATAGGAGAGTTTTAAAAGACTGAAGGAACAAAAAGTGTTCGGGGGGGGGGGGGGGGGGGGGCAAGTTCTGAATGAATGAAAGAAATGAAAATTTACGAGAGGAACACAATCTGAATGCCGGGCATTTGTACACAGGTAGATAGGACACTTTTTTTTTTAAATGAAGGACGTGAAAGTATTACATCTTGGGGGAGGGGTGAGGAGGAAAGCGGTGGGGTATCCAGATACTGGGCGTTAGTGCCACGGGGGTACATAGACTTTTGAAAGCCTTAAGGAACCCAAAGTGTGGGAAGGAGGAGGAAAAGGAGGGGAGGGAACGGGGTGAGGGGCATTAGGAACAGGGGAGGGGGCCCTGTCACACACTCTCATTCTCACACACACACTGTCACACATACAGTCTCACTCTGTCACACACCCGCACATTCACTCTGGCTCTCTCTCTCAAACATACACACTCCCAGGAAAATCTTGCTGGCGCCCGTTTCATTCGTTCCAGAAACGGGCCTTTTTTACTAGTATTCAATAATTGATGACTAGCTAGTTAAATACAAAGATAATGGTATTGCTTTTGGTAGGCAGATTTGTAATGCCTGTCACTAAACCCTTTTCCAAAGGTGGAGAACTTGGTTTAAACTTTGGTTCAGAAACTCTGTAGTCTTGGGGTTATTCTTGGCCAAGACCGAGCTTATCGTCTTTCCACCAAAACCCACTTCTCCTATTCTTCCTCTCTTGATCTCAGTTAATAACACCCTCATCCTCCCCGTCTCATCCGCCCGCAACCTCGGAGTCATCTTCGACTCCTCCCTCTCCTTCTCTGCGCATATCCAGCAGACAGCCAAGACCTGTCGCTTCTTCCTCTTTAACATCAGCAAAATTCGCCCTTTCCTCTCTGAGCACACCACCCGGATTCTCATCCACGCTCTCATTACCTCTCGCCTTGACTACTGCAACCTACTCCTCACTGGCCTCCCACTTAACCATCTATCCCCCCTTCAATCCGTTCAGAACTCTGCTGCACGTCTTATATTCCGCCTGAACCGATATACTCACATCACCCCTCTCCTCAGGTCACTTCACTGGCTTCCAATCAAATACCGCATACAGTTCAAGCTTCTCCTTCTCACCTACAAATGCATTCAGTCTGCAGCCCCTCATTACCTCTCTACCCTCATCTCCTCTTACGTTCCTGCCCGAAACCTCCGCTCACAGGACAAATCCCTCCTCTCAGTACCCTTCTCCACCACCGCCAACTCCAGACTCCGCCCATTCTGCCTCGCCTCACCCTATGCTTGGAATAAGCTTCCTGAGCCCTTACGCAAGCCCCCTCCCTACCCATCTTCAAATCCTTGCTCAAAGCCCACCTCTTCAATGTTGCTTTCGGCACCTAACCTTTATACCTTTCAGGAAATATAGACTGCCCCAATTTGACTGCCCCTACTTGACTGACTGTACATTTGTCCTTTAGATTGTAAGCTCTTTGAGCAGGGACTGTCCTTTTTATGTTAAATTGTACAGTGCTGTGTAACCCTAGTAGCGCTTTAGAAATGTTAAGTAGTAGTAGTAGTGGTTCAGAGATATGAGGTACTTGGAACTGGTGAGGCAGTTTCTTTTGTGTTTGGGATTTGAGAACAGTTATGTGGCCGATGGTCCTAACCTGTCTGGACTATTATGATGCTGTGTATCTAGTCACCTCCACGAAATAGATCATGATGTTTTGATTTCAGTTACCCCAATATTGCTTGGATGAACGTCACATAAGCGAGTGCTAGGGAAGTAAAATTCCTAGACGTGATACATGACTGCTTCTTGGAGCAACTGGTCCAGGAACCAGCAAGAGGGGGAGCTATTTTACATCAAGTCCTTAGTGAAGTTCAGGACTTAGTACAAGAAGTAACGATGTTGAGTCCACTGGGAAATGGTGATCGTAACATGATCAAATTTGACTTAATAACTGGAGTGAAGTCCTAAGGAAACCTATTGTAGCATTCAAACCAGGACTTAAAAGACTCTTAAAAGGAAGTAAATATATTCAAGTCAGAGGGCTCCCTGTAGTTAATAAATGCATGTATTGTTTTGTTTTGTTGTTTTTTTAATGAATTGGTGTTTGTGGGAATACCTGTGTTTAGAGTATAGTGTTTTAGTGGAGGCCTATGGGGGCACCTTCTGTTGAATATCTGGCTATGATGATTATATTTTTTCTTTTTTTTTTTTTTTCAAATAGCTGTTTAATTGCTGGTTGTCATTTTGGTACTGTTTGCCCTCCAGAGGCCAAAATTAATTTGAGCGAATTAAAACATGCATTTGAATCTGTTTCCCTTGGTTTTTTTGCATACTGATTACTCCTATTACACATCTGTTTCTCAGCTTACAGTTTTCAGTCATAAGCTGCAGTCTCTTAAGAAATGAAAGGTTATGTAATAAAGCCTAGCTTGTGTCTACTTTCCCACTCAGTGACCCCTCTCAGTATGACTTCACAGGGCAGCTATGAGGAGACATTACACTAAGTACAAAAGCAGATTAAGACTGTTGGGATAATATGCAGGATGAAAGGAACGCTTTGTTTTTCCAGAGAGTACGGCCATTACTATTGGAACAGCCTGTCATAAATGACAGGGTAAAATACCATCCCTCCTACTAGGTCACATACTCACATTGGTATAACACCCTCCCCTTTAAGAAAGCTCCCACACCTCTCACGATTTTGATAAAATTAGGTCCCCTGCCAACTCTCTCTTAACTCAGAGAAAGCCAAGGTCTTCAGGAACAGGAGTGATGTCTACAAGGGGTAAAGAAGACCTGTAGGTCAAAGGTGCCATGCTGGTTTTCTCTGCTGAAACGTCAGGGGTAACTGGGCCCCTTTTAGACCTCTCTGCTAGACTAAAGGCTGAGAGGGGGAGTGGGTGCTTGGATGATCTAAGCTATGTAACCTCAAGTGGGGAGTGGCCGCTGCACCTCAATGTGTAATTAAACTCTGGAATTCGTTGCCAGAGTATGTGGTAAAGGCGGTTAGCTTAGCGGAGTTTAAAAAAAGGTTTGGACGGCTTCCTAAAAGAAAAGTCCATAGACCGTTATTAAATGGACTTGGGGGAAAATCCACTATTTCTGGGATAAGCAGTATAAAATGTTTTGTACATTTTTGGGATCTTGCTGGGTATCTGTGACCTGGATTGGCCACTGTTGGAAACAGGATGCTGGGCTCGATGGACCTTTGGTCTTTCCCAGTATGGCAATACTTATGTACTTATGAATACCTATCCCAATTAAATATCTAGTTTACTAGATATCTAGAGCACAAGCAAGTAATAGCCACAGAGGGACAAACAGAAAAGAATGAATGCAAACCACACCAAGCTGCCTTTTGATGTATATTTACGAATTCCAAAGTGTCTGTCCACGTTTTGTGAGTATTGAGATTTAGAAGATAAATAAACGCATCCTAGTACATACTGAATGTGGAGAGGCTGCAAACATAATACTGTATTATATAGTATAGCTTTTAATTTCATCAACATCAGTATCCTTTTCTCTGGGAAGGCTGGTTTTGTCTGTACCCAGCTTTCCTCTTTGTTTCACCTGTATGTGATCTCCAGAGTTACTAAGGGGTCCTTTTACTAAGCTGCGGCAAAAGGGGGCCTGCGTTGGCATCGGTGCATGTTTTTGATGCCCGCCGATGCCCCCTTTTACCACAGTGGGTAAAAGGCAGGGTTTTTTTTTTTTAAAGAAATGGACATGCAGCAAGTGAAACACCTGCGTGCCCATTTTGGGTGGGAGCACTTACTGCCACCCATTGAGGTGGCAGTAAGGGCTCTCGCACCCCAGTGGTAACCGGGCAGCATGCAGCACTGCCCAATTACCACCGGGTACACACCGACGCTACAAAAAATTTTTAAAAAACTGTAGCGCCAGAAATGGTGCACTCTGGGGGTGGGAAATACTATAGGGTTTCTGTGGTAGCCTGGTGGTACTTCCCTTTTAGCGAGCTGTAAGCCCGCATTGGTCTTACTTCTGCTTTGTAAAAGGGCCTCACACTGCCGTAGACTTTGTTGGGGTTTTTTTTTTTTGTTGTTGTTGTTGGTTTCAGGTACTTTTTATAGGGGTGGATGTGTTTTTCAATGTGAGCATGCAGGGGTACCACATACTACAGTTGCAATTTAATAGCATTATCAGCAGAAGTTTTCTAGATTATTTACCGATATGAAAGGCCAGGGGAGGAGCTATAAGCGTTCCAAAGATTATAGTAGAGGGTTTCTGGAGGGAACATTTTTGTTATCCTGTCTTTCTGCCAATCTGACAGCAGTGAGGCTGAGCTTGTGTCAGTTGAGGATTGGGAGTTGACTAATGCCTATTCCAAAGAAAATATGAGAATATGGGGCCTAGTCTAATCCCAAAGAATATGGAGGAGGGGAGTTGTCTAAGATTCTGTCTACATAAAGGACAAACCAAAAGAGGCTCTATTTGTCTGCAACACCAAACAGGCAGACAGGAAAAAGTCAAAACAAACCTTTATTGAACGAGTTCCAGGTCCGATATGGCCACGTTTCATCAAATAGGTTGCATCAGGGGATAATATTGACAACTAACCAGGGAAAATGGGACTATAGTCCCAAAAGTGGAGTTATGTGGTTGTGGCTGAAACAAGAGCCAAGGGAATGTAGAGGTGCCAAAGGGTGGTGCTCAAGGACAGAACATTTCTGGGAAAATCAGGATATTTTATGCTATCTACTTGGTGAGTCTCCCAATGAAAACTCTGCTTGTGAGTAGAGGGAAATTGTATTCATGCTGCATGAGAGTCGAGAAGCAGCAGGGTATGCAAACTGAGTGGTGCAGTCATACCGAAAGAGCGCCTTACTATTAAAGGAGCTAGGTAAATGACCACTACTGTCAGTGAGTGAGTGGAGCATGAAATATTTTTCAGAATACAAGAAGTTCCACCAGGAAAAGAGGTGTGAGATGACCTTCACTGGAGCTTAAAATGCCACAGAAAGAGGAGAATAGCAGAGAAGTTCAGCTACAAGTACAGATTTTGGGAAGTAGTAGTTTCCTTTATTTACTTTGTCTTTCACTTGAATGACTGTGATTTAACAGATTAAATATTTTTTTTATTTGCCCAGTAAATTATATTTTACACTGGGGTGACTGGTTTGTCTGGGGAGGTGGGGTGAGTGTGAGACAGCAGAGTGTGTGGAGCCATGAGTTCTCCTCCTGACATAAGGCTTTCAAGAGTACTGGCCCTTTGAACCCATCAATAAAAATAAACTATCGATAGCTCTCAGTCACCACCAAAAGTGGGAATCTGCCATGTGGTTCACTACATTTATCTCCAGATTTAGATCACTTTAAAAATTTTAATTTAATTTTAGTGGTTATAGTCCTCTTAACCAATGGCAGTTCAAAGCAGATTACAAAAGATAAAATACAAAGTAGTTGAATAAATAATGAAACAGACATTTATAAAATAATCTCAGAATAACAACAAAAATCTACAGTGCAACAGCTAGAATACAACTATTTCATATCGTAGCTATCAAAAATCAACATATCTATATATAAAATGTTGTGTGTATAACATCCCCCCTCCCCCAAAAAAGTTAAAACCATTAAAATAGAGACACAGAAGGAACTGATTCTTTTGAAGACCGTTTAAATATGGCAGAGGATAAGGATCCAACTAATTCAACATTGACCTCTACTTTGATCATGACTTTTGTATCAGGATCAATGAGACAGAAAATGTTGAAGCTTTTTTTTTTTTTTTTTTTTAAATAAATTTAGAACACACAGCTTCATGAGCAAAGCAATTTGGAGTCTTCCCAGATGTGGCAAAAATCTACCCAGAATAGGACAGTGAGTTCCTGTTGCTGTGTTTTAGGGCTCTTCAAATTGGAGCTTACTTTATTTCTTGTCTATTAGATTGTAAGCTCTTTGAGCAGGGACTGTCTTTCTTCTATGATTGTGCAGCGCTGCGTACGCCTTGTAGCACTATAGAAATGCTAAATAGTAGTAGTAGTAGTAGTAGTGGAGCCTGTTTTCTTCTGAAATTTCCTTATAAATATACCATCATGGTCAGTTACTTTTCTAAGCAATAAGGTATCTGCCTTCTCAAAAGAAGATGGCTCTTCCACTGTCCAACTAGTATCCTCACTTAAGACTGCAAATGTATATACTCTGGAAAGTTTAGTTAGGCTTGTTCCTCCTTTTTCTTGCTATATAATTGTTTTCCTAATTTGTTCTCCTTAATAATTAGCTCTATCTCTTAAAAGTAGGCTTTTAGCCTAGATTTGAATATGGTCAGAGATGGAGCTTGATATACCAATTCAGAAAGTCTGTTCCAAGCATACAGTGCAGCAAGATAAAAGCAACAGAGTCTGGAGTTGGCAGTGGAGGAGAAGGGCACAGGTAGGACAGACTTACCTGATGACCATCAAGGGCAGCTCACTCCCACATGTTCAAACAGACACTGGATTGTATAGGGGATAGTGGGGATCCCTGTGGAACCCTACATTCAATTTTCCAACTGTCAGAAATATCAGTCCCCCATTTAACCGTACAACTGCACTTGGTCAAAAATTCAGTGAACCATTTAAGTATAACTCCAGAAATGTCCAAGTTGTTTAACTTATGCAGCTTCCGGTCTCCCTTGGAACTGAAGATTCCTTTAGTAAATTCAAAACAGCCCTGAAGACAGATCTTTCAACAGACTTTATTCCAGCATGAACTCTGATTCCTAGCCTCTACCCCAGCTGAGTAATGCTTCCTCTGTCATTGCACATATAGATGTAAAGATGCCTACTCTTATTTCTATTCATTTCTATCTTTGTTTTTTCTTCCTTCATCTTCTTTTCCTATTTTCTATCATATAGTGGCATTCATTTTCCTAATGATTATTTTAATGTATACCACCCTATCATGTTGGCAGGTATATCAAATGCAATAACATAATCAATAGGATCAAAGGCTGACGATAAGTTGAGTTGCTTTTTTCCTTTTAACATCAAAAGAAGTTTAGAAATCATTGTTGAAAATAATTTTGCTCCTAATCCCCTCCCTCAGCTGTCTTCCACCCAGGATCTCATGGTCTTCCAAGTAATCTTGCCACACGGGCAGCTACTACTGCCTCTAACAGCTTTCCCAAAATTGGGAAACTGACTATAGAGCTATAGCTCACGTATTGATGTACCTCCTTCTAATTGACCCAGACTATTCTCTGCTTTCTTCCATTTCACTTTCCCTGTATCATATTCTTAGAGTATGTGATCAGTAAATCTCATTCTCCTTTTGGCTCTGTCTTTGATCATTCTCCTTCCATCAGATTAATATATTTACAATATAGTACATCAGATTTCCCCCTTTTGTTTCTAATGTTTTCTATGTCGTCTTCATATCTCTGTTGCTTAAAGTGGCTTGTTTTTCTGTGTTGAAATGATTCATCACACCTCTTGTTTTTCTTTTTTAATTTTGTTTTACTGTTCTATTCATAAATGAATACAGTGAAAACCTTAGTCACATACATGCATGCATCCTTCCTTGCTGATTCTACTGTACACAAGCACAGCTTCTCACACAGGCTCAGACACAAACATAAGCAGCTGTAACCTCTCTCTCACACATCCCCAGTCTCATATAAACAGCCTCCCCTGTCACAGAATATAAGACAATGTCTCTCTTCCTCTCTAAAACACATCCACTCACACAAGACAGTCTCTTATACCCATCTTTTTTTTTAATTTTATTTTTGTTACATTTGTACTCCGCACTTTCCAACTCATGGCAGGCTCAATGTGGCTTACATATTGTATACAGGTACTTATTTGTACCTGGGGCAATGGAGGGTTAAGTGACTTGCCCAGAGTCACAAGGAGCTAGCTGCCTGTGCCTGAAGTGGGAATCAAACTCAGTTCCCCAGGACCAGAGTCCACCACCCTAACCACTAGGCCACTCCTCCACTCTTAAGTTTGTAGTTAAATATATGCACACTGCAAACCACAATCGTCATCTTGGATAGAGACACTAAAGTCCATTTCTCACTTTTTGTCCTTGCTGTCTCACGCACCTACTTAACCTTTCTCCTTCTCTCTGGTACCCCAGCCAAGTCTTTCTCTGTTTCCCATGTACACACAGCTTGGAAGAACCTGTGCCAAGCAGCAGGCTATATACTTGTTCCTGCTGTCCACAGCTGTTTTCTTTCCCCTCCCACATGCAGCAGCTTCCTCCTACCGCCTTCCTTCCCCATTCCTTTCCCTCATCTCTCCTCCTTGTCATCCTTTGTCCTATTTTCTCTATGCATCTCTCTGACTTTCCCACGGTGACTTCCCTTCTGTGTCATCCTTCCCTTGATTCTGGCTTCACAGCTCTGAGCCTCTGCTCTACATGTGCTTGTGCTCTGGCAGCTCCTGCAGTGTTCTCTCTGGTGCCTGTTGTCTTCAGCCTGCAGGGCAAGATCTGTAAATGCAGTGTTGCTTAGACAGTTTCTAATTAAATTATGCAGCAGGGACAAGAGCTATGTGTGAAACGTGATTTTCTTGGAGAGGCAGGAATACTTCTGCGTTCCTCCTCTTCCCTGTTCCATCTTCTTTTGATTACTGTCATCACCAAGAAAGCAGAAAGGGGCGGCAGTAGGCTGGCTGTTAGAGGATAACCCCATAGCTAAAACATCAGTGGCACTGGCAACACAGTGATGCAGCAGCTGAGTATATACAGTGATACCTTGGTTTTCGTCGATAATCTGTCCGAAAACAATCAGCGAAATCAGAAACTGACGAAAACCGAGGCAATTATTTCCATATGAATCAATGTAAATCCAATTAATATGTTCTAGACACTCCAAAATACATACCAAAAACACATTACACTCACCTCCAAACCCATGGACTTTCCCAAATCAACAACTGACTGCACCATATGTGTAGAGTCATCAGGGGAAGGCTCAAACCCTTCAAAATCTCTCTCATGAATGGTACACCAGTAAGGGCTTCACTTTACAATCACCACTAGCATTACCACACAACAAAAGACTTAGCCTATCTTTCATAGGCTTATGTCCTGGCAGTGCCTTTTCCTCCTGTGTAATGAACGTCCTCTTTGGCATTTTCTTCCAAAAGAGGCCAGTTTCATCACAGTTGAAGACTTGTTGGGGGATGAATCCTTCAGCCACTACGTAATCTTTGAATTCAGACACAAATTTTTCGGCCCCAGACTTGTCCGAACTCGCACCTTTGCCGTGCCTAATAACACTGTGTATTAGCACTCGCAATCAATAAAAAAAAGCACAGAAACACTGGCAAGCAATGGAATTGTTTGGCTAGACGCATGGAGTGATGCTCACACAACGAGAAACAACGCCACAATGAGCAGGAGAATGCGTGGGTTGCCCTTTTTTTTTGCAAAATTAGCAGCAAGGTCACGTGGGCATGCTGACAAAATCTGAGACAAATTTTTTGTGGAAAAAAATCAACGAAAACCGAAACTGACGATAACCGAAGTCATCGAAAACCGAGGTATTACTGTACTTGCTGTCCTACCCTCTCCTTGCTATTATAGTGTGACCTCCCTAAAAATTGCCCCTGCTTTAGGGTAGTGAAGGGAGGATTTTCAGGGAGGTCACTAAGGCAACAAGGGTTGGAATTGCCAACCTGATGGGTAGATTTGGGAAGGGCCAGCCCATTTGAGCAGAGCCAGAAAGTGATAAAAGGGATTGTGTCTGAGAAATCAAGGTCTTTGTTTGCCCACCCCAGCCGAGATCTGAGTACCAAGGGGGAAGTCCTGGACACTAACGGGAGGACTTTCACAATATCCAGCAAATGAAGCCCCAGCCACAGAGCAGAGGGTGCCTGCAGGAAGTTCCCAACTTGGGAGTGAAAAAGAGTGCTTGGGGAAGAAGACACCCCGGGTAGGAGAAGTGGGAGCAGGGAAGCCTCATTTTTGGCAGGACATTCTATGGGTGTTCAGAGGGAAATCCTGAACTGGGATGGGACAGATGAAAAAGAGAAACCCTTCTGCTGATATACAATGACTGTTCACATTATGTTCTTGGGAATTAAAGGAGACTGTGTCTGAAGCTGATCTGAAACTTTTATGTGCCCTCACTGTACATATCACGTTCTGAACTGTGTTTAAGTTATTGTTAAGTAAAACCAGTTTGAAGTGGTAATTCAACGACTGCTGGTCATTTTTTGAATGAGAGTGGACTTGAGAGTACCCAGAGAAGATTACCCTTCGGCCTTCTGGACTTTAGCCCTGACCTGTGCCCAGCTCGCTTGAAGCACAATCTGTTTTATGACTCCTGGTCCTTGGTACGCTGCCCTGATGGAGGGGCAAGCCAGGGATTGCAATGGCAAGCACTTTAACTCTAAACTTGGAAGCAAGGAGGAATCACATTGGAAAATTGTTAAATTTCAAAGGCTGCTCAAGGTTCTTATGCATCATTTTACAGCTTTTCTAATCAAAGGAAAATAAAACATTTTTTTCTGGCGCTCCAGGTGCATGCAGATCTTGTATAAGAAATGCATCCCCAGGGAACATTAATAAATTCTTTTATTTCTCATAAAACACCTGTATGCAGCTAGGACACCAGAAAAATAGCGGGGACGATTGGTGGCAGAAACAAGACAAATGACAACTTTATTTATTTTTATTTATTTATTGCATTTGTATCCCACATTTTCCCACCTCTTTGCAGGCTCAATGTGGCTTACAATACATCATGGATACTGGAAATGAGAAGAGGATGTACATTTGGTTTTACAGAAGGATTTGGGGTTACATGATCATGAAACATAAGATTGTGGTATTGCAGAACACATTAACAAACATTAGGAATATAGATAGTGGTATAGCAGAAGACATTGTAAGACATTAGACGCGTTAAGGAGTTTCTGGGTATGTTTAGAAATTTCTCCCTTTAAACGTTAAAGTTTAAACTTTAAGCATGTTTTATGAGTACATGAGCTGCATTTGAATGTCTTGGGTGGATGGATATGTATGTGAAGAGGTGTTTTTTGTATGTGTGTAGGTATATATGCACATCTGTGGAAGAGAGGTGCTAGGATGAGGAAGATATAGGATAATCCCACACACTCTGGTACCCTCTGCACCCTATCTGACCACATGATCACCCCCCCCCCCTTTCAATTCCACTCATACTCCCTCTTCCCCACCATCTTTCACACTCTCCAGTGGGCTCTTTCTGTACGATGTAATTTTTTTTAGGTCCTCTTTTACCAAATTGTGCTAGTGATTCCTGTGCAGCAATGCCGACAAAGCCCATTGCTGCACCAGGAATCGCTAACGCTCTTTAGTAAAAGGGACCCGTGGAGGGGCATAATCGAAAGGGACGCCCAAGTTTTGTTGAGGGCATCCTTGCAAAACGTCCCGATGGAGGGGCGGGGAAACCTATATTTTCAAAACAAGATGGACGTCCATCTTTTGTTTCGATAATACGATCAGGGATGCCCAAATCTTGAAATTTTGGTTGTCCTCAGAGATGGTCGTTTCTGATTTTCGGCGATAATGGAAACCAAGGACACCCATCTCAGAAACGACCAAATGCAAGCCCTTTGGTCATGGGAGGAGCCAGCATTCTAGTCCACTGGTCCCCCTGACATGCCAGGACACCAACTGGGCACCCTAGGGGGCACTGCAGTGGAGTTCATAAAATGCTCCCAGAAACATATCTCCCTTACCTTGTCTGCTGAGCCCCCCAAACCTCCCTAAAACTCACTACCCCCAACTGTACACCACTACCATAGCCCTTATGGGTGAAGGGGGGGCACCTAGATGTGGGTACAGTGGGTTTGTGGTGGGTTTTGGAGGACTTGCTGTTTCCTCCACAAACATAAAAGGTAGGGAGGGGGATGAGCCTGGGTCCACCTGCCTGAAGTGCACTGCACCCACTAAAACTGCTCCAGGTACCTGCATACTGCTGTGATGGAGCTGAGTATGACATCTGATGCTGGCAAAAAATATTTTTAAAGATATTTTTGTTAGGGGTGGGAGGGGGTTAGTGACCACTTGGGGAGTAAGGGGAGGTCATCCCTGATTCTCTCTGGTGGCCATCTGGTCATTTCAGCCACCTTTTTGTGCCTTGGTTGTAAGAAAAACACAATCAGGTAAAGTTGTCCAAGTGCTTGTCAGGGACGCCTTTTTTTTTCCATTATGGGTCGAGGATGTCCATGTGTTAGGCACGCCCAAGTCCCGCCTTCGCTATGCCTCCGATAAGCCCCCTTGAACTTTGGCCGTCCCTGCGACGGAAAGCAGTTGGGGACGTCCAAAATCGGCTTATGATTATACCGATTTGGACGACCCTGGGAGAAGGACGCCCATCTTCCGATTTGTGTCGAAAGATGGGCGTTCTTCTCTTTCGAAAATGAGCCTGTTAATGATTTAATGTTTGATTGCAATAAAGGGTAACACTGAGCCATGAGAGGTAAACTTGCAGTTGATTGGCAAACAGAATGCTGGCATTTTTCTTTCCTGTTTGTTTTTTTATTTTTTGGACTTAAAAGTACTAGGATAGCAGGAATAAAGCCACCTTTCAATGCATGCTAAATATTTAACACTAGGGGAACCATGCCCATTTCCTTAACAATGAAACGGGCCCTAGGAAGGCTGTCATGTAAGCTTTTTTTTCCTCTCTCTCCTGCCCTCCCCTCCATGTCCAGCGATTCTCCTCTTCCCTGCCCTCCCATCCGTGTCCCGCGATTCTCTCCTTTACTGTCCTCCCACCCCATCCATGTCCCATCTCCTCTGCCCTGCCCTTCCCTGCCCCCCTCCCTCCCCTCGATGTCCCACGATTCTCTCCTCGATTTGTACCTGAACGTTCTCTGGCTGGCTGGTGCTGGCTTCTGTTCTGTTTGTAACATCCCTCCTGACGTCAGCTCGCCTCCAGCGTTCCCTTCCTTCTCACTGTTCCGCCCTCTGACGTCATTACGTCTTGACGCGGGGGCAGGACAGTGAGGAGGAATGAAACCCTGGAGGCTGGCTGACGTCAGGAGATGTTACGAACCCAGGCAGCCAGACATGGAACGTTGGAGGTGCAAATTATTATATAGGATATTGAGACAGAAAGCAAGTTCATTGGTAGAAGTTGGATTCTTTGTTATTCTATCTCCAACTACACACATTGAGGGCAATTGTATAATGGTGCACCTATATTTAGCCACCTAGGGACCTGTTTACTAAGGTGCGCTAGCATTTTTAGCACATCCTAAAAATTAGTGCGTGCTAAACAGTAGAGACACCTATATATTCCTATGGGTGTCTCTAGTGTTTAGCGCACGCTAATCATTAGCATGCACTAAAAACACTAGTGCACCTCTAGCGTAGCTTAGTAAACAGGGCCCCTAGACTATAAACGATGTATATACACATAGATGTAGTTAGGCGCCAGCAGAAACACTTAGCACCTGCCATAGAGGTGCTGTAAATGTTTGCGCCTAAATCCCAGAGATTTGTTTCTAACTTATAGGATACTATGAAAATGTGAGAGTGAGTTCCGCCCACGTGTACTCCCATTTGTCAAAGATGTGCTATGTAAAATGTGCGTATTTACAGAATAGTGCATAAGCGGATTTTCGGCATTTATGTGCCTAATTACCTGTATTCTAATCATTTACGCACATTAATTTAGCTAAGAGATTACCATTTTAAGACAATGAGATCAAATGGGAATGATTCTAGAAACCTATTCCACGTAGTGTCCTCTCTATTTAATACTTCCCACATGCTAGAAGTAGATGACGGTCCCTCTGATCTTGAATTAGCTGACTTTTTTGAACAAAAAACTGTAGTTGTTAAAAATCCATTTTCATACATTGCTGATGATACTTCAGAAACTAAGGGGGGCCCTTTTACCAAACAGCAGTAAAATGTGGCCTTAATGCGCACTTATGTGGACATCTTTCTTGCACACTAAGGCAATGTATGCCACCGGAGTAAAATGGCCAAAATTCCTATTTTTGGTATTAATGGCCATGTGCAAATTTTGCCATTAGCTTAGTACATGAGCCCTTAATGCCACCATTAATCGGTTAGCACATGGCGCAGTGTAGCTGCGTTAACCGAGTACAGCACACCCACCCTCTGCCCCCCCAGACAATACCCCCTGTGCCAAAACATAAATTTTATTTTTTAGTGCATGGGTAGCACATGGCAAAATTACTGCCTCAGTGCGCCCTTCAATATGCCATTTTTGCTGCAGTAAGCACGCATTAGTGCTTACTGCTGCTTTGTAAAAGGGCCCCTAAAGCTGTTATATCTGCTTAATTTAATTGTTGGGAAATTTTGGTAAATCAAATACGGATGATTTTTCTCCCATTTCCTATGCTGATTTGAAAAAAAAGTAATTAACAAATTTGGGGCCCTGTTTACTAGGGTGCGCTATCATTTTTAACACGCGCAAAAATGCTAGCGCGCCTATAGCGTGGTTTAGTAAACAGGGCCCTTGTTAAAGGTTATTGTGATTTAGAACCTTGCCCATCATCATCATTTAAAGATCTTCCATTGACATGATTACTCTGGTTAGCCTCGTTTGTAGCTTTAGCGTTAGAACAAGTTTATTTTTCTTGTTCTTTGTTCGATTTTAATTCTAATTTTAAAACATCAAGAAAGATATGAAGAGTTGTTCTAATTACCAAGCAATAGGTAATGCACCATTCTCAGCAATGATTGAGTTGGTGGTTGTCTCCAATTACAGGAATATTTGCGAGCTTTTAATATTGTTGACCCGTGTAATCCAATTTTAGGAGTAATTATAGTACAGAAACTTGTTTGCTGGCCCTACTTTTTGATTTAAAACAAATAATTGATAAGGGAGGTGCAGACATCTTTATGTAGCTTGACTTGGCATCAGAATTCAATGAGGTTAATCATGGTATTTTGTTGATGCCATTGGTATAATGGGTATTGTCTGGAAGTGATTTTCTCAGTTTCTGAAAAAGAAAATGATAGGATTAGGAGGAATGGAGAAACATCAAAAACTTGGCGTCCTAGTTGTGATCTTCCTCAGAACACACTCCTCTCACCCGTTTTATTTAAAGTATTACATAGTTCACTATTAAGAGAAATCTGGGCATTGAATCTATTCTACTATACTTATGCGGATGATGTTCAGGTAATTATTCCAGTTCAGTCACTGAAGCTTATCAAATATTGAGGACCCAGTCAGCTGGCTGCGATCAGCGTTTTGCTGACCACCACCACCACCGGTGTTAAACCTGGAAATTCAATGCTAGGCCATGTCCAGGCTCCGGCATTGAATTTCCAGGTATAGGGAAGTGGCTAGAACATTAAGGGGGTCTTTTACAAAGGCGCACTAGGGTTTTTTTTTAGCATGCGCTAACCATGTCACCCATACTATTCATATGGGCATCTATTCGGTTAGCGCGCGCACCTTTATAAAAGGGGCCCTAAGTGCAACATTCAGCACTTAACCAGCCATGGTGAACCGTATAAAGATAGGACTGCATTTTATGTGATCCTATTTATGTGGTTATCTTAACCGGTTAAGTGCCAACAGAGCTCTGGAACTCCCCCAAAATAGCCATTTTTGGTTTGAGCATTAACTGGCACTATTCGAATAAGTTCTGCTGAAAATGCCCATTTAGCCATGGACAGGCGATTTAAATGACCAGGAGCCTCTCCTGGCCATTTAAATCATTTTAAATATCAGGTCCATAATATTTTTGTAATAGGATTGTATTGTGGATGAAAGCTTCTGCCCTAAAACTGAATGTAGCTAAGATGATGTTTTGGGTTGGGGGTAAGAAACAGCCCATGGTGGTTAATCATGTAGAGATTAATGGCAAGTGTTTTCCTTTAAATACTTCAATACAAAGTCTTGGGAGTTTATATCAGTTCCTACCTTGAAATGTATGCTCAAATAATGCATTTAGTCAGAACTGTTTTGGGGAATTTGTAGTTATTTTGTCAGTTACGATTTACAAAGAATAGCTCAATCCATCATCTTGTCTCACCTTGATTATTGTAATGTGTTTATATGTAGGTTTGACAAAAAAAAATCCTTGAGGAAGGTTTAACTTCTATAAAATGTGGTAGTAAAAATTGTTGTATTTAAATCAAATTTGATAAAGTTAGCACTTTATTAAATTGACATTCTTTATGAAGCTGAGAACTGGCGATTGTTCTCAGCGCGACATACATTTGTATAAGATCGTGCTTCCCACTTGTAAACGATTTTAAATTAATGTCTGCATGGAATAGAACCCTACAAGGGGCTGCCCCAGAATTGTGGAACTCTCTTCCTTCTGACCTGAGCTTAAGGTAGTGGCGATACAAAAGCTTCAATTGTCATCGTCATTGCATTTGGCGTGTCAGTACTAGCACCTTATTTATAGTATTACCTTCTTATTGCTTGCATATATAAAATATTTTCTTTCTTTATTGAGATATATATTTACCCAGTGGTGTACAGTACATGCAGATTGGTATAAAACTTACAATTTTATAAGCAACATAATAGTGAAATAAGTATAAATACCCAATGAAGTAAACTTGGAGATGGCAAATTGAATCCTAGAAATTGGAGTAACTTGATATGATATCAGAAATAGACATGTTAAACAGCACAGTAGAACAATCATATAAGAGAAATATGATAAATGTCAGCAGAATACAAATCCTGCATAATAATTCTCACCTCCAACGTTCTGAACGTTGCCTGGGACTGTGGATCCCTCGGAGGTGGTCTGCTTCTGTCGGTAGATCAGAGTGACATCATGAAGTGGCACGCGCAAACAAAAAAAAAATTTCGAGACTAGCTGCCGCCCTCGCGAACCTGTACTATAGTCTCCATGTCTCTCTGGCCCGCCCTCGCGTCAAAACATGATGACGTCGAGGGCGGGTAATCTCTCCTACTCTTCCCCCTGCCTGAATAATGCCGGCGCAGACGCGAAGACAACATCGGATGACAGCACAGGTACGCGACAGTGTCGGGGGAGGTTTTTCTGCGGAAAGGGGGGGGTCGACAGGGTCACGGAAGGGGGGTCCAGGAGTCAGTAACGCGGAGGGGGGGGGTTAAATCGGAGGGAGGGGGAGTCTGGAACTCGGTGACAGGGGCATGAGGGGGCCTTGAACTGGGAGGGAGGGAGGGGGGTCTGGAACTCAGAAGGAAGGGAGGGGGTTGTGGAACTCAGAAGGGAGGGAGGGGGTCTGGAACTCGGGAGGAAGGAAGGGAGGGAGGGTGGTGGTGGGGAGGGGGGGATTACCTTGCTAGCGCCCGTTTCATTGCCTACTGAAACGGGCCTTTTTTTACTAGTGATACATAATATGCAGCATGGAAAGCACATTCATATAACATAGATATGACAGTGTTAGCACAATACAAGTGAAACATCTCAACGAGCACTCATTTGAACATTTGAATAACGAGGCAGGGTCAATTTGCCATATAAGGAAAAAATTCCCTTACACTGCAGATTGACCCCGCCTGGTGCATCACAGGATGCACTGCCTGGGGTGGGGCAGGGCACCGCCATTTTGAAGATGACAATGTCAGAAGCAGGAGCGAGTGGGCATTGCTCCCGCCTCTTTTAAAGTATGGGGTTTGGGAAGTGGCTGGACAAGGGGTCACAGGATTTGTGGGTCCCAGTAGACACCAGGGAATTCTTTGGAAGTGGGAGAAGGGAGGGGGACTATTAGACTACCAGGGCAATTATTATTATATATTGGAAGGAAGGGAGGGGTGTAGTTTGGGTCTGGTCAGAGCCACTGAGCTACCAGGTAATTTTTTTTTTAGTAACGAAGAGGAAGGAGGGGCAGGTCAGGGCCACTAGACTACTAGGTCTTTTTTTTTGTTTTTAATATATTGGAGATAGGGGGGGTCAGGTTAGGTTGGGAGGGACCACAAGACTGCCAGGGACCGTTGCAAAAGCAGTCTGGGACAAGCTGGCTGGGTTGGAGTGAGAGAGAAGGTGCTGCTAGAGACCTGCTTCTCTCGACTAACTCTGTGTTGCTCAGAACCTGGCAAAATATTTCCCTGACATTTAATTGCTTGGTCATGGAATTGTTAATGACCACATTACCATGCATTTTAATGCAGTGTGCAATAATGGTTTTCACTTGAGTTTTGCTGAAACCATTTCTGCATTGCTCGGCCAGTAAAACTTGCGGTAATACTTTCTGCTTGAGCACCCCTGACTGTTGGAAGCTCAGGCAGACAGATGTGGGAGCCATAATAACCGCTTTCTCTTGCAAGTAGAGGGAGTTGGATTCCAGGAGTGGCGTGGACTATTCATGGTAAGGAAGTGAGGGATGGAATAGATGAATCCGTATGTGGTGAGCTTCTGGGGCAAGTGGACAGTGTACCCATGCAGTTGAAACTAGAGAATAAAGTAGAAAGGAGCCCCCAAAGTGAGAGTAATAGGAGCAAATAATGACTTGAGGTGCACAGAAATGTTAACAAAAAATGTCAGAACTGTATGTGACCTATGGATGCAGCTTGTACTTTACTCTCAAGTGCTAGACAAACCATGGAGATAATATTGTGTGGGTGGGGAGAGGGGAGGGAGTTCATGGGTAAGAAGAACTTGAAAACAAAACCAGCAGCAGCATATTTTCTTTCATCTTGATATATAATGAAAGTGAATCAGTCATATTTACTGTAAAACTGGTGGATTTATTATTTTATGTCAGTTGCAAAATGCTGTTGCATCCTTAATTTTGCCTTTACTGTGAACGTTGCAAGGGTGCATGTGTGCACTTATAAAATTGGTGGGATATGAAGTGTGAATAATTTGCTTGAATTACTCCCAGCCAAAAAATATATCAGTATTTGCCTTCTAGGAGTTATCGTACAACAAACATACTTTATTTATTTATTTCTTTTTTGGTCTAACCTTTGCTGCAATTACTACTATTTTTCCACCTGCCCTTTTATTGCCAGAAACAGCTCCTTTTTCCCATGATCAAGAAACATCAAATTGAACTCGGTTTCCTTAAAGGGGCAGTGTCATTTTGTTTTAATGTTTCCGTGCTGGTTCACTTGTGTTGGAGGGTCCCACCGACTTGTCCGTAATTAAGTGCGATTTCATCTTTCTCATTTCAGAGTTCACTGAGGAGGAGAGGCAGCCGGGAGATACATAAGGAAAAGAAGGTATCCAGCCAGGTAGTGACTTCAAAATTTGTTCTTAAAAGGTCTGGCACATTGGTAAAGCTTGCTGGTGAGATATGTTTGAGATTCTGTGCCAGCATCAGGGGCAAAAGAAGTGAAACTTCTTCTGTAGACCTTCTAAGTTAGGACCAGTCTGGAAATATGGGGTATCTTTGTATGCTGTTGTCAGTCAGTATCAAAAGGGTATAGACTGAAAGAATTCAACAAAAGACCATTCATCATGCCAAGATGCATTATGAAGTGCCACTTTATAAATATAAGGTTTTACAACAGGTGGAAGAGAGGGTTAATGGCCATAGGGGGTCTTTTACAAAGGCTACGTCCTTATTCAAACACAATGGCCTAATTAATCAAAGGCGCTTTAACAGGATCATCAGATCAGCGTGTCTGCCTCTATAGTGGCTAATTATGAGCCAAGCCAGTTTTACCGCTTTGAGAAAACAGGGGACTACCTTGAGACAGCGTACAGCGAAACATGGATCTATGTTGGTGACATCGGGTCTCTATTATGTACTATTTACTGAAGCTGAAAAGCTAAGTATTAATTTGGAATCTAAAGATGACAATAAGTATGGAAAAATTAAGATAAATGATATAAGTGAATATTATAATGAAAAAATTATTTAAAAAACTAAATTTGGGGTCGATGAGGATTGCGGTACTGCCTCCTAAACATGCTTGGCTCATAATTAGACACTATAGAGGCAGACACGCTAATCTGATGATTTATTATTTATTTATTTATTTATTACATTTGTACCCCGCGCTTTCCCACACAATGCAGGCTCAATGATCCTATTAAAGCGCCTTTGATTAATTAGACTATTGTCTTTGAATAAGGACGTATCTCATGTGAAGTCGAGTATAATGAGATAGATTGACTACGTACTCCCTTCTTTATCTAAATTCTATGTATGCCTAGTGACTACTGTCATAGGAATATATGGGCATCTCTAGCTTTTGGTACAACACCACAGCGAAGATGACTCAAGATTAGGCAGATGATGCTTTAGATGGTCTAAATGTTTATTGTAAAGCAGACGAGACTCAACATAGCGGTGTTTTGGTCAAAAGGGCCTGTATCGGGAGTCTAACTTAAAAGCATAAGTAAATAAATACATAAGAAATCAAAATAAGAACATTTGTGAAAATCAAATTAAATGAAAATATTAAACAATTTTACATTATTAAATAATGTATTTATTTATGCTTTTACGTTAGACTCTTGATGCAGGCCTTTTTGGCCGAAACACAACTGAGTCGAGTGTCATCTGCTTTAAAATAAACTTTTAGACCATCTAAAGCATCATCTGCCTATTCTTGAGTCATCTTCGTTTTGGTGTTGTACAATTCCTATTTCTGCAAGGATTTGCTTCTTCTGTTATTACTTCGTCTAAAGCGTTTAGCACATGCTTATTTTTAGCGCACGCTAAAAATGCTACCACAACTTTGTAAAAGGCCTCATAATGAACAAGACAAAGTTGGGGAGGAGGAGGTTACTTAAAATTCATGCCACACAGCCTTGCTTCCACAATATTGTTTATATTGAGAATGTGGTCTGCTTATTAACACTGATTTCTTCGATTGTTGTGTATTCAAGGCATGGTCTATAATAGGATAATCCCTGTTTCCCAATTAAAAGCTACAATTTTTTTTCTTAAACCTTATGAAGTAATCACCCTAAAAGGAGAAACTATATAGATTAAAGGGTATGTTTACTAAGGTGCATTAGCGTTTTTAACGCGCCTGTAAATTTAAGGCACGTTAAACGCTAATGCGCCTACACATTTCTAAGGTTGCATTAGCGTTTAATGTGCGTAAACCATTTATGCGTGTTAAAAAACACTAAAGTGCCCATAGCGCCGCTTAGTAAACCTAGCCCTAAGTATGCTCACCATCATAAGTAATTGGGGATAGGATAAAAGTACTTATCATAGTGAAAGCCATAGACGGAGTTATATCAAGATTTCTTTGAGATGGAATTAATAGACCCAAAGGGCATAGGTTAAATTTGGTTGAATTTATTATAAAATCAAGGCAAGTGTTTCATATCTACTAAAGCTTAGATTAGACTACTGTTTGGTTTGATTGGTTTCATCAAAGTTAAAAGAAAAAAAAAGTAAATAGGACATTTTTAGCTGTTACTTTTATTTGCAAGGGTGACTGCACAGCAGATTTAAATGTTGAGGACCCTTAGAAGAGGGCTAAGCTTAATATATGAACACATAAGTACATAAGTAGTGCCATACTGGGAAAGACCAAAGGTCCATCTAGCCCAGCATCCTGTCACCGACAGTGGCCAATCCAGGTCAAGGGCACCTGGCACGCTCCCTAAACGTAAAAACATTCCAGACAAGTTATACCTAAAAATGCGGAATTTTTCCAAGTCCATTTAATAGCGGTCTATGGACTTGTCCTTTAGGAATCTATCTAACCCCTTTTTAAACTCCGTCAAGCTAACCGCCCGTACCACGTTCTCCGGCAACGAATTCCAGAGTCTAATTACACGTTGGGTGAAGAAAAATTTTCTCCGATTCGTTTTAAATTTACCACACTGTAGCTTCAACTCATGCCCTCTAGTCCTAGTATTTTTGGATAGCGTGAACAGTCGCTTCACATCCACCCGATCCATTCCACTCATTATTTTATACACTTCTATCATATCTCCCCTCAGCCGTCTCTTCTCCAAGCTGAAAAGCCCTAGCCTTCTCAGCCTCTCTTCATAGGAAAGTCGTCCCATCCCCACTATCATTTTCGTCGCCCTTCGCTGTACCTTTTCCAATTCTACTATATCTTTTTTGAGATACGGAGACCAGTACTGAACACAATACTCCAGGTGCGGTCGCACCATGGAGCGATACAACGGCATTATAACATCCGCACACCTGGACTCCATACCCTTCCTAATAACACCCAACATTCTATTCGCTTTCCTAGCCGCAGCAGCACACTGAGCAGAAGGTTTCAGCGTATCATCGACGACGACACCCAGATCCCTTTCTTGATCCGTAACTCCTAACGTGGAACCTTGCAAGACGTAGCTATAATTCGGGTTCCTCTTACCCACATGCATCACTTTGCACTTGTCAACATTGAACTTCATCTGCCACTTGCACGCCCATTCTCCCAGTCTCGCAAGGTCCTCCTGTAATCGTTCACATTCCTCCTGCGACTTGACGACCCTGAATAATTTTGTGTCATCGGCGAATTTAATTACCTCACTAGTTATTCCCATCTCTAGGTCATTTATAAATACATTAAAAAGCAACGGACCCAGCACAGACCCCTGCGGGACCCCACTAACTACCCTCCTCCACTGAGAATACTGGCCACGCAATCCTACTCTCTGCTTCCTATCTTTCAACCAGTTCTTAATCCATAATAGTACCCTACCTCCGATTCCATGACTCTGCAATTTCTTCAGGAGTCTTTCGTGCGGCACTTTGTCAAACGCCTTCTGAAAATCCAGATATACAATATCAACCGGCTCCCCATTGTCCACATGTTTGCTTACCCCCTCAAAAAAATGCATTAGATTGGTGAGGCAAGACTTCCCTTCACTAAATCCGTGCTGACTTTGTCTCATCAGTCCATGTTTTTGTATATGCTCTGCAATTTTATTCTTAATAATAGCCTCCACCATCTTGCCCGGCACCGACGTCAGACTCACCGGTCTATAATTTCCCGGATCTCCTCTGGAACCCTTCTTAAAAATCGGAGTAACATTGGCTACCCTCCAGTCTTCCGGTATTACACTCGATTTTAGGGACAGATTGCATATTTCTAACAGTAGCTCCGCAAGTTCATTTTTTAGTTCTATTAATACTCTGGGATGAATACCATCAGGTCCCGGTGATTTACTACTCTTCAGCTTGCTGAACTGACCCATTACATCCTCCAAGGTTACAGAGAATTTGTTTAGTTTCTCCGACTCCCCCGCTTCAAATATTCTTTCCGGCACCGGTGTCCCCCCCAAATCCTCCTCGGTGAAGACCGAAGCAAAGAATTCATTTAATTTCTCCGCTACGGCTTTGTCCTCCTTGATCGCCCCTTTAACACCATTTTCGTCCAGCGGCCCAACCGACTCTTTGGCCGGTTTCCTGCTTTTAATGTATCTAAAAAATTTTTACTATGTATTTTTGCTTCCAACGCTAATTTCTTCTCAAAGTCCTTTTTTGCCCTCCTTATCTCCGCTTTGCATTTGGCTTGGCATTCCTTATGATCTATCCTGTTACTTTCAGTTGGTTCTCTTCTCCACTTTCTGAAGGATTGTTTTTTGGCTCTAATGATTTCCTTTATCTTACTGTTTAGCCACGCCGGCTGACGTTTAGTCTTTTTTCCCTTTTTTCTAATACGTGGAATATATTTGTCCTGAACCTCCAGGATGGTGTTTTTAAACAGCATCCACGCCTGATGCAAGTTTTTTACTCTGCGAGCTGCTCCTTTCAGTCTTTTTTTCACCATTTTTCTCATTTTGTCGTAATCACCTTTTCTATAGTTAAACGCTAGCGTACTTGATTTCCTAGTTTCACTTCCTTCAATGCCAATATCAAAACCGATCATATTATGATCACTGTTATCAAGCGGCCCTCGTATCGTTACCCCCTGCACTAGATCATGAGCACCACTAAGGACTAAGTCTAGTATTTTTCCTTCTCTTGTCGGCTCCTGAACTAGCTGTTCCATGAAGCTGTCCTTGATTTCATCAAGAAATCTTATGTCCCTTGCGTGTACAGATGTTACATTAACCCAGTCTATATGCGGGTAATTGAAATCCCCCATTATTATTGTGTTGCCCAGTTTGTTTGCGTCCCTGATTTCCTTTAACATTTCCGCATCCGTCTGTTCGTCCTGGCCAGGCGGACGGTAGTACACTCCTATCACTATCCTTTTCCCCTTTGCACATGGAATTTCAATCCACAGTGATTCCAAGGAGTGTTTTGTTTCCTGCAGAATTTTCAGTCTATTTGATTCAAGGCTCTCGTTAATATACAATGCTACCCCTCCACCAATCCGATTCACCCTATCACTACGATATAATTTGTACCCCGGTATGACAGTGTCCCACTGGTTATCCTCCTTCCACCAGGTCTCAGAGATGCCTATTATATCTAATTTTTCATTTAGTGCAATATATTCTAACTCCCCCATCTTATTTCTTAGGCTCCTGGCATTCGCATATAGACATTTCAAACTATGTTTGTTGTTCCTAAGTACATCATGCTTAGTACTTGACAGTATTAATTGGCAATCTTTTGTCTGATTTTTATTGTTATTTAAAGATACCCGATCTACTACAATCTCTTTTGCAACCTCACTATCAGGATACTCTATCTTCCCTGTTATGGTGATATCTTTGAAAGATACCTTATCCCGAACCATGCTCTTTTGAGCGACTGTCGGCCTTCCCCCCATTTCTAGTTTAAAAGCTGCTCTATCTCCTTCTTAAACGCCGATGCCAGCAGCCTGGTCCCACTCTGGTTAAGATGGAGCCCATCCTTTCGGAATAGGCTCCCCCTTCCCCAGAATGTTGCCCAGTTCCTAACAAATCTAAAGCCCTCCTCCCTGCACCATCGTCTCATCCACGCATTGAGACTCTGGAGCTCTGCCTGTCTCTTGGGCCCTGCGCGTGGCACAGGTAGCATTTCAGAAAATGCTACCCTGGAGGATCTGGATTTCAGCTTTCTACCTAAGAGCCTAAATTTTGCTTCCAGAACCTCTCTCCCACATTTTCCTATGTCATTAGTACCCACATGTACCAAGACAGCCGTCTCCTCCCCAGCACTATCTAAAATCCTATCTAGGTGACGCGTGAGGTCCGCCACCTTCGCACCAGGCAGGCAAGTCACCAGGCGATCCTCACGTCCACCAGCCACCCAGCTATCTATATGCCTAATGATTGAATCACCAAGTACAACAGCTGTCCTAACCTTTCCCTCCCGGGCAACATTTGGAGATATATCCTCGGTGCGAAAGGATAATACATCCCCTGGTGGGCAGGTCCTGGCTACAGGAGTACTTCCTACTTCACCAGGGTGATGCTCTCCTTCTAGGAGACCTCCCTCCTCCAAGGTAGCACAGGGGCTACCTGACTGGAGGTGGGACTTCTCTACAACATCCCTGTAGGTCTCCTCTATATACCTCTCTGTCTCCCTCAGCTCCATCAAGTCTGCTACTCTAGCCTCAAGAGAACGGACACGTTCTCTGAGAGCTAGGAGCTCTTTGCATCGGGCACACACATATGACACCTCACCAATTGGGAGATAATCATACATGTGACACTCAATGCAAAAGACTGGATAGCACCCCTCTCGCTGCTGGACTGCTGACTCCATCTTAGTGTTTGTTTTTTTTTGTTTTTTGAGTTTTTCCGTAATTTAAGACTTGCTAAAGTATTAAGGATATCAGCCTATCACTAACTTACAGTTCCTCCTTTAAACCCCAATCTTCAAGTTCCGAAAGCACAAGCAAAATTTGTTCACTTACCAGAGAAATATCCTCTTCTCCCAGAACTTATTTTAAGGAAAGCTTTCGCGCGCCGTTAGGCGCGCGGCACCTTGAGCAGAGGCCCCGAGTGGATTGGAACGGACCTGGGAGTCACTCCGGCGAAGGCTCCGAGGATATGCAGATGAGCTGCAAGTCCTCCACGGCACCTGAGAAGGCAACCGGTGGGAGAGCTGGGCACCTCTCAACCAAGAAAAGGCTTACCAGGGGTTAGGCCGAAGCCAGCATTCCTCCCCTGAGGGTCACCTGATCCTGGCTAAGAAGTACCTGGTAGCTCTGGGTAGGTGGAGCGAAAGCCCTGGGTAACTGTGGCGAAGGCCCTGGGAAGGTCGGGGTGGATTTGGGAGTCACCCCGGATGCAGCTGTGAGGATATGCAGAACGCTGCAAGTCCTCCACAGCACCTGGTAGGAGCACTGTGCACCTTGAGCAGAGGCCCCGAGTGGATTGGAACGGACCTGGGAGTCACTCCGGCGAAGGCTCCGAGGATATGCAGATGAGCTGCAAGTCCTCCACGGCACCTGAGAAGGCAACCGGTGGGAGAGCTGGGCACCTCTCAACCAAGAAAAGGCTTACCAGTGAGAGTTTAAAGGGGCGGTCCAAGGCAAGATGCTCCCCCCCACCCCCGGCCAAGTTTTGGCATCTCCCCCCTTCCATCCTCCACCCTGTTCCCTGATTTTACCTTCTTTTTACTTTTTTTTTAAAAGCTGGTGGCGGCAGCAATTCCCATATGCTGCCTTGCCACTGGCACCAGCCTCTTTTCTACTGTGGCTGCCTCTGAGGAAACAGGAAGTTACATCAGAGAGGTGGCTACAGTAAAGGGAAAAGGCGGGTGCTGGTGGCAGGGCAGCAAATGGGAATCGCTGCCACTGCCGGTTAAAAAAAAACCACGTTAAAAGAAGGTAATATTGAGGAACGGTAGGAAGGAAGGGGGCGATGCCACTCCCGAAAGAGTGCCGCCTGAGGCCCCAGCCTCAGGTAGCCTAATGGTCGGGCTGCCCCTGAGCGTACACAACCCGTAATTCAGTCTGCTGTGTCTTTTCAGTATATTTTTTTAGTTATTAATGGTTCCTTCATTATCCTGTTGTCATACATGTGATGACAAGAATGCACGTACTTTATGCACCTGGAGTGCAGGTATGTTTGGAGGAAGAGCATGGGCAGTGTCATGGGTCATGTGCTTTATTTTAGCTGCAGTTTCTGCAGCTTTTGTGGGAAAATTATAAATATGTAGAGACATAGGTCCCTGTGTGTCTATAAAATAGGCCAAAATTTGGCTTTTATTTGTCCTCCCAACCTAAGCAACCTGTTCTAAAATTACCCTCCACGTTTATAGCTACATTTATGGGGTCATTTACTAAAGCACATCCTAACACCGGTAACATTCGTTGTCCACTGCAGGGTTCATTTTATTCCTATTGATCCTGTGATAGACTTCTAGAATCTATATATATAAAATCTGTGTTTTTTAAATCCCTAGTCAAAACTTCCTTATTGCTGACCATTACTTCTAGTAATCAGAAAGCATTCATATTTGTACTTGAAGTTCACTTGAGTTACCTCAAATTCTACTGCATCCTCTCTGTTGAAACATTCTGACTTCCCTCTTATGACAGTATCTTTTACAGATACCTCACTTTTAACCATGTGTCCCTACTGTCCTTTAAATAGTGGGATTAAAATGCAACTAACTGCTAAATGGGGTCCTTTTGGCATGAAGCCTTTTGACAGGTCTGTTTATTATCAGTGTTTATAGTCCCATTAGCAGGGTTGTTGCTACACCAAATAAAAGTGATTCTATATGTGGCACCCAAATTTGTTTGCGCCCGAGATGCACGTACAAATTAATTGAATAACGAGCTCAGAACCATCAATAATTGGCTGCTAACAACCAATCAGGGGCTGCCTAAGGCAATATGCCATCAGAGGCAGGGATGAAACGACCCCCCGGCCCCTCAGCATCACGTTTCTTCCTGACCTCCCAAGCTGCGGTCTAGCATCTCACCCCTCCCCACCCCGAACCTTTCTTCCTTTTTTTGTTGCTATTGTCTTAAAAAGTCAGAGGCAGCAGCGATCCCCATACGCCCTGCCCCCGGCACCGGTGTCTCCTCTGTACTGCGGCCCGCCTCTGAGGAAACAGGAAGTTACATCAGAGAGGCGGGGCACAGTACAGAGGAGACGCCAGCGGCAAGGCAGCTTATAGGGATCGTGCCACTGTCGACTTTTGAAAAACAAAAAAAGAAGGTAGACTCTGGAGGGGAGTTGAGGAAGGAAGGGGGAAAGAGCCCCCCACTTCAGTTGGCCTAATAGTAGGGCCACCACTGCAACCAATTATTGATGTTAATTGGCACCCATTACAATTTGTGCACACAACTGGTTGTGCGTTATTCTATTACACTGGGCACCTACTGTCCATAGTTTGTATCTCAACAGGGGGCACGTAGTTATAAAATACTGGGTCAGTGCACCTAACTTGGGTACCCCAGGTTTCAGCCGATGTAGTTCTGATGCCCAAAGTTAGGGCATGGGAATCAGTTCTAAGCGCATGCACTTTATAGAGTACCATTTAGCACTGATTTTTGAACAGAACACCATTTATGGAATTCCCCCCCCCCCCCCCCCCCCCCCCATTGTGCTCGCTGCTTTCCACTGATTTATAAAGAAAGTGTAATATTAGGAAAATAAGAGAATCAGTGCAAACAGGGGGCTTCTTTCGAGACAGTGATGGCTCAAAGGGGGTTGAATTTTACTACTGAAGAGCAACCACTTGGAGTGCTTTAATGCAAGAGGACCTTATGAGACTGGGACACTGGGCATCCAAATGGCAGATGACTTTTAATGTGTGCAAGTGCAAAGTGATGCACGAGGGAAAGAGTAACCCAAACCATAGTTACTTGATGCAAGGTTTCACATTAGGAGTCACCAACCAGGAAAGGGATCTAGGTGTCATTGTTGATGATACGTTGAAACCCTCTGTTCAATGTGCAGCGTCTGCAAAGAAAGCAAATAGAATGTTAGGATTTATTAGGAAAGGAATGGAAAACAAAACTGAGAATGTTATAAATTTATCACTCCATGGTATGACCGCACCTCTAATACTGTGTTCATTTGTGGTCACCGCATCTCAAAAAAAGATGTAGGTGCAGAGAAGGGCAACAAACATGATAAAGGGGATGGGACAACTTTCCTATGAGGAAAGGCTAAAGTGGCTGGGGCTCTTCAGCTTTGAGATGGCTGAGGGGACATTTGATAGAGGTTTCTAAAATACTGAGTGGAGTGGAACAGGTAGATTTGAATCACTTGTTTACTCTTTCCAAAAATACTAGGACTAGAGGGCATGCAAAGAAGCTACTAAGTAGTAAATTTAAAATGAATCAGAGAAAATATTTCTTCACTCAACGAGTAATTAAACTCTGGAGTTCATTGCCAGAGAATGTGGTAAAAGCAGTTAGCTTAGCAGGTTTTAAAACAAGGTTTGGATAATTCCCTAAAAGAAAAAGTCAATCAGCTATTATTAAGAGGGACTTGGGAAAATCCACTGCTTATTTCTAGGAAAGCAGCATAAAATCTGTTTTGCTGTTCTGGGATCTTGCCGGGTACTTATGACCTGGATTGGCCACTGTTGGAAACAGGATATTGGGCTTGATAAACCTTCGGTCTGTCCCAGTATGGCAATGCTTATGTTCTTAGGTTAATGATTTCAGACCAGACGCTTGGCAAGGAAGGTCACGGTCCATGCAGAACCCACGCAATGCAGACTGAGGCTTTATGAAATTTTTAGCAGGGATGTGCAGTCGAAAAATAATTTGTCTCATTTTCATTTTTCCTGAATTTTTCCCATTTTTTAAAAATTAGTTTCACAAATATATTTTAATAACAGTTTTAAAACATGCTCTAATCAATTTAGTATGTGTCAATATATCCCATAGTGCACATTAAGGTGCTTATTTTCAAAGCACATAGACTTACTAAGTTATATAGAGGCATATTTTCAAAGCACTTACATTTACAAAGTTCCATAGTGACCTACGGAACTTTGTAAGTCTATGTGCCTTGAAAATGAGCTTCTTATCAACTTAGCACCCATTAAAATTTTAAGATGCACTAACAAATTCCTAGCATGTGTACTAATGAATTCTTAGCAAACGTGCTGCTGCTACGTTTCCCCTCAAGAATTCATGATAATCATGGAGCTATGACTAAATTCCAGCATTAATGAATTCCTAATGCTTAGTTGCAGCATCGGCAGGTACCATCAGTAAACCAGCTTACATGGTGAGGTTTTTATGTGCCAGTGTCCTATAAATTCAAAGAACAGTAAATATATTTAATTGGATTCTAAAGAAATGGGAACAGATGGGGATAGAGTATACTTGTTCTAAAGTATTAGGAAAAATCATTTCATGTCTATATGATGCATTTCAAGATCCTAATGAATGGGTCATGTAAGATCATGTGTTAATAGTTAACGTAATGTAGCAGAGCACTGTTCTTTTCTGTGCTGTGTGCAGATCCTGTAGAATTTCCCTTGAGTTTTTTTTTTTCTGGTATTGTAGACTCCACTTTCATTTAGCTGTCTAATGACTGTTATAACTACTCTGCAGTAATTTGCAAGTCTCTTCTGCTTTCGGATTTAAATTGTAGGAATTGCGTACATTCTCTTTTTACTCCCACGTTATAAGACTATTTCCTATACGATTTGCAGGCTCATTTATGCAAACCACTATTGATAATGCTTAAAATTTTGGAGGAATGCATAGCAAAAATTAAGACTCTGTGTCATATACTGGTGTCATTTTGGATTTTGGCCCTGACTGACATGAGGCTTCCCTTTGCTCTGCAGATCTTCATATGAGTCAGTTGGGGGCGTGGTTTATGAACTATGGGGCAAGGTTTCCCATCTGGATTTGGGAGAGGGAATTTAATTAGGGGTAGGGAATTGTGTGTGTGTGTGTGGGGGGGGGGGGGGGGGGGGGGCGGAGAGGGCAGAGGGAATAACCAGGACTACTACTACTTGCATTGTGGCCTGTACTTTTTGCTTTGAGGGCCGGATGCCAACTGATGTGCATTACTACCGCTAGTAATAAACATGGAATTCACTAAAGGCTTAAAGACCATGGACCCCAATGCTCAAAACTCCGGTGCTATACTAATCAGCACTGGAGAAATAGCGCTGGAACAGCGCAGCAGAACAACTCCCTAATGCTCAACGCTAATGAGATGCAAATATAGGTGCATTCTTAGCATTGAGCATTAGGAGGTTGTTTGGAAGTCAGGGGGAGGATGGTGCCTGGTGCATGTGCTCAAAAGTTGTGCATTAATCACATCTCTTGAGCATATGCCCAGAACGTCAGGGGGGGGGGGGGGGGAGGAGTAAGAGGTGTCAGTTGCCCAGCTTCGGGCTTTGAAGGCAGCGGCTAGAATGGTGCAATGGGAGAATTAAACAGTTCAGCTTTTGCTGGAGAAAATGTCTGTCATGTTTGGAAGGGAGAGGAACTTACATAAGTATTGCCATACGGGGACAGATTGAAGGTCCATCAAGCCCAGCATCCTGTTTCCAGCAGTGACCAATCCATGTCACAAGTACCTGGCAAGATTCCAAAACAATACATTTTATGCTGCTTTTCCTAGGAATAAGAAATAGATTTTCCCCAAATCATTTTAATAATGGCTTATGGACTTTTCTTTTAGGAAGCTATCCAAACTTTTTTTTTAAACTCGCTAAGCTAACTGCTTTTAGTACATTATCTGGCAACAAAGTACCTCATGAAAGGCTCCAGAAGAAATTGGAGAGTCATGGGATAGGAGGTAGTGGCCTGCTGTGGATTAAAAACTGGTTAAAGGATAGAAAACCGAGAGTAGGGTTAAATGATCAGTATTCTCAATGGAGAAGGGTAGACAGTGGGGTTCCCCAGGGGTCTGTGGTGGGACTGCTACTTTTTAACATATTTATAAATGATCTGGAGATGGGAGTAACTGGTGAGGTAATAAAATTTGCTGACGACACAAAGTTATTCAAAGTTGTTAAATCGCGAGAGGATTGTGAAAACTCACAAGAGGACCGTACAAGACTGGGAGACTGGGCGTCTAAATGGCAGATGACGTTTAATGTGAGCAAGTGCAAAGTGAAGCATGTGGTTAAGATGAACCTGAACTATAGCTATGTAATGCAAGGTTCCACGTTAGGAGTCACCAACCAAGAAAGGGTTCTCGGCTTTGTTGTTGATGATACGTTGAAACCCTCTGCTCAGTGTGCTACGGCAGCTAAGAAAGCAAATAGAATGTTAGATATTATTAGGAAAGGAATGGAAAACAAAAGTGAGGATGTTATAATACCTTTGTATTGGTCCATGGTGCGACTGCACCTCGACTATTGTGTTCAATTCTGGTCACCGCATCTCAAAAAAGATATAGTGGAATTAGAAAAGGTACAGAGAAGGGCGATGAAAATGATAAAGGGGATGGGACGACTTCCCTTTGAAGAAAGACTGAAGCGGCTAGGGCTCTTCAGCTTAGAGAAAAGACGGCTGAGGGGAGATATGATAGAGGTCTATAAAATAATGAGTGGAATGGAACGAGTAGACATGTATCATTTGTTTACTCTTTCCAAAAATACTAGGACTAGGGGGCATGCGATGAAGCTACAAAGTAGTAAATTTAGTAATTAAACTCTGGAATTTGTTGCCAGAGAATGTGGTAAAGGCAATTAGCTTAGCGGGGTTTTAAAAAGTTCTGGACGGCTTCCTAAAGGAAAAGTCCATAGACCATTATTAAATTGACTTGGGAAAAATCCACTGCTTATTTCTGGGATAACCAGCATAAAATGTATTGAACTTTTTCAGGATCTTGCAAGGTATTTGTAACCTGGATTGGCAACTGTTGGAAACAGGCTTGATGGACCTTTGGTCTGTCCCAGTGTGGCAATACTTATTTACTTAAATTCCAGAATTTAATTATACGTTGAGTGACAAAATATTTTCTCCGATTAGTTTTAAATTTACTACTTTGTAGCTTCATTGCATGCTTTTTCATTGGAAAAAGTAAACAAGCGATTCACATCTACCCATTCCATTCCACTCATTATTTTACAAACCTTAATCTCCCCTCAGCTGTCTCTTCTCTAAGCTGAAGAGCCCTAGCCGCTTTAGTCTTTCCTCGTAGGGAAGTTGTCCCATCCTCTTTATCATTTTCATCACCCTTCTCTGTACCTTTTCTAATTCCACTATATCTATTTTGAGATGCGTTGACCAGAACTGCACACAATATTCGAGGTGTGGTCGCACCACGGAGCAATAATACAAAGGCATTATAACATCCTCATTTTTGTTCTCCATTCCTTTTCTAATAATACCTAATATTCTGTTTGTCCTTCTGCAGGGAAATCACCACACACCTAGGACGCCTGTCACTGTGCAACCAGTAGTCTAAGCTGCACACACTATGGAAACTTGTAGCTCAAACAAACAAGCATGTGCATATCAAACCAATCAGCAATTACATCAGAATGCCCAATAAGATAAATTAAAGCATCTGATATTTCAGAAGCACCCCAATCTTTCTTCCATTACATCCCAAGGATCAGTCAGGACAAGTGGGTTGTGACCATCTGTCAGCAGGTGGAGATAGAAACTCTAATGAGTTGTGCCTCATAAACTCCTTTGCTTAGCCACCAAGCCAGTATTCTCTATCTCCTTCAGCAGGTGGCATAGCAGCTCCTTGCTCTGTGCTGACTTCTGTGTGGTCTCCTGTCCTGCTTGCAATTTCAGTTGAGTTTGAGATTGAGAATCTCTTGTGCCTCAGGTGTAAACCTAGTGGTCTAGGTCCCTTCCTGCTCCCCCATTTCCACTTTCTACCTCTTTATCTCAGTCTTCCCTTCTTTTTTTCTCCTGACTCTATCTAAAGAAAAAAAAAACAAACGAAAAAAAAAAACCCAGCCACTGCGGTTCTTTTTGAGAATGCTTGTGCTATGGGAACATTGTGGGGCTTCAGTGCCTTGAAGGTCATGAGGCTGTTTTCTGTGAATATATTTATTATTCTCTATGTCTGCGCCTGTTTAGTCTTGTGTGCGCTGCGGGGGTAAGCTCCTGGCTACCGGTTCCTGCACGCTTTGCTTTACTTCTGTTGACATGCCACTTTGCCTACTTTGGCCGTCAGTAAACTGTCTCTGGGAGTTCAATCTGGCCCCGCTCCGATGCCAGATTTTGCGGGCTCAGTACCAATGGCTCCTGCATTTCGTGAGGCTTTGGAGACTGTTTTGTCAGCGGGTTCCTCACCCACTACCTTGTCCCAGGATGTTGGTTTTGTGGGGGTAGAAGTCTCTGCCCTGCCATTTTTGCCTGAATTTTGGTCTTTTATTACATCAGGCCTTTTTATTAAAGTCAGCACGAGCTTCCTCTCCTTCTTCCACTCACGTTGCTTTGAAGGAGTAGCTTCCTAAGAAACAAAAACTTTCTGTTTTGCAGGATTTGGAGAATGTTCCTCCTTGGGACTCAGAGGATGTTTTATCTGTGTATTCTGATTGTCCTAGTTCTGCTAATGGCCTTGACTTGAACATTTCAGAGGCAGACAGGGGCGGTGATCCTACTGTAGCTAGGCTGTTTTTGAGAGCGGATTTGCCTCTGTTGATCACAAAATCTGTGGAGGCTTTAAACATTTCCCTGCTTCTCAGTCCTCTGGTCCTACTCCATCTATTATGTATCTTTCCATATTCATGAGGCTATGCAGGAGCTTATTGCAGCTCAGTGGAAGACCCCTGATACTAACCTCTGGGTGGCTTGCGCAATGTCCAAATTATATCCCCTTTTGCTGTCTGATTTTGGGCAGTTTGCTCTAAGATGGATGCCCTTATTACTGCGGTTACTAAATGTACCAATATCCCTGTGGAAGGTGGCACTGCATTAAAGAATGTACATGACCACAAGCTTGAGGCTTACTTGAAGCTTGCCTTTCAACTAGCTGCGTTAAATTCTCAGGCAGCAATTTCTTCTTTTGTAGCCAGGGCCTCTTTATCATGGATTCAACAATTGTCCACATTGAACTTGCCTCCAGACTTTCTCCCTACCCTAGAGGCAGGGTTGTTCTATTTGTCAGATGCTCTTTATTATATTCTCTGAGCGTCAGCTAAGGGTATGGCCTTGGCCATTTCGGAATGACACTGGCTATTGTTGAGGCATTGGGCCGCTGATGTGATATCCATATTTCGTCTGGCAAAGTTGCCCTTTTGGAGGAAACTACTCTTTAGTGCAGATTTGGAGAAGATTGCTAAAGTCCTGGGAGATTCCAAGGTCCAGCAGCTACCTGAGGACAAGCCTAAGCCTCATCTTCAGGTGGATGTCTCGTTTTCGAGATGCACAGATGTATAGACCAGGGAAGGCTAGTGCTTCCACTCAAAAGCCTTGCTTTCCTCAGACTAAAGTCTTCCTTTTGAGGAGGCGAGAAGCCCTTTTCCACTTCTTCAAGAACCTCTCCCTCTTTGCAGCCCTCACAATGCTGGGGTCGAGGTTCACTCCTTGTACATAGACAAATGTAAGGGTTTTTTCCCTCGTTCACAAGGAGTGGACTGCTAATACTGCAGACCCATGGGTACTCGATATCATTCTCCATGGCTACAAGATAGAATTTTCAAAGCCATTCACAGATCTTTTCATACTGTGCCCTTGGGGCAGCTCTGCAAAGAGTCGGGCAGTGCTAACTACCTTGGTGTCTTTAAGGCGACTGGGGGCCATTTAGCCCATTCCTCCGGCAGAGAGGGGCATGGGTCAATATTCCATCTATTTTGTCATCCAAAAGAAAGAAGACTCTTTTCGCCTGGTTCTGGATCTCAGAGGGGTGAACAAATCTCTGAGTGCTGCACTTCTGCATGGAGACTCTTAGTTCTGTCATAGTCTCCATCCAGCCAGGCTTATTTTCATAACCCAATTTAGTGGCCTCACAAGAAATTTCTCCAGCTTGCAATCCTGGGAGATCATTTTCCATTTCAAGGCCATGCCTTTTGTCCTCACTACTGCACCTCGCACATTTTCAAAAGTTATGGTAGTGGTGGTGGCAGCAGCAGCTTTTCTTTGCTGGCAAGGGATCCAGGTACATCTTTACCTGGACAATTGGCTAATTCGGGTGCCTTCTTATCAAGAGAGCCTTCGCAGTACATAGACAGCCCTGTCTCTTCTTTCTGTGCTGGGTTGACTGGTGAATTACAGCAAGAATCATCTCACCACCACTATACTGCTATGGATTTTTACTGCCTGCTTCACTAACACAGACTACACAGTAATCACTGTGGATTCTTTTAGATTCGTATTAGGTAAATGAGACCTTTATTATAGGTTCTAAAATCTACAATGATTAAAATATATACAGTGGGGGAAATAAGTATTTGATCCCTTGCTGATTTTGTAAGTTTGCCCACTGACAAAGACATGAGCAGCCCATAATTGAAGGGTAGGTTATTGGTAACAGTGAGAGATAGCACATCACAAATTAAATCGGGAAAATCACATTGTGGAAAGTATATGAATTTATTTGCATTCTGCAGAGGGAAATAAGTATTTGATCCCCCACCAACCAGTAAGAGATCTGGCCCCTACAGACCAGGTAGATGCTCCAAATCAACTCGTTACCTGCATGACAGACAGCTGTCGGCAATGGTCACCTGTATGAAAGACACCTGTCCACAGACTCAGTGAATCAGTCAGACTCTAACCTCTACAAAATGGCCAAGAGCAAGGAGCTGTCTAAGGATGTCAGGGACAAGATCATACACCTGCACAAGGCTGGAATGGGCTACAAAACCATCAGTAAGACGCTGGGCGAGAAGGAGACAACTGTTGGTGCCATAGTAAGAAAATGGAAGAAGTACAAAATGACTGTCAATCGACAAAGATCTGGGGCTCCACGCAAAATCTCACCTCGTGGGGTATCCTTGATCATGAGAAAGGTTAGAAATCAGCCTACAACTACAAGGGGGGAACTTGTCAATGATCTCAAGGCAGCTGGGACCACTGTCACCACGAAAACCATTGGTAACACATTATGACATACCGGATTGCAATCCTGCAGTGCCCGCAAGGTCCCCCTGCTCCGGAAGGCACATGTGACGGCCCGTCTGAAGTTTGCCAGTGAACACCTGGATGATGCCGAGAGTGATTGGGAGAAGGTGCTGTGGTCAGATGAGACAAAAATTGAGCTCTTTGGCATGAACTCAACTCGCCGTGTTTGGAGGAAGAGAAATGCTGCCTATGACCCAAAGAACACCGTCCCCACTGTCAAGCATGGAGGTGGAAATGTTATGTTTTGGGGGTGTTTCTCTGCTAAGGGCACAGGACTACTTCACCGCATCAATGGGAGAATGGATGGGGCCATGTACCGTACAATTCTGAGTGACAACCTCCTTCCCTCCGCCAGGGCCTTAAAATGGGTCGTGGCTGGGTCTTCCAGCACGACAATGACCCAAAACATACAGCCAAGGCAACAAAGGAGTGGCTCAGGAAGAAGCACATTAGGGTCATGGAGTGGCCTAGCCAGTCACCAGACCTTAATCCCATTGAAAACTTATGGAGGGAGCTGAAGCTGCGAGTTGCCAAGCGACAGCCCAGAACTCTTAATGATTTAGAGATGATCTGCAAAGAGGAGTGGACCAAAATTCCTCCTGACATGTGTGCAAACCTCATCATCAACTACAGAAGACGTCTGACCGCTGTGCTTGCCAACAAGGGTTTTGCCACCAAGTATTAGGTCTTGTTTGCCAGAGGGATTAAATACTTATTTCCCTCTGCAGAATGCAAATAAATTCATATACTTTCCACAATGTGATTTTCCGGATTTAATTTGTGATGTGCTATCTCTCACTGTTACCAATAATCTACCCTTCAATTATGGGCTGCTCATGTCTTTGTCAGTGGGCAAACTTACAAAATCAGCAAGGGATCAAATACTTATTTCCCCCACTGTACAATGATTAAATCATCTAACTAAAAGAAAGCTATAAGACAGATCCTATATAATAATTTGCACCTCTGTCTGGATGCCTGGGTTCGTTGACATACTTCCCATTGGTCCGCCCTGGGGATGACGTCAGAGGGCAGACCAATGGGAAGTGAGAGGGAAGGGAAGCCAGTACCAGTCAGCGGAGGGTGAGTTCCAGCCCCCTCCCCTCTGAGTTCCATGCCCCCCCTCCCTCTCCTCCCCTCCGAGTTAGAGGCCCCCCTCCCCTTCCAGTTGCAGGACCCCTTCAACTTGCAGGACGCCCCACTCCCCTTGAAGTTGCAAGACGCCGCCCTCCATCCCTCCTTCCTCTCCCGTCCAAGTTCCACAGCCCCGCGCCTCCCTCCCACCCTTTCTCTCTCTTCCCTCTGACTGCAACCATGACGTGTCCTCTGGCAGCCCCTCGCCTTCCTGCGTGCCGGCTGTAATTTAAAAATTCTTACCTCGGGGTCCGGCATCAGCAGTGAAGGCGAGCAGCGCTTCAGACTCCCTTCCCATCTGTCTCAGCTCTGCTGCCTTCCCATCTGTCTCAGCTCTGCCTCTGGTCCAGCCCTTCTGCAAACAAGAAATGAGGGCGGGACCAGAGGCAAAGCTGAAAACAGAAGGAAAGGCAGTCTGAAGCACCATGCCTGCTCGACTTCACTGTTGCCGGCGGACCACGAGATAAGAAGTTTTAAATAACAGCCGGCACTCATGAAGGCGAGGGGCAGGTGGACACGTCGTGATTCCACTCAGAGGGCAGAGAGGGAGGGAGGCCGGGGGTGTGGAACTCAGACGATGGGGGGCATGGAACGGGGGGAGGAATGGAGGGGGTAACAAGTTTTAAATAACAGCCAGCACTTACGAAGGCGAGGGGCAGGCGGACACGTCGTGCTTCCATTCAGAGGGCAGAGAGAGAGAGGAAGGGAGGTGCGGTGGTGTGGAACTCGGACGACGGGGGGGCATGGAACTCGGAGGGGAGGAGAGGGTCCTGGAACTCGAGCGGGAGGTGGGGTCCTGGAACTGGAAGAGTAGGGGGGTCCTGGAACTCGAAGGGGAGGGGTGGTCCTGCAACTTGAAGGGGAGGGAGGCTGGAACTCGGAGTACAGAGAGGGACGGATGCGCAGGGGTGTGGAACTCCAAAGACAGCATGGAACTCCGAGGACAGGGAGGGGGGCCTGGAATTCACATGAGAGGGAGGAGGCCAAGCAGCAACTGCGGGGAAAACTTTGCTAGTGGCAGTTTCATTTCTGTCTGAAGTGGGCCTTTTTTACTAGTATATACATATTATACATACAACATCACTGGTCAGAAATTTCAGGCCCTTATCTCATCAGCCAGGAGGCCCGTTGCAGCAAAAGCCTGAATTCTCTTTATGACCAGGAACAGTCTTTTTTGCATGATGCAGCCACCCACAGATGAGCCTCAAAGCTCTGCTGCAACAAGCTTTTTATTAAGCTAAAGCTTATTTTCAGAGCCAAGGAAAATTACAGAATGCTTGAGAATAGGTAAACAAGCCATACTGTGGGAATGTGGTCACATGTTTCCCAGTCCAGGTGGCCAATCTGAACTCGAAAACAAGTTCCATCTTTCCCTTCACATAACAAATTAATTAGAGCTGTGTCTTATCTTCTGCATTCCTACTTATTTTCACGCAATCAAAGTTAATCATTTTTAAACAGAATTACTTCTAATCAACAATACAGACCCCAAGTGCACTTGTTAGTCAAGGCAGATAGAGTTGTAAAGCAATCTCTAAAATCCTTTTTATTACACACCACCAGGACCTGGAGTTTCTGGGAGTGTTCTTCAGTACCCAGGCAGGGAAGGTTTTCTTGCCTCAGCATCGTCACCTCAAGCTCAAACAACAAATTCTCAAGGCCTCTCTCTCTTCCCTGCCCCCGGTGCTAAAGGCCTCTAGCACCTGTGTTTACTTCTGAGCATCAGCCTCCTAGTGTGTGTGTTTATTGGGGGAGGGCTGTAGTGATGAATAAAGGGGCCCTTTTACAAAGGCGCGGGAGGGCTGACGCTCGGGTAGTTCATGCCCAATTGGCACTACTGCCGGCATAGCGCGTGCACCCTGTGGTAATTCTGATTTTGACACACACCAAATCCCACAGTAAAAAATAATTTTTTATTTTCTACTGCAGGGGCATTCCCGGTGGTATCCAGCAGCGTTCCAACGTTGGCATGCACTTTATGGTTACCACTTGAGTAGCGCGTGAGCCCTTACCACTAGGTCAGTGGGTGGCAGTAAGGGCCCAGGCCGTAAATAGTTACATGCTAATTGTAATATTAGCGCAGGCCCATTAAAAAATAGCCTTTTTTCCAGCCGCGGTAAAAAAAAATGGTCTAGTGTGCACCTAAAAGACGCACCCACACTACAGCAGGCTACTTTTTACTGCAGTTTTGTAAAAGTACCACAAAGTGTTTAAACTGTGTAGTAAACAAACCCATTAGAGTTTGTGTATTTCACATACACTAATACATTTAACAGGCGTTCTGAATTTTAGGTGTTGGTATACCTGGTGATTCTTAAAATTGACTTTACTGCTACCAAAATGTATTAAATATAAATCTTTCCATTTGTTTTCTTTTATTTTCTGAGGTTTTTAAAAATACTTTGTGACAGCTGAATTGCTGAATTTTACTGTTCAGTTGTACACATAACACTCACTGTTAAATATGCTAAAATCATAGCTAATATATCATTTTTCTTATTTTTTCCCCATTCTGAAAGTGGACCCAGTATAGCCACTGGAAGGGAGGAAAGAATAAGAAAAGATATTTTAATATTATTCTTTATTTGTATTGCTTTTCTTGTGTAAAGAGTTTCAAGATTTAGAAAATGTATAGAAATTTGGAAAACAAAATTGACATGAACATCCTTTTACCTTCAAACTAGGTTGAATTAGAATATCTTCTAATAGGGTTTCACTGAACGTTAGCCTGAAGGATTTTAAATTCTATAAATGTAGACTTCCCAAATAAAAAGGATTTTAAGTGCAGTGATCAGTTTTCAGAAATTGCTAACTTCTGCACTTTTTTTTTTTTTTGTATTTCTTTTCTTAACAGGAAGACAGTGCTGATTTGAAGTGCCAACTTCAGTTTGCCAAAGAAGAAGCAGCACTTATGCGTAAGAAGATGGCCAAGCTGGGAAGAGAAAAAGACGAACTGGAACAGGAATTGCAGAAATACAAGTCGGTATATGGAGATGTGGATAGCCCTCTATCAACAGGGGAAACAGGTGGCCCACCTAGCACCAGGGAAGGTGAGCTGAAGCTTCGACTCAAATTGGTAGAAGAAGAAGCTAACATCTTGGGCAGGAAGATTGTGGAGCTGGAAGTGGAAAACAGAGGCATTAAAGCTGAGATGGAGGACATGAGATGCCAATACGAGAGAGAATGCCTTAGCCAGGACCACATTTCAAGCATTCCTACCTCGCCATATGGTGACTCAGTGGAATCTGCCACAGAACTTCGTCGCCATTTGCAGTTTGTTGAAGAGGAAGCGGAGTTGCTGAGAAGGTCAATTTCTGAGGTAGAGGATCACAACAAACAACTCACAAGTGAACTGAATAAATTCAAATTTGGGCCTGGCCAGGAGTTGGGTTGGATAGAGGACAGTGATACCAAATCTAGTGGTACCCTTCACGAGGAGCTGAAATCGGCTCAAATGCAGATCAGTGACTTGAGTGGAAAAGTGATGAAACTTCAATATGAGAACCGTGTGTTACTGTCTAATGTGCAGCGCTATGATCTGGCTTCCCACTTGGGGCTACACACTGCAAGTCCCCGGGACAGTGATGCTGATAGTGACACAGGAAAGAAAGAGAGTGACAGTGAAGATGGGCATTCTCAGCCAAAGAGAGAAGGACCAATTGGAGGTGAGAGTGATTCTGAAGAAGTCTACGAGAAGACATCAGGGTTTGGGAGTGGGAAACCATCAGAGGTCAATGACCTAATCATATGTTCCTCTGAGTTGATGAGAATCAGGGAGGATACAGAGTATCTAATGAGCATCAAGCGCGAAGCAGAGCAACTAGAAAGGACTGTTGACCATCTCATTACCGATACAGACTGCTTGATTTATGACACTAAGGTACACATGAGCAGCAACACCTCCAAGCAGTCACTGAAAAGCAGTGATGAGAAAAAAGAGGTAACAAAGCAGCCTGAACTCTTGAACACTCTTAATTCTCGAATGAAGACCTTTAGGAAAGAGTTGCAGGTTTTTCTAGAAAAGGTTGACCATGTTGGGGCAGGCTTGAAAGAACATGCGGAAGACCTCTCCCCAGTGCCCCATCTCACGGAATCTTCCAGTTTCCTGTCTACTATGACATCAATGTCTCGAGATTCTCCCATTAGTAACTTTGGAAAGGAGTTGACCACAGACTTCCAGGTAAGTTAGCAAAGTCTTTTGTGTTTCCTATTTTTACCTGTTTTTGCTTCCTCCTTGTTTGATTTGCAATGCAAAAGCTAATTTACTCTTGGCTGCTTTATTATGGTTTCAAGTGTGCTCGTTTGTATGCAAAGTTGTAAATGGCTAAAATACTAATATTTCCTTTTTTTATTTTTATTTGCTGCAATTGTTCAGAGGCGGTTCCTAGTATTTCAGTCTAAGTAAATGAAGATAGCAAGAGTTTATTTTGGGTAAAAAAAAAAAGGGATCTTGATTCTGAAAAGCAAAGAGAATTTTGTATCCTAGCAATTAACAATTTCAGAGGCCCTTTTACTAAAGCGTGTCGGGCAGTTATTGCGTGAATTTGCACAGGGTAACTGTGACTGCACAAGTGCTGTAACTGTTCCTGAGTTGGCTTAGCGGTTAGTATGCACAAATTTGTGCATTAAGAGCATTTTGTGTTGGGGGCAGGTGGATCGAGCAAAGTGCAGAAGTGTATGGCACATACATGTGCTAACCAGCGCTTGTGCAGTTAGCATGAGTCCACGTAGGGGGTCTTTTACAAAGGTACGCTAGCATTTTTAGCACATGCTAAACTCTAGAGACACCCATATATTCCTATGGGTGTCTCTAGCGTTTAGAGTGTGCTAAAAATGCTAGCGCACCCTTGTAAAAGGGACCCCTTAGTGCCTCTCAAATAGGAGACGCTGAATGCATCTGCACTAATTGTAACCAGAGTATTGTGTGCTAATGGATGTTTTAACGCATGAGCTTCAAAAGGATATGCTGGGCACTCCCCACAATAGTTGTCATGTTAGATTTGTACTTACCACACGTTAATTTTTTTTTTGCATCAAGTCACTGTAACTGCAAAATCTAATGCACTTTAGTAAAAGGGACTCTCGGTGGCATTTCTGGAGGCATTCCGTAAGTTTTTTTCCCCCATGCCTGATTATTGAAGCATTTTTTAAAACCATGCCAGTCTAAGTTTGTGTTTTTTGAAAAGCCGGATTGCAGTTTGTTTACATAACCAAGGTTGGAGAGGCCAAGACAACTCAGCCAAAGAAGGACCACAGTTGTAAGATGTTGCTGGTACTCAATGGATGCATGTTTAATCTGTGAACCGCCCCTGGATATGGCTTATCTGCACGGCACAAGTAAGGGTGGAGGAGCCTTCTGTCCCAAATCCTTCACATCTAGCGTGCTTGCTGCTGGTTTGACTCATGCATCTCTCATTTGCATGCGCGCCTCATAACCGGTGTTTGCATTCTTTTCTCCTCTTTCTCTTTTTGCTTTTCAGATATTTCAGCCCATCATTTTGCTCATTCTCATTTTAGTTTTGTTCTCTTCACTCTCTTACGCCACTGTGTTTAAGTTGTTTTTTCTGTTCATGCTTTTTTTTGTCTTGTAGTTTTTTCAGTCGTCTACTTTACCCATTTTTTGTTTTTCTTTATTCCCTTCTGTCCTTTGCTTTTGTTTATATTACCGCCCATGCACGTAACAGTCTAAATTGAGGGATCAGGTGGAGTGGCAGCTTGGCCAAGATCATGGAGAGGAGCAAGAGAGTCATCGCCTTCGTATCGCCACCACTGAACCACATCGCAGAGCTGATGGAGACAACAAACCCTACAGGCCAGGAGGAAACGACTTTTTCAGTCTAGAGGTTAGCATCGTCTGTTCTCAGAATGCCACCTTGCAGTGTGCTCTTCACAGACCATCACAGCTTTACTTTATTTAATTGAAGAAAAACAGAAAATCTAAAATGTAATTGACTTTTCTGAAGTATTTTTAAGCCTTTTGTGAGGCCTAATTGAAAAATTTCCAGGTCAAAGAAATCATTGAAAGGACTCCTGTGTAACTCTTATAATGGTAGATACACAATTGTGTGAATTATTCTGCTATGGAGGGTGATGAGTCTGTTTGGCAGCCAGTGCAACATGCAAATTATTTTGTGATTTAAATGAATTCTAGTAATTTAATCCATGCCATGGTTTGGTTTGACATTGCATGTAGTTTTATGAGGAAGTAAAAGAAAGGGTTTAGCCATGTGAAAAGTATTTTTAAAGAAAAAAAATCTGTATTCATATTTATCTTGGGCAACGAGGACAATTTATTGCATTTTTTAAAAGATACAGTAGAAGTAAACATTCTTGGTGTGACTATGTCAAGCATTTGGGGAGATTCTATATATGGCGCCTAAAAAATCAGCAAAGAAATCAATGTCTAAGCATTGCCTAGATTTAGGCGCGGTGTATAGAATATGCTTAGTTGATATCTCAGCACCTAAAACTATGTACCTTCATTTACACCAAACAAAAACAAGGCGTAAATCCCAACGTCTAGATTTACGTGCACTGGGCCATATTCTATAACTAAGCGCGTAAATTTCAGTACGGCCACAAAACACCCATAACCACGTCCCTTCTTGCCTGCGCGTGTTAGAAGTTAGGCGCACTGCATTGCAGAATGCGCTTGGCAAGTTGTGCGCATACATTCTAATTATTGTCAATTAGTGCTTATTATCGCTTGTTAAGAGCTGTTATCAATGCTGATTAGCTTGTTAAGCCAATTAAGTTACGTGCTTTGTTATAGAATGCTCTACCAAGACCTATCCGTACCATTGGCGGCCTTTTGCCCTTCAGAAAAGCACTGAATACCCATCTGTTCAAGATAGCCTACCCTAACGATTCAACCTAACCAAAACTTGCCTACATGATTCTTATTGACAATAGTTATACATTGACCATGTTTCCCATTATCCTTTTTGCTACCCCATAGCCATTCCTCTCCATCTTCCTACGCCTACCTCCCAACGCTCATTTCCTTCTGCACCCAATTCCTCCTATGTTCAATTTACTTATCCATTAATATTGCATTTACTACAAACTGTATATTCTTCTTACAACTTTGTAATTCTTTATATTGTTACTATGTAAGCTGCTTTGAGCCTGCCACGTGTGGGAAAGCGCGGGGTACAAATGTAATACATAAATAGAATGCACTTAGATTTCGGCACGGATCTCTAGGAGCACGATATAGAATCCAGGGGTATACACACCTATGCACCATTTTCCAGTATTGCTGGAGTCTGGGTATGTCCACACAGTGCAAACATATAGTGCAGGGTCACTCAGATACCATAAAAGCTCAGAAGCTCAACAGGAGCAGGTTCATGGAGATCACAGTCAGCACAGATAGAAGCAGTTTAAATAGAGAGCACTTGTTTTGAAGAGAGAGAGTGCCATGGTATGGTGGTTCCCAAACCTGGCCCTGGAGGCACTTCTGCCAGTCTGGTTTTCAGGATAGCCACAATGAATATTCATGAGGGAGATTTGCATACACTGCCTCTACTGCAGACTGGCTGGGGTGCCTCCAGGGCCAGGTTTGGGAATCACTTGTGTAGAGGGGTCACTGTAGTGCCGACTGTCGTCTTTTGAATGAGATACTAACCTGAGATCCTGTTTGTTTATTATATTAAATATGTCAATGGCATTCTCCCCCCCCCCCCCCAAGAATAAATGTTAACCATGGAGCCAAAACTACATTCCAGTATAGGCTTTTGGTTCCAGAAGAGTATCGGGGAGAGCTGGAATGCTATAAGGATACATCAATCAGCACAATGAGCTGAGGATTTGCAGCAAAGAACTATAAGATAATATTGAGTTATTGGGATTAGAGAACTCACAAACAGGAACGATCGCTGAAGACTGAAAGATTCTGGTGTTTGCTGACTATAGAGAAAACACTTTGATAAGAAAAATATTTGATTGCTTAGGGCTTAAAGCTGGCCAGCACCTTATCGAGTACCGTTTGAGTAAATGCGGTTGCATTTGTTCTGTAACTGGCTGAAGCTCTCTGCAATCTTTATTTGTACATTTTGTCTTTTGATTAAAAGGGAACAATTTTCATTCTGAATGCAAAAGGAAATTGGCTAATTAGTTAATAAGCTCCAGAGAAGCAGGTTGTCTTGTAGAGTGATGACATTGTGCAGCCTGAGTGTAAACATCTTCCTTTGTTTGGTCTGTATCCCCTCAATTAATATGGCACTAGGAGACTATATCACAGTTATCTAAAACAGACATGGATTAAGCTCAGCTAGCAATTAATAAAATGTGCTGCTTTTTGCTGAAAATCCTCTTAAAAAGCTTTAGATCTAAGATGTGGCAGCAGAGCCTGACTTCTGTAGTAAAGTAGTTTGGTTAATGCCCCGTTCTGTAAGAGCTAAAATGACAGTTTGAGGGATGGTAAAATCACCGCTGTTATTAAAAGAAATGTATTGTAGGGGGTGATGAGAAGGTTTCATTCTATTTTGTAGGAAAAAAAAAGGTTTAAATTACAACATAAAGAATTAGGTTTGTGAAGTACAGCTTGCTTTTACTGGGATCTTATTAAATTATGGCAAAATAACCAATTGCATATATAAATATTCTTGTAGCCTTGTGTACATTTTATAAATAAATAAATATTTCCACTCTCGTCCACCACATACCACTCCTCACACACCACCCAGTCTAACTACTGTCTAACCTACTGCACACCCACTCAGCAACTCTTAATTCCCTTCCACACATTCTCAGTGTCCCACTCCTCAGCCGCCGCCATCATCACAGCCTCCACACGACCAAAATGATAAAGGGGATGGAACTCCTCCCACATGAGGAAAAGCTAAAAAGGTTAGAGCTCTTCAACTTAGAAAAGAGACGGCTGAGGGAACATATGATTGAGGTCTACAAAATCCTGAGTGGTGTAGAACGGTTAAAAGTGAATCAATTTTTCACTCTTTCAAAAAGTACAAAGACCATGGGGACCCCCAATGAAATTACATGGAAATATCTGTAAAACAAATAGGAGGAAATATTTTTCGCTCAAAGAATAGTTAAGCAGTGGAATGCATCGCTAGAGGATGTGGTAACAGTGGTTAGCATACCTGGGTTTAAAAAAAGGTTTGGACAAGTTCTTGGAGGAAAAGTCCATCGTCTGTTATTGAGATGGACATGGAGGAAGTCACTGCTTGTCCCGAGATTGGTAGCATGGAATGTTGCTACTAATTGGGTTTCTGCCAGGTACTTGTGTTCTGGATTGGCCACTTTGGAATCAGGATACTGGGCTAGATGGACCCTTGGTCTGACCCAGTATGGCTATTCTTACGTTCTTATGTGCCTCATGTGCCGTATAACCTACTCACCATGCAGTCACACCAGAGTACAGAGGCATAAAGATATTTTCAGTTTTGTTTTCATTTCATTCCAGATAATCCCTAACACTCTATTTGCTTATTGGCAACCACAGCACACTGGGACAAAGATTTGAACTACTTATCTATAATGTTCCAAGATATTGTTTTCTTGGGTGGTGACTCCAACTCAGAACCTGACATTTTGTACCTATAGTTGGGATTATTTTTCCCTATGTGCATTGCTTTGCATTTATCCACATTAAAGTCCATCTGCCATTTAGATATCCAGGGGTCCTTTTACTAAGCTGCAGTAAAAAGTGGCCTTTGGTAGTGTGGGTGCGTGTTTTTGGCACACACTGGGTCATTTTTTACCATAGCTGGGAAAAAAGGCTTTTTTCAATGGAGGCAGTATATGGCTGTGCGCTAGAATTAAAGGTAGCACATGGTTATTTACTGCCTGAGCCCTTACCACCGTCCATTGACCTAGCGGTAAGGGCTCACGCGCTACGTGAATGGTACTCGTGCAGCATGCACCAATGTGGCCTTGCTGCCAATTACCGTCAGGAACGCCTCCCCGTGGTAGAAAATAGAAAATATTTTCTACTGCGGGAAACAGCGTATGCCAAATTCAGCATTACCACTAAGTGGGCACGCTACCCAGGTGGTAGTGTTGATTTGGCGTGCATTACACGTGCGGTAGCCCTACCATCGCTTTGTAAAAGGGGCTCCAAGTCTCAGAAGAACATTCTACATAGTCCTCTGTTGATTTAATAACTTGGAATAATTTTATCTGATCTTCAGTTTGATCACTTCACTCATTGCTTCTTTCTCTAGATCATTTATGAATGTTAAGTTTAGGTTAAACAGCTCAGATCCCAGTACAGACCCTCATGTATTCCACTATTTACCTCTTTCCATTTGGAAAACTATTTCATCCCATTTTCTGTGTATTGTTTTTTTTTTATAGCCAGTTTCCAGTCTATAATCATTTCTTCTTGTTCCATGTTTCTTGAAGAGTCCTTCAAGACAGACTTGTCAAATGCTTTTGTTAATCCAGATAATGCTATGGCAGTCTTTTTACAAGGGCTTTTTGTGTTTGAGATGTGCATAAACTGGCACTTAAAACAAACCCAAAGGTAAAGGTGAAAACCCTATGTAAAATCCAAGCAGAAACCCAAATAGTAGGGGTGGACCAAAGAATCTTCACAGCTAAATGTAATGCAACAAGGTTTAATCAGCACCAGACATGTACTTGACCTGACTCGTGTTTTGACAGGATAGCCAGTCTGCTTCAGGGATCATACACTCAAAGCTGGAACACAAAATTGTGCCTACAAATAGGTGGGAAAATGTGGGATACAAATGTAACAAATAAATAAATAAAATAACACTGGTTAATTTTGGCATGCTTTATGGCGTCTTTATGGTGGTTCAACGATTCTTGCATAATAAACCAGTATTATTGTTCTGTACTCACAATTTTGCATTCCACCTTTCAGTGTATGATCCCTGAAGTAGATGGGCTAGTCCTGTCAAAACACAACCCTGTGTCAGGTCAAGTACACCTCCTAGCATGTCCTGATGAGATGCATACCAAGTCAGGATTGGAATATTTGTTAGATTTCACTGTCTTATCACCTCATCCTGTCTAGGTGGATGGTAGTAAATCCTACACTATACTTTTTTCCCATCACACATGGAATTTCTGTCCATAAAGATTTGATACTGAATTTCCTGCAAGGCTTTTATTCTATTAGACTCGATGCTAAACATAGAGCACCACCCCCTACCAATTTGATGTACCCTATCATTTCTATATAATTTGTAGAAATGATAGAGTAGATCAGATTGGTAGAGGAATGGTGCTGTGTTAAGCTTTGAATCAGAGTGTTCAACTGGTTGTTATCCTTCGATTAGTTTAATTTATTAATGTATATTCCGCCTATATACCTAAACAGATGACAAAAGAAAAATATATAATTCAGAAGGCACAGCAATAAACACATGCACTGAACAATAAAATATAATTAAAACAAAACATAAAACCTGATCTGCTTCAAATTTTCCTAATCTTCCTTTGAAGATTTCTAATGATAGAATTGCCAACCATAAGTGCCTTTGTAATCTTTCTTTCTGGGCATGTGCCCTTGGAGTTTCATCTTAAGTGCGAATGGATCACCTGGATGGCAGGTCATTGAAAGCTCATACCTCAATAAATAGGTTAGTCTGTAAGATGCCACCTGCCTTGTCAGACTTGCTAAAAATACATGCATGGTTGACGCAAAGAAAGATAAAATATATTTACTTTTTATTTATAAAGTTTTATAGCTCTATAAAGTGCTTTGGAAATGGGTACTTAATTAAAATATCATCAACTTTTATATCAACAGAATTCCTGGCAGGGATAAATATTTCTTTTTAGAGGAAAGTTGAAGTCCCATTCTGTATGATTTATTGCAGTGAAGTCGTCTTTCACCAGATATTATAGGTATCGCAAGAGAAAGTATTCCACAGGCTGGTGTGGTAAGGACCCAGTTTCTGATTTTTGCTGAAGGTCAGAGGTTTTCAGGTGACACGTGAGAAATCAAGATTCCTAATGTGAAGCGCTGCGTACGACTGGTAGCGCTATAGAAATGATTTGTAGTAGTAGTAATGTTTTTTCTTTCATGAAGTGTTTTCATGTCTGCTTACGATATTAACTATGTGACTGGGTTTTTTTTCTGCTATCATATTTTTTGTATTTTTTCACTAAAGTTCTCTTTTTCACTTAACTTGCCTGTTTGTTTTACCAACTAGCTCAGGGATCCTCATGTTTCACCCGAACAGACTTTATCATTGCGAGAACTTCAGGCTCACCTTGAGCAGGAGCGAAGACTTCACCAGGAGGAACAAGAAAAGGCTGCAGATAGAATCATTCAGGTAAGAGAATAATCTATTGAAGTAGCAGATAATGTATTAGAAAGGCTGCCAAGAGGCTATACCATGCCGCCCCTCATGTTCTAAGTTGTCAAGTTGAAAGTGTCTCTAATTTTAAGGGTATTTTTCCCCAGGGGTTTCTGATAGTGTTTATGTTTTGCTGATTTCAGCAAGCTTTCTCTCTCATGAGGTTACCCTATTATTGGTCACGGTTGCTAACGGAAATCCCCAAAAATGACTGACACACATGCAACATGCAATCATTTCATAGCACCCTGAGCAATATTTTCAAACATTTTACAGGTACAGAGATGAAGACATATAAATCCTAATGTTTTTAGTGTGTGATAAATAATTATAGTTCCCTGTTGCTAAGACAAGAAAAAATGTTCACAAAATAAATTTAATAAGACATTTAAATTAGTTTTAAATAGTACATACAACATTTTGACCACTGCTATCATTATCACCCGCCTCCTTTTATTTTTCCATGGAGTACTGCAGATCACATGTTTTATGTATGTATGCAGTATCTTTAATATGGGGGCAGTGCAGCCATACAGGCACAAGGGAGGTGGAGTATCAAAATTGTGCCTCGTCCCTGCTTGGCCGTGATGCAGTGGGCAGAACAGGGGTGCTAAGGTTGGGACTCTTTTGGTGGTGTTGAAGAGGAACGTAATGATGAAGTGAAACAAACCATGTGCATATGGTTCCCTGGCAGCTGTAAAGTAAACAAACTGTGCAATTCTTCAGCAGACCATTAAGTATAGTTAGTTAAACTGGTCTGTAAGTTATGCCCTTCATGTTTAAAGTTTCCTAGAAAGGAAGAGAGCTTGCTAGACAAGCTAGTATTGATCACTACTGAAAGAGTTTGTCTTGGTAATTGTTTTGAACATTAAATCTTTATTGAACTTATCTCCTTGTACAACAGATATAATAGCATTTCTGGTTGTTTCTCAACCCTTATAGCTGGAAGAGGAGCACCTAACGAGCTTAAGGAGGAAAGAGCTGGAGGTGCAAAGTCTGAATTTGCAAAACAAACTGGAAGAGAAAACCTGGAGCCAGGAGAAGAATCTTCTTCAGCAGGAGCTTCAATATTTCCAGCGGAATGTTTTCGTGCTGTATGTCCAGCTAAGATGGCTGCTGAAACACTTGCGGCAGTGCAGAAAGGTGCAAAAAGAAGTTGGAGAGGAGTTGCTAGAGGTAACTTTGCCCTCTTGTTTTTACACTTTACAAGCAGTTCAGTGTCCTTGAGTGATATTGGAGAGGAGTTGGTGAGGGGCGTTCGTCTTTGTGCATTATCACGCCAAGGTCCTCCTGATGGATTATACATAATGAGGACCTCGAGGAATGGTTTCATGCTTGGTATGAGAAGCCAGGCATATAAAGGGCAATTCTATAACTGGGTGCCCACATTTAAGGTGTCGCCTACATATATAAATTTAAGGAATGCCAGCATATTTATGGATAAGTGTACACTCGTGTGCATAAGTGACATTGAAGCGATTAAGCACTATTCTGCAAGGGTGTGCCTAAGTGGCATAGGGCCAGATTCTATATATGGCACTTAAAAATTCCACAAGGAAAACATTTCTGCCTAAGTGTATTCTATAAGTAGTGCCTAGATTTAGGCTCGGTGTACAGAATACGCTTAAAACTATGCAGATCATTTACACCAACAAAAACGTAAATCCCGGCATGTAGATTTAGGCGCAGAGGGCCATATTCTATAACAATGTGCTTACATTTTGGAACACCCATGAAACTCCCATTTCCCTGCCCATAGCCATGCCCCTTTTTGCCTGCGTGCGTTAAAATGTAGGCGCAGTACGTTACAGAATGCATTTAAGGAATTGTTTTTGCGAAAATTCTAATTATTGCCAATTGGTGCCCATTATTGCTTGTTAAGTGCTTCTAACACTGATTGGCTTTTTAAGCCAATTAACTTACACGTGTGTTATAAAATACGCTTGGATTTCGGCACGAAACGCTAGGTGCGCTATATAGAATCCGGGAGATTGTGTGTAAATGCATGGGAGTGGCCTAGTGGTTATTGTAGTAGGCTGAGTAGTGGAGGAACTGGGTTCGAGTCCCACTGCAGCCCCTTGTGACCCTGAGCAACTCCCTTAACCCTCCGTTGCCCCAGGTACAAAACTTAGATTGTGAGCTTACTAGGGATGGAGAAGATACTTGTACATAATAGGTAGACTACTATATCAAGAATCCAATAAACAAACATGTGGGTAGAGCATGGGAGGAGCATGGACAGCACTACCTCTTCCACAGATTGGCATCTGCTGTTGCACCAGGTCTATGGCTGGTGTAACTGCCTAGATTTTAAACTCATTGCATTGGGAATGACCAATGCAATGAGCCAGGATAAAAGCCCAAGGCTTTTATTAGATGTATACAGGAAAGCATGCTTGAAGACAACACATCAAATGGATACAAGAAACCATATATTTGGAGATGGACTCAACACGGTCCGTGTTGGCTTATATGCCTTCATCAGGAGGCCAAGTACTCAGCAAGCAAAAGATGCACAACAAAAATCACAAAGCACTGTGCACTTGGTTCGGAATCCCTCCAACTATATTCTCCAGTATATGGCTGCAACAAGAACAGCAAAAAGATTTTAAGTGCACCAGTGCTGGGTTACATAAGCATTCTGTAATGTAAGTGGGGTTCCTGGATGCTGTTATAGGATTGGCACTCACCACGTGGCATCAGGATGCCTGAAAGGAGCACCTACATATAGAATTGTTTGCATAATTCCAAAAGAGAAGGTTATCAAATTGGAACTGAAAATTAAAAGGTGAAATTGCACAAATAAGCAATGAAGAAGGCCAAGCGTATAAGCAGTTTTTGTCTCAATTTCAAACTTCAGTGGCCACAGTGACATTTAGCCCCTGAGAGTTTTCATTTTTATGTTCTAGTATTACTCTGTTTTCTGTAATACTAATATATTCACTGTTTTACATAATTATTGTGGAACAAATAGTATTAAAAGCACCTCGGTAGTAGAGAGAAAATTGTGTCTCATGGGGATGGCTGCTAAAATACCTATCTAAGGGGCCATAAGTACACAAAGGTTGCCATACAAAGATCCCAAAACAGTACAATACATTTTATTCTGCTTTTTCTAGAAATATGCAGTGGATTTTCCCAAATTCATTTTAATAATGGCTTATGCACTTTTCTTTTTGGAAGCTATCAACCCTTTTTTAAACCCCGCTAAGCTAACTGCTTTTACCACATTCTCTGGCAACGAATTCCAGTTTAATTACACGTTGCATGAATAAATATTTTCTCTGATTCATTTTAAATTTACTACTTTGGATGAGAGGGAGAGATGGATGATAAGAGGGTGACAAAACAGTAGAATGTTATGGTTTATAAAAATGTTGAGTCCTGTCTGGTAGGTGTCAAAATATTTCATCATTTTGACTTCAAAGGTCTTACATTCCTGGATTGTCTTAAAATTTCCTTTTAGTATTCTTACCATAAGATCATTGATTCAGTGTTCTGGTTTTGTGAAATGCTGTCCCACATAGGTGGCATCCTAGTTGGCATTGGAATGTTTAATAATATATCTACATGAATTAAGCCTCTTTAGCATCTGGCTTGTTTCTCCAATATAGCACCCTTCTTCTCACTTTTTGCATATACCAGATTTGAGAATGAGCATGTAAAGGATCCCTTTATGCTAAATGTGAGTGATCGTAGGATCCTGTGAGATGTGTTGACACAGTTTGCAGCTAGGCATATTGCAGGGACTTGTGCCATTCTCTTCTTTTTGAGCTTGTATTGGGAGTTTGCTTTTCACTAATTTCTGTTTCAGATTAGATGGCTGTCGAAAGGCCAGCACTGGGACTATCTCTTTCAGTAATTCATCCTCCTGGAGTAGTGGCTGTAGATCTTTTATGATTCTTCTTAATTTTTCTAGCTCTGGATTATATGTCACTACAAGAAGAGGGATTATCTCTGTGGCTTTCTTCTCTCTCTACTGCAGTAGGTTTTCTCTAGGTATTTTAAGGGAAGAAGCAATATTGTTGGAGATTATTTTGGGATTGTAGCCTTTTTGTTTGAAGGAATCAGTCAGGATTTTGAGGTGTTTATCTCTGTCTCTTGGGTCAGAGCAGATATGGTGGTGTGGTGTTGTGTGGTTTGGCTGTATATATTGGATTTTATTTGTATGTGAAGGGTGGAAGCTAGGGTTGTGGAGGTAACTGCATCTGTCTGTAGGTTTCCTGTATATAGATGTTTGTATATAGCCATTGTTGATGGAAACTGTGATGTCTAAAAAACTGACTTTTTCTGGGGAGTAGTCAATTTTCAATTTGATTGTAGGATGGTATGTATTGGAGGAACTGTAAAAAATTGTTTGAGAGTCTCTTCTCTCTCAGTCCAAATCATGAAATGTCATCAATATTTTTCGTAAGTTCAAGATAACATTTCACAAGTAAATACTTGTCATAGCAAAACAGAGCAAGTAACGTTTAAACATAAAGAAAAAAAAAACATTTCTCTTCCTTAGACTACAATATGGAGGGGAGTAGATAATATAATATTAGGAGATCAAAACAAGGAACAATTAAAAGAGAGGCTATATGCTGGGACTGAGACTGGGCCTGGGTTGCTGTGAAGAGTTAACATATGCAATCTAGTTCCTGACTGATTGACCTATGTGGATGATGCTAGGGTGGGAGGGGAGGATTAAAAATTGAAAACTACCACTGTGTAATTGTGCTTAGTGGCCTTGCTATATGCTTGGCTTGTTTTCTTGGTTCTTTGGCTCTTTGTATTTTGTTAGTGGTTTATAATTAAAATTATGACCCCCCTTTTACTAAGGCGCGTTCTAAAATTGGGCGCATGCTTAAACGTTAGAGGCACCAATGCATTCCTATGGGCGTATCTAACGTTTAGCCTGCACCCAATTTTGGCGAGCGCTAGTGCACCTTAGTAAAAGACCCCCTATATAAATAAAAAGAGGCTATAACATGAATTCTCCCATCCCTTTTTCAAAAAACAACCTACTAATAAGAAATTACATGTCCAGTAACAATTTTCCTTAAATCCAATAAAGCTCTCAACTGCTCAGGAGCAAAGAAAACTTAACTTTTCCCCAAGTATTTTATAATACATTTGCAAGGGTAAGCTAACAGGAAGGAAGCTTCTAATGCTATTACTTCTTGTCTTACGGCCAAAGTACCTTTCTACGTTCCTGTGTTTGTTTGGTTACATCAGGATATATCCAAATCTTCCCACCATAAAACAAAGAATTTAAATCCCTGAAAGAGTCTCATCACTGTATTTTTTTTTTATTTTTGTTACATTTGTACCCCGCGCTTTCCCACACATGGCAGGCTCAATGCGGTGGGCAATGGAGGGTTAAGTGACTTGCCCAGAGTCACAAGGAGCTGCCTGTGCCGGGAATCCTATTCAAACATAAATGACACATATAACATGGCCTTTTCAGATTCCTCTGATAACAAAGTCTCCAAAATTGCTGAAATGTTTGAATTATTCACTTTTTGTTCTTAATTTACAGTTCCTTGACAGTCCCCTGCCTGTCTAAAAGTAGAAGAAGTATAATTCATTTAGAGGAGGAATAGCATCTGGTAAATATTCAAGAACTTCTACCAGGTGTCTATCAACTCCTTTTTCCTGCTGGCTATTCTTCTCCTCATGCACCCAAGCATCCTTCTAGCATTTGCTGTTGCCTTTTCTGCCTGTCTGGCCACCTTAATATCATCATGTATGATCACACACAAGTCCTGTTCTTCTTTTGTGCATAAAAGTTCTTCACTGGATAAACTATAGTTTTCCAGCCCAAATGCATGACTCTGCATTTTTAGCATTAAATCTTAGCTGCCAAATTCTAGACCATTAGGGTTATCTACCATATTGCAGATTGTGGTATCATCTACAAAGAGGCAAATCTTCCCAGACAGCTCTTCTGCAATACTGCTTAAAAAATATTAAAAAGAACCGGCCCAAGAACTGAACCTTGTGTGGCACACCACTGGTACATACCTTTCTTTTAAAGAGCGCCATTTATTACTATCCTTTGTTACCTTTAACTCAACCAGTTCCTAACCCAATTGATCACTTTAGGGCCTATACTGAGGGCAGAGGCATATCTGGACTTCGGCAGGAAGAGGAGCCAGAGTGAGGGGGCACATTTTAGCCCCCCCCCCCCCCCCCGCCATTGCCGGACCCCACCCTGCCGATGACCCTCTCCACCCCCCTCCCGCCGCCAACCCTCTCCCGCCGCCTACCTTTGCTGGCGGGGAACCCCAACCCCCACCAGCCGAGGTCCTCTCTTCTGTTGCAGCAAAGCTTCCTTCAGTTTAAAATTCTGAGTCTGACGTCCTGCACGTTGTACATTCAGGACGTCAGACTCAGAACAGGAAGCTTTGCTGCAACGGAAGAGAGGACCTTGGCTGGCGGGGGTTGTGTCCCCTGCCAGCAAAGGTAGGCGACGGCGGGTTGGCGGCGGGAGGAGGGGTAGAGAGGGTCATCAGCAGGGGGGTCCAGGGCCAAATCTAGGGGGGGCCCAGGCCCCCGTGGCCCCACGCAGATACGCCCTTGACTGAGGTCACTCGGTTTATTTATGTCATCTATTTGAAACCAGACAAAGGCTTTGTTAAAATCTCTAAGTACTCTACATCTAGTGCTCTCCCATGATCTGTATCTTTGATCACCCAGTCAAAGAAATTAATCAGATTTGTCTCACAAGAACTGTGTCTTGTGAAACCATGCTGCCTCAGATCCTGCAATCCATTGGATTCCAGAAACCTCACTATTGTGTGTTAAGTATTTACATTAATTTACTTACCACAGAATGGATCAGTTTAAGGACAGAGTACAACCTCCCGCCAACAGATCAATTTGCCTACTTCCAACTTCGGCATTACATGCGGAACCTCCCTTGGACAGTCCTTTGTGAAGATGTACAGGACACGTTAAATGAGGCTTTCATATTCAGTTCTCAAAACCAGGTACCGCTGATATATCATCATAGATATTTGCAAAACACCACGGAAGATGTGAATTATGCAGATCTGTGTGCTCAATGGACAGGAAACCTAAAGGTCCCCATCACAGCACAACAAACCTTATCAAGGGTATATCATTGCACGCCCAGCTCAAAATTCTGGGAGATGCAATACAAATTTGTTCTACGGATGTACATCTCTCTACCTCAAGCAAAGCGTGCCACGTTTGCAGTATCAGCAGAGTGCCCGAAATGCCACTTGACTCCAGCTACACTGGGTCACATGTTTTGTAGCTGCCCTGCGATGCGGACATAATGTACGCAACGAAGGAACAGGGGCATCGACGTGTGCGGTTGGACCCAACACTTCTATTTGAGGAATATCATCTCGCGGCTCCTGTTGCTCCAGGTTTGGTGGCGTTTCTCATGCGAGCCGTCCTTGTGGCCAAAGGAATGATTTTTGCAATGCTGGAGAGAGACACCCCCTCCACAGTACACCTGTTGGTTTTCTCAGATGGTCTCACTGCTCTCAATGGAGAGAATGGCAGTCCAAGATGTCTGCCACAAATGGGGAAACACTGAAGCAGTCAGCCCATAGCCGGATTTTGAACTAATCTCCTTGTTTGATTATGTTGTTTCTCATCATATAGATCATCATACAGCCTCAGGGTGAGCGGAGGGTGGAGAGGTGTGGGGGAAGAAGAAATGTTTTGGGTTCAGCTCTTATTATATTGTTACCAAGGTGGTGGTTGTCACGAAATTTTTGCACCTATTGTAAGCATATGCGTTGATTCAATAAAAATGATTTACATAAAAAAAAATTACCACAGAGGTCAGACTTTAACAAGCCTGTAGTTCCGAACCTTCTTACTTCTGCTTATGTGGAAAAGGGCCACATCTTCCTTTTTCCAGTCCTCCCAGACTACTCCCAACTCTAAAGAAGCATTGAAAAGGTCAGGCAGTGGAATCACAAAGAACTTCCCTAAGTTCCTTCAATACCTTTAGATGTATTTCTTCTGGCCCTATTGCTTTATCCACTTTTAGTTTTGTTAGCACCTCACAAACACAGTTCTCTGAAAACAGTAATGTTTGTTAAGCAATTCCGTCTTATCCTCCCGCCTTATTTGCTTCTGCGAATTCCTCCCCCTTTCACCTTTGAGTCTCACAATCCCACTTTTGCTCTTCCTTCCATCACTAACATATTGTGCCTTTCCACAAGAGTTACTCTACTGGGTCCATCTTACCCAATATCCTGTTTCAATCCAGGTCACAAGTACCTGATAGGATCCTAAAGAGTAGCAATTTTTCTCCAGTCAGAACTTTGCAGCCAGCTATGAAATGTGTAACTGTTTCTGTCTCTAGTACGAGTCATAATGGTATTGTACCAGAAAGGTGGTCAAGAAGTGTCCAAGAGCATTGCTCTTCAGTCATAGTTCTATCAGATTTCTCAAAGCATAATCCATCTGCTGTCTATGAGCCCAATAATTCAGCTGGCGGTGATCAGTGTTTTGGTGAATGACGCTGGTGATAAATCTGGAAATTCAATGCCAGGCCATGTCCAGGCACCAGCATTGAATTTCCAGGTTTACAGAACCAGCTAACCAATAGCCAGTTAAGTGCAATATTTGGCAGTTAACCAGCTATGGGTTACAGCATAAAGACAGGACTGACTTTTATGTGGGGCCTATTTATGCGTTTAATCATACCGGTTAAGTTCTGAATATTACACTTAACCTGCTAAGCGCCGACTCCGTCCTTGGAACGCCTCCAAAATAGCTAGTTTTCAGTTCAGCGTTAACTGGCTAACTGCTGATAAAAATTAGCAGTTAGCTCCGAACAGGTGATTTAACCAGCCAGGAGCTGATTCTAGCCAGTTAAATTGCTTTGAATATCGACCCCTATGTTACTCGCAGGCTTCTGTCCTACTCTCATAAGATGGTGAAAGATGCATTAAAGGGTGGTTGTGGTTCTCTTTAAAAGACACCCCCTGTCCTTTTTAGGTAGAGGAAGTCCCCACAGAGATCTTTCACAAGTTTCTTTATTTTTAAACTTGCTCCACAGGACCTTTAGTGGTGATGTTTACCTCATACCAATGGTCCATGTAGTGGAAGGAACAGTCACTTCTGGCCAAATTTCTGTGACAATGATTTCTGGTAAGCTGCCCCACAGTATAACAGGGTGTTTTTCTTAGCTTCATGACATTTCTGCCCACGAGATGGATGCAGTATAAACTGTCCCAAAAAATTAAAGATGAAAACAGTTCTATGAAGAAAATATTGCAGTTTAAGTTTGCATTGTGAAAGAACCTCCAAGGATTCATCTGTTTTCTTTTGTGAGAGCCCCACTTTTGGTCCCAACTGCACTTTTCAGTTCGTCACTGGAACTTCCAATGCAGCTGTCCCATCTCAGTGATCTTTGGTGCCTGGGTGGTAGTTCGTGCATTTGTCACCCCTACTCCTCCTTTCTCATAACAATGCTTAAAGTAATAGAACATCATAATTATACAAAGACTAGTGGCATAGCAAAGGTGTGTACTTCCTGAAGGCTAATATTTATATTTTGTCCCTGCCCTTTCCTGCAGCTACCCATTTCCATCAGATAGTAGGAGAGCTCATCTGGTAGCACAGCAGGCTCAGTTCTTCTCTAATTGAATGTTGCCAAAAGTTGCCTCTTCTGCTGACTAGGGCTGTGTTAGGGCCAATGGTACATGAGACAGTGGACGAGACATGCCGGAGAAAACCTGGGCTAGCTGGGAAGTCAGTGGATAACCCTGAGAGGCTAGGGGATTGGGGGGGGGGGGGGTGGAAAGAGCCCTTGGAGGCAGGCCTGGAAGACCAGGGCATGGGGTGGTTTTGAAAAGAGTCCTTAGGTACAGGCCTGGCGAATCAGAACCTGGGGGTGGATCTGAAAAGAGCTATTGGGGGCAGGCCTGGTGAACCAGAACCTGGGGTGGAAACTACTACTACTTATCATTCCTATAGCGCTACTAGACGTACTCAGCGCTGTACACTTGAACATGAAGAGACAGTCCCTGCTCGACAGAGCTTACAATCTAATTAGGACAGACAAACAGGACAAATAAGAGATAAGGAAATTACTAAGGAGGGGATGACAAAATAAGAGTACTGAACAATTGGCTAATTAGCTTGTTGTTCAATTAAATTGCACATGCACCTAAATTGGTGCAAGCAGTCTTAAATGTCATTTATAGAATTTTGTGGTATATGTATTCTTGCTACAGTTGTAAAACAAACAAGCAACAATAAATACATCCTCTCCCATGTCTGTATGAAATGGCAAATTGGATAGATTTTGCCATATTATAAAGGCCAGATTCTATAAATGACACCCAGAACGTTGCGAGGAGGCTGACACAGTAACACCAGGATTGGAACGCTGGGACAGGCATGTTGAGACAGGCTGAGGCAGGAACACTGAGACCAACAGAGGCAGAAGGAGTGTCTGCATTAGTTGCAGTGACCGCTGTAGTTTCTAGTAGTTTGTTCACAAGTTGTTATATTTTCTTCGTGTCTTTGTAGTCAGGCCCTATTTTAGTTTTATAGTATGACCTTTTCGTTTGTCTTATTGCATATGTATTTTCTTTGTATCTGTTTCCATGCATCAAGTGTGTGTTCATCTTTTATTTTTTTTTTCCATGCTTGTTCAAGTTTCCTGGATTGAGTTTTTGTTTTTTTCAGATCATCATTAAACCATGATATAGAGTTATGCCTGCGTGTGATGTTCTTGTTTGTAAGGGCGCTATTTCGTCTAGTATGCTTCTGCTTCTTTTTTTCCATTCTGTGAGGTAGTGTATGGAGTCCGTTTGTGCTGACCATTCGTTATTGTATATCTGCAGCCAGAATGTTTCTGGGTCTATTTGGCCTCTGGTGCTATATGTTATGTGTTCTTGTGTGTGGTAAGAGCCCTTCTTCCGCCGTTTTAGTGATAAATTTAGTTTATAGTGATCAGCCCAAGGTATTTCCATCCATTTCGTATCTGTTATTATTAGGTTCTGGTCTGTTGACAATTTGTGTGAGATTATATCCAGTGTATGTCCTTTGACATGGGTTGGTTGCATTTGTGGCCATGTGAGATCCCATGAATGGAGGAATTCCTTACATTCACGTGCATTAGTGGAGGTTGGGTCTTCTAGGTGAAGCCAGACTGTTATGTCGTTTGTCTATCCCCTCACCTCTTGATCCCCCCCAACACCCTTTTTCTCTTCTCCTACCCAGCTTTTGTCCAGCTTTCTCCCTTTTCCCATGCTTTCCCTCATTCTCTGCTTCTTGCCCTCATCTCTCTCTCTCTCTCTTGAAATTTGGACTTTTAGCCTTCTTTCCAAGGAATGCAGAAAGTGATTTATAACATTTGTAATTTTCAGTAACAAAAATTGCCTTTCCTGAAGAGCTTAATTTTTGTGGGTACGATGCACTTATTCCCTCTTTCTCACTTGTTGTCCCTACATCCTGTCTCACTCTACCTCCCTATCCCTCCAACCCCCTGTTCTCTTTCTCCCTTAAGGCTTCCTCCCCTGCTTGAAAAGGCAAATTTTGATTTGTTAATCTGCCTTTCCAAGGAAGGTTCAAGGCTGCTTATAACATTTACAATTCAGACACCTCTCCCTATCCCCAGCTCCATACCCCCTCTCACAACTTCTCCCAAACCCTTTTCCCTTCCCATCCACCCTGCGCCCCTCTGATTCCTCAGCTGCCCGGTTCACTTTCTTCGCCCTGCTTTGCTTGGATGCTCTTTCCTCTTCTAGACCATTATCTGTGTCCTCCAGTTGTGTGATACCCTGGGTCCAGCTTGCTTCCTCTGTGGATTGTGACCATTTCTTGCTTGCAGCAATGTGGCCAAACTCAAGTGACAGCACAGATTTGGCTGCAGCTCTCTGTCCCTGCATCATTGATGTTTAGCGGGTGCCAGTCTTCAAATGCACCTTTGTTTCTACAGCTCTACTTTTGTGCCTCCTGCTGGTGTGGGGTTGCCAGCTGGCTGAAGTATGCATGCTGTCTCCTGCTACAAGAGGCTAGGTGTCTCCCCCTACCTCTTTGTGTGCCTTGACGCACTTCAGCTGCTGATTTCATCAGTAAAATAGTGATAGCTGATGGGTGCCATATCCATAGGCAGAGGTTGGGGAGGGGACACCCTATCTTATTGTGCAGTGGGAAGGAGCATGCACGATTTGATCCTCCAACACCCCTGCACAGGCAGGAGGCAGAGTAGCATAGTCAATTGGTTCATGCTAAATTTAGCACGTGGCATGCCCCTCGCAGGTTGGCACCTAGGGGCCATAGTCCCCTTCCCCTTTTTTACACCATTGTCCTGTTTCTTATTTAGATATCTGGTAGCCTAGTAGACAATGGCAGAAAAAAAGTCAGTCTGGCTCATCCAGTCTGCCCAATAATCCAACCCCCACAGCTAAGGATACCTCCCATCTGCATGATATCTTCTTATCCAAGGTGGTCTGTTTCCGAGACTGCCGAAGCATTCTCTGGAATGAACTACATTGTCTCTCTTCCATGCTTATGAGGGGAAAAATTGCAGCTCATAGCTCTCCTGCTTCCTGGATGACAGTTCAAGCATTGAGATTTGTTCACTTTCTTTCACTGACACTGGGGAGCACAGACAGTAAATGATCCTGGTTCCCATCAGTGCCTGATTTTTCCACTTCCCATTAACTAATAATGCAAAAGAGCACTTTAGAAACAGAACGATCTTGAAAACCACATCCCACTTCTAGTGCAGTGAGTGCCTTGAGGCCCCTTGTATTGCTGCAGTTGCTGAAATCATGATCATAAATGCTGCAAACCTAGAATAAATTACAAAGAAACATTTGAGACTTAGGCTAGGAAAGTCCATTGAGCTGTGACTGTAACATCCTCGTGCAAGTGCCCATTAACTTGTGCAATATGGCATTCAGCAATTTTGCCTGTATTTTGATACATCAAGTCACAAATGCTGAATTAGAGCACCATTTTCAGACTATTCTGATCAAAGTATAGGCTTTTTTGTAGCTCTAAAATGTAAATATTTTATAAAGACATTGGTTTTCAGTATTTTACTAGGGATGGTTTTCCTGATTTTATAATAGCTTCTTTTTCTGATGATTTTTATTTTGGATGCTGTAGCTGCAGTCTGCCATGGTTTTTAGTGTTGCCAGATTCAGCAGAATGAATCATTTTTGGCAGTTGCACAGGCTCAGCTTTGGGATGCTGGTGATGGTTACCTTGGATTTCATTGTATGTAAAAATGCCAACACTGGTGAATATCTCTGTAATTAGCAGCTGCTATTCTATGGATCGGGGTGGGGGGACCCACCGAGGGCTATCACAAAGCAATTATTAAAAATATTACATCTGTGGAAGCCTGTTTATTAACTAATACAGTGGTTCCCAAACCTGGTCCTGGAGCCACTCCTGCCAGTCAGGCTTTCAGGATATCCACATTGAATATTCATGAGAGAGATTTGCATGCAGTAGAGGCTGTGCATGCAAACCTCTCTCATGAGTATTCATTGTGGATAACCTGAACACATGACTGACTGGGGTGCCTCCAGGACCAGGATTGGGAACCAGTGGCCTGATACATTTATCAAACCACCTGTGTGGATTAGCTGCATGTAGTGTTCTGAGATCTTAAAAGCAGCATTTTATCTTGGGTTTTAAATAAAATAAGCAAGAAATTACCCACAAGGATTTGATCAGAAATTCGATAAAATGGCTGCAGAAAATCAAGTATTTAACTTGTCATTGGGTAATTTGTGTATCAAAATCCTCCAGTGTGTGCTTTGGGAGCTTTGTCCAGAGTTGGCGAAATCTCAGGAATAAAAAGCACCATCAAAAATTTTGCTTTGAACAGTTCAGTCTTGTTGGAGGCGATTTTATAACTGGGTGCCACAAATTAAGGTGCCTAGATGTAGTACGCTGAGTGCAAATTCTATAACAGCATCTAGGTGCCGAGATTGTGTTATAGAATAATAGTGTAAGTCAGCATCTATGTTGGTCCCTCCCATGCCTCCACCGATGCTGCTCCTTGCGTTAATGTGCTAAGCAAGTCGAGCATGACATTTATAGAATACCGATGAGCACTGTTCTCTCTGAGCCGAGCAGGAGTCCTGCCAGTGTGGGGTGATGTTCAATGTTGTGTTTCAATCGCTACTGACAGGCAGGTTCCCTGGAATCCTGCAGAGCTTGCCTGTCCCTCACAATTGAAAATGTGATTGTGAAACAGCACCCCCTACTGGCAGCAATGCTTTTGGAGGACTCCCTCTCAGCTTAGAGGGAACAGTGTTGCTGAGCGTGCACCTAGCACTTACCCACATAAGTATGCACTTACTTATGTAAGCCCTAGTATTCTATAATTTAAGCACACCAGTGGCCCTTAAATTGAGGGGCCAACTTAAAGAATGATAGGGATTGAGTTGTATTGAGGGGCATTTTCGAAAGGTATGTCCAAGTTCCGATTTGGACGTCCTTGCAAAATGGTGAAATCCAGGGACAGGGAAACCCATATTTTCGAAACAAGATGGACAGCCATCTTTCGTTTTGAAAATGCCGTCAGGGACGTCCAAATCCTTAAATTTGGATGTCCCTAGACATGGACGTTTCTGACTTTCAGCAATTTTCGAAACCAAAGACGTCTATGTAAAAAATGTCCAAATCCAAGCCATTTGGTCGTGGGAGCAGCCAGCATTTGTAGTGCCCTGGTCCCCCTGACATGCCAGGACACCAGCCAGGCACCCTAGGGGGCACTGCAGTGGACTTCATAAAATGCTCCCAGGAACATAGCTCTCTTACCTTGTGTGCTGAGTCTCCCTCCCCAAATCCCACTCCCCACAACTGTACACCACTACCATAGCCCTTATGGGTGAAGAGGGGCACCTATATATGGGTACAGTGGGTTTGTGGTGGGTTTTGGAGAGCTCGCTGTTTCCTCCACAAATGTAACAGGTGGGGGGGTATGGGCCTGGGTCCGCCTGTCTGAAGTGCACTGCAGTACCCACTAAAACTGCTCCAGGGACCTGCATACTGCTGTCATAGACCTGAGTATGACATCTGAGGCTGGCACGACATATTTTTAAAGATGTTTTTTGACGGTGGGAGGGGTTTAGTGACCACTGGGGGAGTAACAGGAGGTCATCCCCGATTCTCTCTGGTGGTCATCTGGTCATTTCGGGCACCTTTTTGTGCCTTATTCGTAATAAAAACACATCCGGGTGAAAACATCCAAGTGTTTGTTAGGGATGTCCTTGTTTTTTTCGATTATGGGTCAAAGACGTCCAAGTGTTAAGCATGCCCAAGTCCCGCCTTCGCTACACCTCTGTCACGCCCCCTTGAACTTTGGACGTCCTTGCGACAGACTTCTGCTAGAGACGTCCAAAATCGGGTTTTGATTATACCGATTTGGACGTCCCTGGGAGAAGGACGTTCATCTTCCGATTTATGTCGAAAGATGGGCGTCCTTCTCTTTCGAAAATGAGCGCGATTGCCTACCAGATAAGTATTCTTGCTAAATATCCCAAAAATCTTTACATTGGTGCCTCAGAGTCAATATCATTTTTTACACTTATTACTTGGTACAATCTAATCAATCACCTTGTTTGATTTCTGTTGCTACTTCATTAATTCCATAGAGCACACATTACCAAATTTCTAAAGAGGAGAAAATGCCTTGAGAGATTTTCCATTTGATTAGCAATAGACAGTCATAGCATTGGTTTGCTCAGTTTGATAAATTATTCCTCTTGTAGGCTGAACAATTGCATGCCCTGCCAGAAATTGGAGTTCATCCTGAATTGAAAGAGGATCCTGACCTGGAAGAAATGGAGGATGAGGAGCTCATGTTTGGGCTGCCAGACTTCTCTCAACATTCCACAGTGCACGACACTGGGCAGGGACCACAGCTACAGACGGCAGAGCTACTGAAGCACCAGAAGCAGGTAGAGTACTGAGGAGTCATCACTGCCTAAACATATAGTTTGCTACTATAGTTAACTCACCTCATCCTGAAAAGCCGGAGTAGTGAAATCTGTATCATTTAATACATTGCAAAATTGGTAGTCAGTAAAAATTTCCTTTGCTTATCTCCTTGATTGTGATGCCTGAAGTAAAATGAATCATAGTTTTTCTGCTGGATGACTTCAGATTAATTTATTTCCACAGATTTGTTATACCGCCTTTCAATTAAATATATTAAAGTAGTTTACATTATAATAATGAACATGGAATAAGACAAAAAAAAGAAAAAAAAAACATAGGACAAGCCACACAAAGGCAGGGAAAGTGAGTAGCACAACAGTTTATAACCAGTGAACACTGGAAAATAACCAGAGACTCAAAAGGAAAATACAGAATCTTCCTGTAACATACATGCCACTTATACAAAAATTTCCTTAGGGGCTCTTTTACCAAACGGCGATAAAAGGTGGCCTTCGGTGGTGTGCTGGAGCATGGGATTGCTGCACGTTTTACTGCTGCCCGTAAAAGTGTTTTTTTTCCTACAGGAGGCAGTAAATGGCCAAGCGGTAATTAAAAGATTAAAAACAAAGGAGTAGAGGCTGGCTGAAGGATAATCCAACACAGAAGATGGTGCTTTAAAGGATGCTTTATTTGCTGCTTGGACACAAAGGACCCGACACGGTCTGTGTTTCGGCGTCAAAGAATGCCTGCCTCAGGGGTCACAGCAGTGTTAAGAAAAAGACACTAAGAAGCCAAGGAAGCCACAAGGCAATCAGCTTGGAAAACAATGCACTGTGAACTCTCCCAAGCAGTGCTGTTTGGGCAGCATTGCTTTCCGAGCTGATTGCCTTGTGGCTTTCTTGGTTTCTTCTAATCACAACACTTACTGACATCCAGTATATATTTTTTTAACTTCACTTCTTCACCCAATCAGTTTGTTCTTCTATAGATCATCAATTATATCTAATTCATCAGCCGTTTCAATAACCTTTTACCCAACTGACCTCAGTGATGTTCGCCGTCCACCATCCTTACAGGATTTACGTGGCGGTTTCTAGAACATCTACCTCTTCACTGGTCAACTTTTCTTGGTTTCTTAGCATCCTTTAAAGCACCATCTTCTGTGTTAGATTGTCCTTCAGCCAGCCTCTACTCCTTTGTTCTTGTTTGTGCAGCGCTGCGTACACCTTGTAGTGCTATAGAAATGCTAAATAGTAGTAGTAGTAGTACTGTACACGTAGAGGTTCTTCCTGTTCACTGTGCCTGTAATTAAAAGATTGCCACGAGGTCATTTACTGCAGGAGCCCTTACCAACTGCTAGTTAGGAGGAGGTGAGGGCTCTGGCGGTAATCGGGCAGCGCCACACACTAACCGATTTACTGATGGGCACACCCCCAGCACTGGAGAATGAAGGTGTATTTTCTAGTGCTGGAAATGGTGTGTGGGAAAGCCAGAACTACCAGACGGTTCCTGGGAGAGCCCGGCGGTAGGGCTAAATCACTGCATGCCAGGCCATCACCACCCCTACCACCCTTTGATTAATGGTTTAAGAATGTAATTTTTTAGCACTACTATGCATAGTTAGTTACCTGGAACAATTATTCTTAAAAAAATAATAATTGAGATGGTGGGGTGGTTTAAGGAAGGCTTTAGAATTTTTTTGGCTCAATAGGGCTGCATTTTGATTAAACCTTTAATGATGATTAATGGTATTTTATTTACTTCCCTACTGCAGCTCCCTGTGAATCAGGGCAAGTCACTTAACCCTCCATTACCCAGAGTCACAAGGAGCTGCAGTAGGAACAAAAATAAATAACATACCTTGAATTGCGTGATTAATCGCGATTACGAATTCAAAATGCAGCACTAAATAAATTAAAGAATAAAATGTGATGAAAAGATAAGAAATACAAATTACATATTAAAGAAAATAAAACAGCATACAGAACAGTTACAAATGGCCTTACATTTCTCACAGCCTACTTCAGAAATGCAGCCTTACTTACTAACCCTTCAGGAGTGATAAATTTTGTTGCTGCAGCAGAGTCCCAGCTCAAACTTACGCTGGTCTTGAGCAGAAGTAGACTCGTGCAGGTCTGAGCAACAGTGAAGGCAAATCAAGGGCATGTGTATATTAGGGTAAACAGGTGTTAGTGGTTTGTTTGTTTTTTTTTCTAAATGATTATCTGCCAGATATTTGTTCTAGAGGCCAAATGAATCTGGGGCAATGAAGTCTGTCTTGTTTAGAAAGAAAATGAAATCTAATTGGAATGAATTGGCTCTGCAGATTGAGGCAGAGTGGGAGGCAGGAGGAAGTAAAGCAGAAAGGTTCTGCAGCACAATTAGGTATTCAAATATGTGTTTGGATAAATATCACTAGGGCAAAATGAAATGCCACACTCATGTAGTAGCATCTGTAAAGAGGACTGGAAGAATCGTGTAACTCCTGATTAAATATAACTGTGGGTCAAGCCCATTTATGTTTAAATCTGTTTATTAGTATAGTAAATAAACGAATAAGCAGCATTGGGAATAATGATACATCAATCGAGCAAAAACACAGTGTCTGATAGCCCCCCTGAACGACAAAGAACATCTGTCCCAAAACAAATTCAACACCCCAACCATCCACCCCCTACAAAAAAAAAATCATACAAAGTATTCAAAATCAGACTGCGAGCTCTGAGAGAAAGGGAATGTATGTGTGTGTGTGTATATATATATATATATATATATATATATATATATATATATATATATATATATATATATATAAGGACTCCAGATAAGAGCTTCTCCATCAGCATAATATGGTGAAAAAAATGATGTCAGAAAGGAATGACCTGCTGCTGCAAGCCTACGGTGATTAGACAATCCTTGTCTCGTGCCTGTTTTCTGTAATCATTGGTCAAAAACCCCCAACCAACCACAAAGGTTGGTAAAAATTGTTTGTGTCATTTAATTATTTTTTTGAATGTTTTTTTGCCTCATGCATCAGCTAGAAAAGAAAAAAAGAATAATCACTGTGTAACCAGCACAACTCACTGCCAAACATGTAAAAATCAATCAAGGTAAATAAAAATTCAGCTTAACTGGCTGAGCTTGACATATGTAGTTCTCCCGAATGACAACCGAGACCCAACGGACCCGTTTCACCAAAAGGCTTCTTCAGGGGACACTGGGTTCTCAATTCGTGGATACTCCTTCAGGCTCAGCAGTGGCACTTAACGCGTGCTCCATCTGTTGGAGCTCAATTACCATAGGCTTGCAGCAGCAGGTCATTCCTTTCTGAGGTGTTTTCCCCCTATTTTTTGTTGAAGTGCTGTGAATCACATTCTGAGTTTTTGCTCGCTCTTTGTGTTGTACCATTGAGGTTGATTCTGAGTGAGTTTTCCCCTTTTTTCACATTACTGTGAAAAAAAATGATGCCAATTCCAGAACAAAGGAGGGTCAGGAACAGTCCAAACCCTTAAAATAATCGTTTTACCCAAAAAGGCCGTCTTGTGGATGAGCAGACGACTACCCCCACTCTGCAACAAAAACACTTCATATATTTATCCAACAAAAGACCCATTGCCGATAATAGTATTAGGTCCCCAAAAGGCATTCTAAATATTGGACTACCTTGGATAAAAAAAAATGAATCTTAGGACACACCCAAAAGGCGTGAAAAAAGGAATTAGGTTGCTGATTACATTTATGTACAAAGAGGAGTGTCAATGCTGCCCATATTGAAAAGTTGTGTTTGAGAGATAAAGACCCGATTATGTACTCTAAATTGGCATTCCCGCAGATCCACTGCTACAACCAGAGTTGAAATCCTAGAAACCAGTCTACTAATGTCAACATAGGCCAAAGACCTCTGCAAATCCATTTCCCATTTAGCCTGTAGAGCAGAGATTTCTAGAAGGAAAAAAATGTCCAAATGGTCTTAAGAAGCAACAAAACAGACAGCTGATCTCTATCATGCAGATATAAAAGAGAAGCGAAATGAGTACTGTGACTGCCAGAGAGTGCATTCCAATCCAGAGCAGAAACATAGTGCCACAACTGATGATAGGCAAAAATATCCACCAACTTAGCCAACAAGCCGTCCCCCAATGATTGTAAAGGTAGTAAAAATCCATTTAGATGAAGGACATGTTCCAAGCCCGTAATCCATAAACTCGCCCATTGTTGGAAGGTCCCCTTTCTCAACCCCTGGCAGAAATTCCACATTACCACAAATAGGGAGAAGAACCAAACCTGAGGAAATACACCCCAGTGTCTTGTGAGGACTTGCCACAATTTCCTAAGAGGAAGTAACAAAAGACTAACCCGCAACCCAGATCGGAGCAAAGTTCAAGGCACCTGTAAAAAGGAAGTAAAATACCATGGTGCAAAGAGCTCCCGGTCTATCCGGATGGGGCAATATTCCTCCGTATCTAAAATCCAATCCCCCAAATGATGAGCTAAACAAGCTAAGTTATATTTATGTAAATTGGTGATCCCTAAATCTCCCATCCCCCAGTCAGCAACATTTGTATAGGGATTTTTCACTTCTTACCACCCCAACAAAAATTAGAAAGGTGTCTATGAAAATTATGAATGTCTTTTTCAAAAGTTTACGGGCAAGTATTTGCAAGGTATATAACCATCCAGGACACTGTCATCCCTGCACTATGGCAATCGTGGAATCAAACAAATGAGAGCTATTAAGCCAATATAACTCAGATGTTTTCATGGACAATTTAATCCCCAAGTAACAAAAAGAATAAGACGTCCATCTTAGTGGGAACTGATCCACCCAGCCCATCAAAGGGAATCCAGTGAGGCCAGTGCCAAGGATTCCTGAAAAATTTAAACGAAAACCAGAAAAAAATCCCATATTCCTCAAAAGATTCCATTAATACCTCTAGTCATGTATGAGGATCTGTAATATGAATTAACAAGTCATCTACAAATGCAGAAATGTTAAATTCAGAAGTAGTAAATTTTACTCCCTGAATGTCCAGATTAGCTAGAATGTCTCTAATAACTAGATCTAAAGTCAAAACGAATAACAAAGGAGATAAAGGACATCCTTGGCGTGTGCCCTGGCAGATCACAAAAGGCGTCAACAAATTTAAAGAAGGGTTGGAGCTATGTGGAGGTGGGAAAGAAGCATGTCTGATTCTAGAGAATCAGGCAGGTGATGGATTACCAGAAAGTTTAGCTGTTTAAAGATCATGTCAACTTTCCTTAATTAAAAGTGCCAATTGCTCTGATCCCAAGAATCACACATCTGGTCAGATTTTTCCGCTTCTGTGCAGGAGACTCTTGCCAGTTACCAGAGCTTGGCATAAACCTTTGGCCTTAAGCAAGTGCCTAGTTGATACAGTAATCTGGCCATGCTTATACAGTGGTGGAAATAAGTATTTGATCCCTTGCTGATTTTGTAAGTTTGCCCACTGACAAAGACATGAGCAGCCCATAATTGAAGGGTAGGTTATTGGTAACAGTGAGAGATAGCACATCACAAATTAAATCCGGAAAATCACATTGTGGAAAGTATATGAATTTATTTGCATTCTGCAGAGGGAAATAAGTATTTGATCCCCCACCAACCAGTAAGAGATCTGGCCCCTACAGACCAGGTAGATGCTCCAAATCAACTCGTTACCTGCATGACATACAGCTGTCTGCAATGGTCACCTGTATGAAAGACACCTGTCCACAGACTCAGTGAATCAGTCAGACTCTAACCTCTACAAAATGGCCAAGAGCAAGGAGCTGTCTAAGGATGTCAGGGACAAGTTCATACACCTGCACAAGGCTGGAATGGGCTACAAAACCATCAGTAAGACGCTGGGCGAGAAGGAGACAACTGTTGGTGCCATAGTAAGAAAATGGAAGAAGTACAAAATGACTGTCAATCGACAAAGATCTGGGGCTCCACGCAAAATCTCACCTTGTGGGGTATCCTTGATCATGAGGAAGGTTAGAAATCAGCCTACAACTACAAGGGGGGAACTTGTCAATGATCTCAAGGCAGCTCGGACCACTGTCACCACGAAAACCATTGGTAACACATTACGACATAACGGATTGCAATCCTGCAGTGCCCGCAAGGTCCCCCTGCTCCGGAAGGCACATGTGACGGCCCGTCTGAAGTTTGCCAGTGAACACCTGGATGATGCCGAGAGTGATTGGGAGAAGGTGCTGTGGTCAGATGAGACAAAAATTGAGCTCTTTGGCATGAACTCAACTCGCCGTGTTTGGAGGAAGAGAAATGCTGCCTATGACCCAAAGAACACCGTCCCCACTGTCAAGCATGGAGGTGGAAATGTTATGTTTTGGGGGTGTTTCTCTGCTAAGGGCACAGGACTACTTCACCGCATCAATGGGAGAATGGATGGGGCCATGTACCGTACAATTCTGAGTGACAACCTCCTTCCCTCCGCCAGGGCCTTAAAAATGGGTCGTGGCTGGGTCTTCCAGCACGACAATGACCCAAAACATACAGCCAAGGCAACAAAGGAGTGGCTCAGGAAGAAGCACATTAGGGTCATGGAGTGGCCTAGCCAGTCACCAGACCTTAATCCCATTGAAAACTTATGGAGGGAGCTGAAGCTGCGAGTTGCCAAGCGACAGCCCAGAACTCTTAATGATTTAGAGATGATCTGCAAAGAGGAGTGGACCAAAATTCCTCCTGACATGTGTGCAAACCTCATCATCAACTACAGAAGACGTCTGACCGCTGTGCTTGCCAACAAGGGTTTTGCCACCAAGTATTAGGTCTTGTTTGCCAGAGGGATTAAATACTTATTTCCCTCTGCAGAATGCAAATAAATTCATATACTTTCCACAATGTGATTTTCCGGATTTAATTTGTGATGTGCTATCTCTCACTGTTACCAATAACCTACCCTTCAATTATGGGCTGCTCATGTCTTTGTCAGTGGGCAAACTTACAAAATCAGCAAGGGATCAAATACTTATTTCCACCACTGTAAATGGAAGATTTGCTATACCTTCTCATAATGGTTAGAGCATTGGGCTAAAAACCAGGATATTCCAGTTCAAGTCCTTTTGATCTTGGACAAATCATTTAACACATTGCCTCAGGTACAACATTAAATTTAAAGCCCTCTGGGGACAAGAAAGTGCCTTCTGTATCTGAATATAACTCACATTGAGCTACAGCTGAAAAAGGTATAATCTAAACCAAAATTGGCTGCCAGACAAAAGTGGTGGATGTTGAGTGGGGAGATGGATTCTAAATTACTGCGAATGTGGATGTTAAGCATCAGTAAGAGATGAATGTCTGTCTTTTTGACTTGATAAATGCTAAGGGGTCCTTTTACTAAGGTGTTCCGTAAAGTGGCCTTCACTGGAGTAGATGTGTGAATTGGACGCGCGCAGGTCCATTTTTCAGCACACCTGCAAAAAAGGCCTTTTTTTTGGCCAAAAATTTCTGGCATGCCTACTGGATGCACATACAACGGTATTTCCGAATTGGCGCAGCTTAGTAAAAGGGCCCCTCAATTCAATGAGAGGAAGATGGTGGGCATCAGGCAGGAAGAGGGTGCATTTCCAGATTTAGAGAGGGGGGAGAGAGAGTGAGCTGTGGACTATTTATTCTTGAGCCTAAGATGGAGAATTCTGCACTGTAGAGATGGGAGCAAGGACTACCCCAAATGCTAAGAGCTAAGGAAATGGCCAGTAGAGTCTCAAAGTATGTACCTGAGCTAAAGCTTGAATATAGCTAGTCTCTCAGTGACCAAAGAAAACGGGTCACATTCATGACTAACCTATATGAACAGAGATTACAAACTCTAGCAGGAAATTACTGTTGGCTTGGCTTACATGCTGCAACTACAAATACAAAACAAATCTGAACATAAAGATATAACTGATTTTGCCTGTGTGTATAAAAGTTTGTTTCCTGCTGAATGCGGAGAATCTGTTCTATTTAATAGCATTAAAGCTATTTGCAATGATAGTTAGAACTTTAGAATATTGTTTTTCATGGCATAGAGCCAGGTCATCCTGTTTTTGTGTTTACTAGGCTGTGTCATTTGATCATGTAGATGTGAACAAGTGAATATCTAAAGGGGCAACCCTCTAAGGAAGTGAGACTAATTACCTAGGTTTGTTGTTGCCACTTTAAAGTTTGTATTGGCTGCATCAGCCTAATGATTGATTATTTTTATTTATTTTTGTTGCATTTGTACCCCGCACTTTTTCCCACTCATGGCAGGCTCAATGCGGCAGGCAGTGGAGGGTTAAGTGACTTGCCCAGAGTCACAAGGAGCTGCCTGTGCTGGGAATCGAACTCAGTTCCTCAGTTCCCCAGGACCAAAGTCCACCACCCTAACCACTAGGCCACTCCTCCACAACCACTAGGCCACTCCTCCACATTATGATTATAACCAGTTGACCTGTTCTCAGCTTCAGGTCCATGGGCAGGTGTATGTGCATTGTGTTGGCTGCATTGGTTTGAGGGTTAGATGTATGTGTGCCACAACAAACTCGGGGCCCATTTTACCAAGTTGTGGCACCGGCATCAGCTTGTGTTTTACACGCGGCCGAGGCCCTCTTGTACCGGCAGCTGGTAAAAGGGAAGTCTCGCTTTCCTACAGGAAATGGCCAGGCAGCAAGTAAAGCACATGCCGCGCAGCCGTTTCGGGGGGAACCCTTACCGCCACCCATTGAGGTGGCAGTAGGGGCTCTCCTGCGTTAACTGGGCCGCGCGTGGAACTGCCCGATTACCGCCGGGTATATTCCGGCACTCCAAAAAAGGTGAGCTGGTCGATATTGTGTATCTGGGTTTTCAAAAGGCATTTGACAAAGCACCTCATGAAAGATTCCTGAGGAAATTAGAAAGTCATGGGATAGAAGGTAATATCCTATTGTGGATTAAAAACTGGTTAAAGGATAGAAAACAGAGAGAGTAGGGTTAAATGGTCAGTATTCTCAATGGAGAAGGGTAGATAGTGGTGTTCCCCAGGGGTCTGTGCTGGGACCACTGCTTTTTAACATATTTATAAATGATGTAGAGATGGGAGTAACTAGAGATGTAATTAAGTTTGCTGATGACACAGTTATTCAAAGTTGTTAAATCACAAGAGGACTGTGAAAAATTGCATGATGACCTTACGAGACTGGGAAATTGGGCATCCCAATGGCAGATGACATTTAATGTTAGCAATTTCAAAGTGATGCGTGTGGGAAAGAGGAACCCAAATTATAGGTACATGATGCAAGGTTCCACATTAGGAGTCACCACCCAGGAAAATTATCTAGGTCTATAAAATACTGAGTGGAGTGGAATGGGTAGACATGAATCACTTGTTTACCCTTTCCAAAAATGCAAGGACTAGGGGGCATGCAATGAAGCTACCAAACAGTAGATTTAAAACAAGCCAGAGAAAATATTTTTTTCACTCCGCGTGTATTTAAACTCTGGAATTTGTTGCCAGAGAATGTGGTAAAAGCAGTTAGCTTTGCAAGGTTTAAAAAAGGTTTGGCTAATTTCCTATAAGAAAAGTCCATAAGCCATTGTTAAGGTGGACTTGGGAAAATCCACTGCTTATTTTAAAGGATGAGTAGCATCCACTTAGGATCGTGCCAGGTACTTTGACCTGGTTTGACCTCTCTTCTCATAGACTTTTTCTGAGTTCAATATGCCGTCTTCACTGGCTTTAACTAAGACCTTAGCAGCACTGCAGTCAATTACAGTGCCTCATGATTCTATCCCCTCAGGATGTCTGAAACAGTAGTAGTTTGGAGCAGGTGTAAATATTTGTTCAGCATGTATACACTACAGGGACTAGTGCTTAGACCGTATTTTATAAATGCTCAGAGGTTCCTATGTTGCCTTGATAAAATAGGCTTAAAATAGGCACCTTTTGGACTGATCATGTAGGCATTCTGTTATAAAATCAAGTTATGTTGTGAAGCCAGCTGCATGGCTCCATTGTAAATCTATCAGGCTTATTTTCGAAAGAGAAGGGCACCCATCCTTCGACACAAACCGGGAGATGGGCGTCCTTCTCCCAGGGTCGCCAAATCAGCTTAATCGAAAGCCGATTTTGGGCGTCCTCAACTGCTTTCCGTCGCAGGGATGACCAAAGTTCACTGGGGCATGTCGGAAACATAGCGAAGGCGGGACTGGGGTGTGCCTAACACATGGGCGTCCTCGACCGATAATGGAAAAAAAAGGGCATCCCTGATGAGCACTTGGGCGACTTGGCCCATTTTTTCTTAAGACCAAGTCTCAAAAAAGTGCCCAAACAGACCAGATGACCACCGGAGGGAATCGGGGATGACCTCCCCTTACTCCGCCAGTGGTCACTAACCACTTCCCACCCTAAAAAAAACTTTTCAAATATTTTTTTCCAGCCTCAAATGTCATACCCAGCTCCCTGACAGCAGTATGCAGGTCCCTGGAGCAGTTTTAGTGGGTGCAGTGCACTTCAGGCAGGCAGACTCAGGCCCATCCCCCCCCCCTCTACCTGTTACACTTGTGGTGGTAAATGTGAGCCCTTCAAAACCCACCAGAAACCCACTGTACCCACATGTAGGTGCCCCCCTTCACCCCTTAGGGCTATGGTAGTGTTGTACAGTGGGGAGTGGGTTTGGGGGGGGAGGGTTGGGAACTCAGCGCCCAAGGTAAGGGAGCTATGCACCTGGGAGCAATTTCTGAAGTCCACTGCAGTGCCCCCTAGGGTACCCGATTGGTGTCTTGGGATGTCAGGGGGACCAGTGCACTACGAATGCTAGCTCTTCCCATGACCAAATGGCTTGGATTTGGTCGTTTCTGAGATGGGCGTCCTCGGCTTCCATTATCGGCGAAAATCGGGGACGACCATCTCTAAGGTCAACCTAAATTTCGCGATTTGGGCGTCCCTGACCGTATTATCGAAACGAAAGATGGACGCCCATCTTGTTTCGATAATACAGGAAAACATGGGCACCCCTTTCGATTATGCCCCTCCACGTATTAGCCAGTAGGACAGCTCCTTCCTAATCTCAGCTTCAGTAGAAAAAACAAACAAACAAGCAGATGACTGCAAGGTTTTTGCTCTGATGATGGAAACTGCTGGGAACTGTAGCCTGTTCTCTGAGCCAGAGAGGATGGTTTATGAAAGTGTGCAGAGGTGGAGCTAGAAGATTTGGATTTAATTTTGAGAATGCTCTGATGCTATAAAGCCATGAGGAAGTAGAGAATCACTTTTTTTTCATTCCAGCCAGTATACCTTTTGATAATACTGTACGGTCTGGAACTGAATCTTTTTTTTTTTTAATTTTTTTATTTATTAATTTTTCTCAATTCAACAAGTTTTTACACTTGAAAAGCAACACAGATAAGAATACATTCAAAATAAAAATACATTATTTCAAAGTAATTGTTACTCTTCTTTAGACCTCAAATTTCAGGTGGGAGGGTGTGTATCTAAAAGAGAAAGAAGACAATCTCAGCAAAGCAAAGAAGAAAATCTTAAGGAAATTTGCTTAACACGCTATCCTATTCAAATACTTATTTGTCTATCTATTTGGGAATTGACGATTAACCAATTGTTTTCGCATTTACAAATGTCTTCAATTGTTCCGGTTGATAGAAAACGTACTTGAGATCAGCATATTTAATAACACATTTGCAGGGATAGTTTAAATAGAAAGAAGCACCCATTTTTATTACTTCAGATCTCATTGAAAGAAACAGTTTCCTTCTTTCCTGTGTTTGTTTGGTAATGTCTGGAAAAATCCAGACTTTCTTCCCCCGGAACAAAGATTGTGTTTTTTTTAAAGTACATGCATTGCACTGCTTCCAAGTCTTGTTGAAATATGAATGATGCAATCAATGTAGTTCTTTCAGAGTCTTCATTCAAGGTCGTTTCCAGTATCTCAGATATATTTAACTCTCCTTCTTCCTGTTGTTTCCGTGGAGTAACTTGTTGGGAAGTTTCTGGTGGTTTCTTCGTTTGTATGTAGTATATTTTATTTAATGGGGGCATAGTTTCAGGGGTAAAGTTCAAAATTTCTTGTAGATATATTTTAAAGGCATCATATGGTGTTATCCCCATTTCCCTTGGAAAATTCAAGAATCGTAAATTCAACCTACGACTATAATTTTCTAGCTGCTCTAATCTACGGTGAATAGAGAGATTGTCTTTTATAACCGTGGTTGAAATCTCTTGTACTTTAGAAACTTCTTGTTTAATAGCGTTTAGCTGTTCTGATGTTTCCTGTTTTGTTGTATTAAATGCAAGAGTTAAATTTTCAACAGTACTTACAAGAGTTTTTATTTCAGTAGATGAGCTGGCAATCGTCTTGTCCACTCTCTGGAGAGCTTCCCAAATGCTCTCCAGGGTAGCTGGCGCTGGTTTGAGTCTCACTGCCTGAGATTCCTCAGAATCTAGGCCTCCTGTAATGTTCGCCTCTCCTATTCCTCGTACCAGGGTCAAACTCTCAACCACTTCCGGGTTGAGCTGTTCCCGCCAGAGAAGGCGATCTTCAGGGAGCGGCGGCGGATAGACCTCCGGAGGGGAGAGTGATACTTCAAGCCCCAGGTTGCTAGGGGTGTCTTCTCCCATAGCGGCAGCAGGGCTCCTCGCGGTAGATTGAATAGGCGGCCTTACGGTGTAGCGGTCGAGCGTCTGCTGAAGTGGGGACGATGTCCTGGCAGTCGAGGCTGCTGCCTTGACGATCCCCTTCCGTTTAGTATGGGGCATTATAAAGAAAAAGAAAAAGTAAGTCAGCAAGTTCCAAGAACGCTTCACCGGCAGCTCTCAGCGTGTCGCCATCTTGACACACCCCTAGAGCAGGGAACTGAATCTTTTGACCTCAAGGACTATTGTTAATCCCCCTGGCAATCCCTATACTTTCACTTTCCACTGTTTCCCCCAGCTCCCCCTCCTCCCAAAACCAAAAAAAACACACTTAGGTTTCCATCATTGTATTTTAACATATATTTTTACAGAAGACTTCATTTACTCAGTTTGATTCAGTCAAAGATTAGATGATGTTGATTTCCTGGTCCTTCTGGAGCAAATTGATCTGTGGTGTGTGAAAATTCCCTTGTTTTTGGTGTTATTTCAGTGTTTTAAAAAAAGCGGTTGCAAGATTTGAAGCAATGACAAATGTAAAGTGTTTAGAACAATTATGAACAACCATCTTGCTGGCATTTGTAATGCAGATGGTTCGGTTCTTCAGTATTTTTTTTTTAAACACTTTCAGTGATGGAATAACGTAGTGGTTACTAAGAAACGTTTGTGCTCATTTTCAGTGAGTACTATGGTAAACAAGCGTGGAAACAGCCAGTCTTATGTAGCATTCAGCACCTCGTTTGTCGAGAATTAGAACTTTTTGTACCTGTAGAGCTGAGCATAATTTGTTCTCAAGAGACTGCTTCTCTTCTGTATTGTACTTCCTGACACACAGTGGAGAGTCATAGATTTGCCTAGAGACCATTCAAAGTTTTAATAGATAACACAGCTATAAAGTTAAGTGTTTAGGGGTTTTACTTTATTGTTAGTCTGTGTGCATTATATTTTTGTACTAGTAGAAAATTCAAAACGCTTGTATACTTTTTGCAACGTATTAAATCTGCAAACTTTGAACCCCTTGCCTAACAGTTGAACCAGATGAAAACGTGTTGCAAAAAGAGAGTAGAAAGCATTTTGACAAGAGATTTGTCTAAACGAGTCTTTGTTTTTGAAGGCAAGTGAGGATCGGCAGCTTTTGGGTGCCCTGAAGGGTCTGTTAGATGATTTCCGATCTGAGCTGCGGGATGAAGAACAGGAGCATCTCGGCCTCCGGCAGCAGTATGCCACTGAGAAGGCTGCCTGGCAAATGGAGGGGACAGATCTCAAGTGTCGCCTGGAGCAGGTATGTGTCGTGCGTTCTTGGGTTGAAAATGAACGAACCTTGATCCCAACGTATCACTTTATGTGCAAGATGATTAGGAGTGTAATGAATGTCTTATTTAGCTATTTATTTAAAACATGTTCCTCTTATTTTTACAGCTGTACAGTTGTCACAGAATATAACAGGCACTGACACTTTTAGACATTCAAAAAGAAGGGAATAGGAATTGCCAGCAGATAGGCAGGCACATTGTGTCTGCCTGCTCCAGTCTGTTTTGCTGCACCACAGTCCCTATTGATCAGTTTCTCTTTGCCCTTACTTTCAGATAACTATGGATTGTCTAGCTTATTCCTATGCCTTTGTGAAGTCTACATTTTTGTTTTATTGCCTTTTGTAAGGAGGTTGTTCCACGTGCTCAGAACCCTTTCTGGGATAGTGTATCTGACTTCTGAATCTACCTACTTCCTACCTCATTCATGACCACTTGTCCTAGAGCTTTCTCACTTTGAATCATTGACGTGACTGCTACTTTACATTTCAAATGAGTTTAATTTACGGTATCCCACAGTGAACTATTCTAAGAAAAGTGAGCTGTACATAAAACTGAAATTGAACTTTCTGTACACAGAGGAAATGTTGACCATGTATGTATTATGGGTTTTTGAATATTTGTGTCATCTTTCTTTCTCTCTCTTTCCCTACCTCCATCTCTTTCTCTTGGTTGTAGGGATTCAGGTCATTAAGCTTGATTTTATAGTGCTTACAGTGCAGACTCTGCAACTTTTTGATAGTTGTAAAATATGTTTCATTACTGTGCATTTGTAATTGAATTTTGTGAGTGAATTATTTGTTTCTTTTGCCCTCTGTCATGAGCAGAACAATGCAAACTTTGAGTTGTCATAAATTAAGAACAGTCAATGTTAAATCGATAAGTCCCAGTTGAGACATTTAATCATTCACACTGGTGAGCAACTGTAATGTGCCTTTAATTGGGTTTTGTAGGCATCTGATCACCAGATTTATGTATATACTGCAAAGAAAAAATATTGGATGATGTAGGGGAAATTGGCTCATTGGAACACTGCACTAAACTGTGATGCTTATCTGCAATATGTATGGAATTGACTATATATAGATTTTTAAATAATGAGCTTGAAATTGGGGAAATTGTTGAATCACATATTAAAGTGTGAATTTCAGCATCTGTTTCAGAGTGTTGCAGTAAGGAAATGGCACTATTTTGATTACCATGCGCTGGGTAATTAATACCTTGAGACTTCATCTAATTGTCCTTGTGTGAAATTCTCTTGCACTTTATACAAAGTAAAACTTCTACCAAAAACTTCCAGTGAAAGTAGAAATCTGAGTGTTCTGTTCTATATGACTTCACTAATAATAATAAAAACTTTTGCTAGTCCCTTTAGAAATCCATTGACTGCAGTGGGGTAGCCACAGGGGGGCAATTTCAGCTGGGAACCCCTCTGCTTTCCTGGCTGGTGGAGATGCCGAGCCCCACCAGCAAAACACCTCTCCTGCTTGAGTCGCACCTGCATCACCACTTATTCAGCAGGTGTTCTTGGCCGCTAATGTTAGCTCTCTTGCATATGGTCAGTATGCTCAGGAAAGCCAGCATTAGCGGTGAAGTGCACCTGCTGAGTAAGTGGTGCTGCAGGTGCGACTCGGGCAGGAGAGGTCTTCGGCTGGCGGTGCTTGGCATCCCCACCAACTCAAGTATTTATATTTTGAGGAGCCAAGGGCAGAGACTGAGGTCATGGGTGGGGGGGGGGGGGGGGGGGGGGGAGAGAATTACATGCCCACCCACCTTGGGCTAAGGCCATCCCAGAATTGGCCATCTGGCTATGCCACTGGTTGGCAGTTTCCCTTTGTCCCCTTCTTTCATTTGAGACATTTGATTTTGTGATTTTCAAGGACAGCATAGTGGTAATTTTGTCATTTTCTTAATATCTTGAGTTTTATTCATTTTAAAAACTTTATGAATCATTTTAGTGTTTTTACAAATATTATATATTTTTTAATTAATGTGCTGTATTTAAATGTCCATTGAGAAGGTAAGAGAGAGCCAGTTTCTTAAATGATACTTGAAGCTGGCTATCTCTTACCTTCTCAATGGACATTTAAATACAGCACATTATTTAATTAAAAAAAAATAATAATAACTTTAACTCAGATCTAGCAATCACGGTGGTTGCATAAGACACTCCTGCTTCCCTCAGGCTAGGATTATATACAGAAGGGGGTTTCTAATAGCCCAGGGAAACTCTAGACTACTGGACAGATCATGCATATGCCTTAAAATTCCTCTTACGAACCCTTTGTATGGGATCATGCATTGCTGGTTCCAAACAAAAGATATGAATAGTGGCAGATTTGTTTGCATTTTTTTTCAGTAGCAGTCTGAGTATACTCTAACAGGTAAGCTAAGTGATATTGTATGTTACAGTGAGCTTATTCTAACATACTCAATAAACAGATGCAACCAGAACCAGGACTTTATTTAGTGTACAAGGCTTTTCATCTTGTAACAACTTGAGAAAGGTATCATCTTAGCAAAGTATCAGTAAGAATGCCAACAAAACAGTAACTGATACACAGTGCTTCAATCCCTACAACAAAACAGTACCACCTAGTGGCCCTAAAGTATATTGTACTCTTTAATATATTAGGCTGTAACTTATGGCTGTTGTACATCTTAGCAGTGATCTGAGCTTTTTTCTTTTTGTTACATTTGTACCCCGCGCTTTCCCACTCATGGCAGGCTCAATGCGGCTTACATGGGGCAATGGAGGGTTAAGTGACTTGCCCAGAGTCACAAGGTGCTGCCTGTGCCTGAAGTGGGAATCGAACTCAGTTCCCCAGGACCAAAGTCCACCACCCTAACCACTAGGCCATTGAACTCTAGTCTTTGAAGTGATAGAAAATAATGTATCACTTACTGTAACTTCTGGAAAATTAAGGGGACTGCTTAGTGGCAACCGAGCCAGTTATGCAAATTGGTAGTGTTCTTGCCTCCTTGTAGAAGGATCAGCATTATCTTAAAAATAACCAAGAGATATTGCATTGTCCATTCATGGCATGGTATTCCTGTATACACCATGATTGGTTTATGTTTATTTGTGACTTGCTGGGCCATCTTTTGTAGTCCAAACATCAAAGCAGTTTACAAATCTACCAGATAGATTAAAAAAAAAAAAAAAAAAAAAAACTCCAAATACAGAGGGATAGAACAATCAGAGCTAGGATAAAGAAAATGGTGCTACAACTAGTTGACCTGTCCACCATGGTCCTGACATGCCAGATGTGACAGTTCACTGAAAACAGTTTCAAAAAAAGTAACATGTAGTAAGATAGTAGATAACGGCAGATAAAGGCCTGCATGGTCTATCCAGTCTGCCCAATAAGATAAACTCCTAGGATATGACACAATATAACATATATATTCTTGATCTAGATCTGTCCTTGCCATTTACTCTCAACTACTGGAGTTGTCATGGTCTTTGGTGTTGTCTTATACTTTTTATAAGAGGATTTGCAGCTTATCAAACACAGCAATGAATTCCATAGGGACGGGGCTAAATGGAAAAATGCAGATGAGCGAATTGACTCTAAATGGGCATGTGAGACGGGTGGTATAATCCATACATTTTCAACCAGGGATTGAAGTGGCCTTGAGGAAGCGTAATGAGTTAAAAATAAACACAAATAAAATGAATGCCCTGTGTAGAATGCTTTATGGGCCAGCATAAGGGCTTTGAAATGAGCCCTATGCAATATGGGCAACCAGTGATTGATGTAGGAACGATGTGACATGATCAAATCAGCTGCAGTGCACAGAAGTCTAATGGCCATATTTTGCCATCTCTGTAAGTGTTGAAGATTCAAGGCCCTAATGCCACAGTAAATGGCACTACAGTAGTCAATCCATGAAAAGAAAAGTGCATGGACAATTGTGTGCTGTGCTTGAGTGTCTAAGTAATACTTTATTGAAAAAAATTTGCCAAATGAACAAAGATGGAAGCTCAAACTATGGCTGAGACTTGTGCTTCAGAGGTGACCTGGGAATCTAAAAGAACTCCCAGGTGAAGGAGAAAATCAAAGAATGCGATAGGGGAGACAGCAAGGAGAGGAGGAATGGTTGGTTGGAGTGGCCTAACTGACATCCAGAGTGCAAGGGATTTAGCAGGATTTAACGTGAAATAATGGCAGAGAAGCCACTCAGACAAAGCCTCTAGACAAGACTGTAAAGGGCTGAGACAGTCAGTGAGTGCACACACATGTAGGTGGAAATAAATTTTGATCTGAACATTTGGAAATTGTGACTTCCTAGCCTATAAGGCCTTCTCTACACTACGTATTCCCAGGCATAGTTCTCAATGCTCATCTAATTAAACAAGTTCAGTGCATTTATGTAAATGTTGCACAGAAAGCCATATAGGAGATAGTTTTACAAAATTCCACTGCCTCACGCACACATAAAACTTAGCCGTGTGGAAAGAGCACTCCTACTTTATATAAACTATGCCTAGGTGTTACCAAGGGTTTAGTGTAGACAGAGCAGAGGAGGAGTTGTCATGTATGCACATGTGATATAAAATGTGCAAGTACACGCACACATTGACACCTTGAGAGCGATTGTAAATTTGTGCCTGGACATTCATGTGCTATTGGAGATGGTTATGGGAATCTATTTGATGAAGGAAAATAGGCAACTGTTGTCTTTATACACTGGGCTCAAGAAAGTTACATCTTTATTTTCCTCTTATAAGATTATTCCCATACTGTTTTATCAGTTCTTAAAACAGTTTAATAGCTGTTCATTATCAATGGCAAACATCCCACAATCCAGTATAATTGTATCCCCCTGCTAGTACTGTCTAACTGTGGACTGAAAACTTTTGGATATCTGTAGGTTTGGATTTTTTACTTGTTCAATTGACCTTATCATTCAAGTGTATGGCATTCTGATTTCTGAGTAACAAAATGCAGAATTAGAAATGGTAGACTAGTTGGAATTGTGACACCAAGGCTGTTCTAGAGTCTTAAGACAGATACCCTGGATTTGGTGGATCCCTGGGTGGAATGTATTGGACTAAATCGCCAGACTTGCTACCTTACTTTCTCTCTTTATGAAATGTCTTGAAATTTCAGTTTAATTGATGTGTTGTTTATTGGCAGCTGGAAGGAAGAAGTAGAAAAGCAATGGGGGAAGCTAGTCCAACAGATGTGAAAGGGGCTTCCAAACGAGAAAGGGAAGGGCATAAGAAGTTGCTTGCTGAGAGTCACAGTTTGGTGATGGAACTGCGCTGGCAGCTCAAACAGAGTGAGAAGAACTGGAGCAAGGAGAAGGGCGAGCTACTGGATCAATTTGACAGAGAGAGACTTGACTGGGAGCGGCAAAGGAAGGATCTTCAGAGGAGAGTGGGACAGGTAAGAAAATGTCTGTGCATTGGGATTAAACAGCTGCAAGCCCTTCGGGGACAGGGAAAATACCTACCGTACTTGAATGTAACTCACCTTGAACTGCTACTGAGAAGGCATGAGCCAAATCCAAATAAAGAATAGATAAATAGAAAAAGCAGAGGCTAAATGAATGGAGAAGAAGCATTGTGAAAGAAAGAGAGAACACATTATCTTAGTAGTAGTTCTTTCTGCTAGAGCAGGAGACGGTTGAGTTTGAGAATCCTACGTATAATCCAAACCGCAAACCAGGAAGTAGGGATGGACCAAAAAATCCCTGGCTGTAAAGATTTTTTTGGTCCACCGCTAGTTCCTGGTTTGCTGAGTTGCGAATGACATTTAGGTTATTACCTTTTGAGCAAGGGAGCTGTGTTTGAGGATATGAAAGAGGGTTTTAAGATCCTGAATGCACACCTTATGTTCAGAAGCAAAAGGTGAGGATTGCATGCGCCTGTAATATTTCATGCTGTCAAACTGCTCAGTACAATTAATGAGTTCAATCAGTTTTCAAGTATGCCTGCTGCGTTTTCTTTTTAAATCAAGAATAAGTTAAACTGCTGATTTTTCACTGAGGTATCACAGTTCATTAAGACCAGAGTATCCAAGGCTCGTTATAAAATTGTAGGGATAGTCAGCAAATCAGATTACTTGATTGACTGCTGCCCCCTACCACACACATTCCCACAGTCCTCTGTTTTTCTCATGGTCTTTCTTTCTGGCAAAATCACAATATGAATTAGAAAATGAAAAGACTTCAGTTTACAAAACAAGAGGTATTATGATTATACCCACCCATCATTACATAGGTTTCATGCTTCATGAAACTATGCATTATACATAAACCAAATTGATATCACTGTGTGATCAGAGGGATTTTATTTTTCCTGGGGGAGGAGGGAGCATTGGTTCAATGACCACATCCTAAGAGAAGCAGGGTAACAGTGGGCTTGCTTTCAACACTTTGTGTGTGTTTATGTGCATATATGTAGATAGCAATGTTGTTCCCCTGTAAATACGTGCTTTCCGTAGACAGCAGGGATGATGAGGCACACGAGTGGGTGATGCCACCTGATGGCACTGGGACAGAACATTTCTACATCTGTCTGTTCATCCTGGCCAGGCGGACGGTAGTACACTACTGTCACTATCCTTTTCCCTTTTACACATGGAATTTCAATCCAAGGTGTGTTTTGTATTCTGCAGAATTTTCAATCTATTTGATTCAAGGCCTTTCTTAACATACAGTACTACCCCTCCACCAATTTGATGCACCCTATCACTACAATATAATTTGTACCCTGGTATGACCTCTTATCTTCCTACCACCAGGTCTCAGAAATGCTTATTAATATCTGATTTCTCATATATTGCAATATATTCTATTCAATCTTATTTCTTAGGCTTCTGGCATTCGCATATAGACATTTCAAATTATGTTTGCTGTTTCTATTTACATCTTACTCAGCAGTTGACAGTGATAATTTGCAATCTTTTGTCTGCTTTTTATTTAAAGACATCTGGTCTACTATGGTCTCTATAGCAACCTCACTAACAGGATGCCCTATCTTCCCTGTTTTGGTGATATCTTTGAAAGATACCTTGTTCCGAACCATGTGCTTTTGAACAACTGTTGGCTTTCCCCAAGGTTCTAGTTTAAAAGCTGCTCTATCTCCTTTTCAAATGCCGATGCCAGCAGCCTGGTCCCACCTTGGTTAAGGTGGAGCCCATCATTCTGGAATAGGTTTCCCCTTCCCAAGGTATTCAAAACATACTGTACCAAAGTAAGAAAAAAACAGCACAGGTCATATACACATGACTGAGGCATGACATCAAATAACAACGTGCTCTCAGGCTTCACAGATTGTTTTGAACACCCATTGTTGGAGCGTAAACACACACCTTTTTACAAGTATCTCTTAGTGAAGAGCACAAAGTAGCTCCTGACGCAGCCCTCCTTGGTGAAACATTGCCTGTGTCAGGCAATATATTTTGTATGCAATTCTGCCAATAAAGTTTGTGTATGTCAACTACTGATCTGCTTTCTTGTCTTCAACTTTGGCGTTTGTGGATCGTCTGCCTCGCTATTATCTCTGAACTCCATATACTGCTGTTAGCGAGCATGTTCATAGAATAATAATTAAAAGTTGTGATATCATCTTTGAGTTATGTCCCCTTTTTTATTACAAAATATTTAAGAACATTTAAAATCCAGTTTACATGTTTTTAAATATCTACCCTGCCCCTCTCTTCAACACACTTCTATTGCCATTTCCATCCTTTCTTTGTATTGCTGTCTGCTTTCACTCTCTCTTCCCTATCCCACAGCAACTGGCAGCCTCTTTTTCTGTCTCCCCTGTCCCTCAGCCACTAGTTGCCTGTTTTTTGGCTACTTGTTGCTGTCTTTGTCTCCCATCCAGTATTTGTTGTCTGCCATCCTTCTCCTTCCTGCCTCTCACTACCCCTTTATAGCCAATGATAAGCCGACTTGTTGCCACACACTCTGTCCTTCCATTTGTTGGCAACAGTTTTTCCTGCTAACGTGTCTTGTTTCCTGTGAGCTGAACAGTTCTGTTAACTCCATTCTTGTGCTGTATTGCTCACAACTGAGACACGTGGTTGTTAAGATGCAACATAGCAGCTACCACAACCACCACAATGATAGGATGAAGGAAGCTGATGGTCAGAAACAGTAGGCATGGAATGGGGTGAGAGGAAGCAGCCTGTGACAGAGGGCAGGGACTAGGGTAGAAGAAGAGGCTATATATGAAGCTGCAGCAGAGGGAGAAGGCACCTCAGGCAGCAGTAGCTGAGAGATAGGAAAAGAGGCAACAGCAGCTGAGGGGGTCACTGGGAGAAGTGAGGGAAAAGTAGGAGACAGTAACTGGAGGGAAGGTGGAAGCAGAAAAGGTAAAGAAAAACAGGGGAGAGGATGGGAAGGAAAAAATAATGGGGGAACATAAATGATAGGAAGAGAAAAACCTAGAAATGAGAGAAACCAGTTGTAATGAGAGGGAAGAAAGAAAAAAAAATAAAAATAATACAAGAAATATGTCACACCAGTTCATCAATTGTTAAATATTTAAAATTGGAATTTTCAATAGGAATTGACTTTTAAATTCATGTTAAGTATGTTTATTCACACACACATTTATTCAGTTTGTTGCAGATTTTTCTAACCTTTGCCATAAATTATGTCCCTCATCTTAAATGCCCTCCTGAGATGCATTAGTAACCTGGTTAATTGTGAGGTGAAATGGCTGCAGTTTGTGTTCCTGGGAAATTTGTCTTTCACCGTGCGACCTCAGTTGTGTTTATGTGATTGTGTGATGGGCTGGGGATGGAAGAGATCTGCATGATTTAGATACTGCTGTCCCAGCCAAGTGAGGATCTTGGAATGAAAAGCTTAATAGTGGCTTTCATTTCTATATAAGCCAGATGTGACCTCAAGCTTTACTTGAGAGACAGAAGGACAGTGGATTCTCAGGCTGTCTTGTGTCTGTTGATGAAAGGAATTTTCTTTGGGGAAAACCAGGCAATGATTCATATAGCAACTACAGACACACCAAGGAGGTGAATAGCTTAATACCAGAATGAGAAGTGCTAAATTTGAAAAGGTCTTGACCATTTTTCATTCCTTATCCAAAATGGAAGCAACATATGAAGCTAGTTGGTCATAAGAAAAAAGTACTGTAGCATATAAATATATTTTTTTAAAATTGTAAAAGTTTAAAAAAATACCTACCCCCCCCCCCCAAAAAAAAAAAAAAAAAAATCCTTTGCAAACCTAAACTTTTAGTTGTCCCTCTACCAAAAGGAAATGTGAGGAAAGTATGGCTTATTTCCAACTCCACTGTGTGTGTATCTGTATTATTTCTGTATGCCTCTGACCTGGAAGGGGAGGAGTATTTTAGATGAAGTAGTACCCAAACATTTGTTAGTTTGGAAAGAATAATAACATGAAACCATGTGTGATAATATAGAAGCTGTTGCCAACAGATTTCAAAGGATATATTATACAAGTTTAACAGCAGGGTGTCATTGTCCCAAGTCAACAAGTATTGCCCCACTTTTCCAGTACTAGTTGGGAATACACATAGCAACTGGCAGTAAACTACATGGTTCAGTCCCGACATGTCATCATACATGGCAATTATTAAAAAAAGGTTCAGTTGTTAGGTTTCACAGTTAAATAAAAGAAAAAAATGAAATATACATCTGAATCACTAAGAGCCAGCCCAGTAGGGATAAGGGAATGTACATAAGTACATAAGCATCTGTAGGCATGCTAGAGGTACTTATATATCAGAGAACATTACCAGATAGCAATACTATGGACTCGTGTCTAGGGAGGTGTACCTCTATAGCCTGAATGACAAGCTAGCTGTTGTGAAGAAACCATTCCAGAGATTGAATATATTATTATTTATTATGTAAAGAAAAATATATATATATATATAAACAGTACTGAAGCAAAATTCCAAGCAACATACAAAATTAACTTGCTATAAAAATAGATTATCACCAGAATAGATAATAAAATATGATTACCCTAACGGACTAACTAAAGGAGTGATTATACCAATCACAACTGATATCCTAATGATTATTATGAGAACTTATCACGTCTTATGCAAAACACAGTGATCAGCTGAATACACAGACCAGAAGTCCTGACGTAAACCTATCTGTCTCAGACAAACTAAGGACTAATTATTCCCGTGACCATAGGTAATATATCCTGTTATCTCACCTTGCCATCTGTCCAGACTCCCAGTGGTAGAGAAGCGGAGGTCCTCAGAGTCTCGAGCTGAAAACCTCAGCGAGCCTCCCAGTCCAGGAATAAGGTCCAAGAGTTGAATTCTGGATGCAAATGGTACAGTCTTAGGTAAGGCCTGATGTTGTAGCTGAGCAAACCCTGTGAGTTTGTTACAAGGCACGCAGTTCATTGGTGTTAGGAAAATCAGTCTCTGGCTCTTCCGAGCATTCTGTTCACCTGCAAATCCTCCGGTCTTCTCTCTTCTTCTGGTGTTCTTCCCCCACTCTCCTTCAGTCCAAACTTTTGGTATCCAAGGGTCAGATGATACCTGTGGACCAATCACATATGATGACATAATGTCCAGCCAGCTTCATGATCAAGAAGCGAGCCTTTGTTCAGTGCATGCAAACTCCCTGACTGATTGCCATACTCCTGGAGCCATGTCTCTCTCTCCTCCAATGTTCCCAGGAGATAATGGGGCTAGTTTGCAACAAAGAATATGTCCTTGGATTAAGTAATCTTGCAAGGCTCAGCAGTAATTCCTTTCTGTAACCAAGCTGGTTTCTGATAGTTACAGATGTATTTTGGTCACAGGCTGTAGAATCCATATTGTTATAAGAATGGTTCAGGCTTGTATAGGCCAAGACCAGCAAAGGTGAGATCTCAGGTAAATACCCCTACACATCGCCATGCTGGGACAGACCCAAGGGTCCATCGAGCCCAGCACCCTGTCACCGACAGCGGCCAAAAGAACAAGCAATTTGTTCCGCCCATCCTAGAAATACTGTATTATTCCCTCGTCTATTCAATAACATTTTATGGCTTTTTCCTCCAGGAAGCCGTCCAAACCCTTTTTTGAAGTCCGCTAAGTTAACCGCCTTAACCACCTTTTCCGGCAGCAAATTCCAGAGTTTAACTACGCGTTGAGTGAAGAAAATTTCCTCTGATTCGTTTAAAATTTCCAGACTGCAGCTTCATCGCATGCCCCCTTGTCCTAATATTTTGGAAAGCGTAAACGGACGCTCCACATCGACCTGTTCTATTCCACTCATTATCTTATAGACCTCTATCATATGTGGTAAGTAAAGCTTGTGGAACTTGTGTGTAGCTTAAGTGCCGCTGGCCTTATGTTCAAAGATGTCGACCCCTTTACAGAATACCAAGTCTAGCATATGGCCCTTTTCAACGTTTGGAGATTTGATTACCTAGAGCTGCCATTGTATGAAGGAAGACAACAGTGGTGGTTACTGATGTGTAAGTAACCTAGGGTAGCTCAGAATTACCTCAGTCAATAGATTCAGCAGGTTCTTGCACAGATGATGTGTCGTTGTGAGGTGCTGTGCAGACCTCGAGCAGCCACAGTGGTTCCTTATCTCACAGCTGGATTAGGAGGCATTCTGACTCAGACAGGTAGGGAGATGAGACTGCGCAGTTTGATTCTCTCAGATCAGGACAACTACTCTTCCACGACACTGGAAAACTAATGGCTATTTATGTGTGATCTCATTTATTTATTTATTATTTATTTTATTGCATTTGTATCCCACATTTTCCCACCTATTTGCGGGCTCAGTGTGGCTTGCAATACATTGTAAATAATGGAAATACGATTTGTTACAAATCAGTTATGGATTACATTGTGAGAACTTAAGCGAAGACAAAGTCAAAGTATCGTTAGGGAAATAGGACAAGGAAAGAAACAATGGAACAGTGGAAAAAGACAAAGGGAAATTGATAGGGTAATTGATGGGATTCAATAAAGGAGAATCCTTCCTTTTAGTTTCATTAGATATCTCCAGTACATTTGACTCCATTAACCATACAATTCTGCTGCAAAGATTGCGAGAGATTGGGATTGCGGGAACAGTTATTTTTAACACTGTGAATGTATATTGTTCCCTGCTCAGGATTGTAGATATGCGGGTTATATATTTTAAAATAAATAAAAATTATAAAAATAAAAAAATTACAGGGATGTATGAAGATCTTTGGTTTAATAGGCGAAAGCACATTCTGGCTTGAAGTAGATAAGTATGACCGAGCTCTCTAGCTATTCAGTATAACAAATAGCCAGTTTCTTTGGCACTAATTAACAGTAGAATGTTAACTATGCAGACAGTGCTTCTGATACCCTGATGCTCAAACTCCAGCACTGTATGGAACAGCACCAGAAAAATAGTGCAGGACGAGCACGGCAAAACAACTCCCTAATTCTCAGTACTAATAGTATGCAAATATAAGTGCGCTGTTATGTTAGCGTTGATCATTAGGAAGTTAAAGGGGAGGATTGTGCCTGACGCATGCGCTCAAGAGTTGCACAGCCTGAAATCAGACAGAGAGGAGCAGGAGACTGCAGGGAAAAACAAAAAAGTGCTGGGAACAGAGGCCTGACCCCCCCCCCCCCCCCCCCCACACACACACTGAAAAGCTGAATTCTTTTTTTTTCCCCTACCCCAGCACAAAAGTCTGTGTTTTAGATGGATTGGGGTTGGAAGGTGCAGTTCAGTAGTGATATGAAGAGCTCTGTCCTGAAATCACTGCTGAAATTTTTTTTTGCTTCTTCGGACACCCTAACTCCAGCTCCAAGCTGGCATAGGGTTTCCCACAGTAAGGGTGCCCTTGTTCACTGTGTTGCTCTCTGAGCATTGGGGGGGGAATAGGAAATGACCTCATCTACAACACATTAGCATGCAATTAGTGCTGATCATTGGTTTCCCTCTTTAAGGGCCTCTGAGCATTGTTTGCTGGCAAATGCAGTGGCTAGTCTGGTGCTAATACCTCTAGCCACCCAGGTTTGCTTCTGGGCATTGGGGCCTGAGTCCCTTCTAGGAAATGAGATTCTCTAGGAGATATGTAGTCATCAGCCCTGTAGATCTGCTTATCTATCTATATTTTGTGCTTTTAAAACTTGAAACAAGGTCCAATAACGGGCATTTGTTTTTAATACATTACCTTCTGTAGTTTTCATAGCCAGTAGTTCCTGTTTATATGTGGTCCAAATTTAGAAATGCTGTTTTTAAGCCTCTTATAAACAAGAGGGAGCACAACAGGGGCATATACATTGGTAGTTTGCACATTTTCCCCAGAAGTGGAGCCAGGTTGACGGCGTGGGGGGAGCGAGAGCGGACTTCTGCCGGCACTGGCGCACAATTTCAATGCAACACATTGAGAAAAAAATAGGCGCTGAGCTGGCAGAACTCCGTTTGGGAAGTGGCCGCTCCCCTGGCACCCCCCCCCTGGCTACGCCACTGATTTTTCCCCTTTTGAAATGCTCCTAGTAGAGGGAAGGGGATTTCTTTGAATTAACCTTTTTAATGTTTTTGCTGCGGACCATCCCATAATGATGGATTCTTAATTTTAACTACTTCATCTTCAGATTCTTATGAATTTGGGCTTATGATTACCGTGCACTGTTTAAACCTTTTGCCTGTATACCAGTTTTCCTCTATAGACTCGGCAGCAATTGCTTCTATTGCTGAATCAGCAGATAAGGATGTTCAAACAGTACTGAATCATAATTAAATATTTGCAGGCACTGTAATTTTGTCGTCGGCTGTTTGCAAAGAAACTTAGCCAGTATTTATGCAGGTCCATGTCAACTGCATAGATTTTATTTGGCTTTCTGCACTTTAATTAAAGGGGTCACTTTCCCAGGCAAAAGTATAGTAAACAGGAAGCGCAGTGATTATAGAGTGCCAGGGTTGGTATTCAGGTTTTTACAATGATTTATACTCTGTAATTACTTTTTTTTTCCAGCTCTTTATTTAACATGAACATTTCAGACTAGTTGGGCCACCGAAAAAATTGATTTAAACATGGCTACCACAGCCCTGCAATTCCCACCTTTTAGTCCACTCATGCCTTTCCAAAGCCAAACACAGTAGAAGGTTTGACTCTTAAAAGTGTTTGCCTAGAGCAGGTTAGTAGGGGTTAAGAGTAGCGCTTTCTTCTGGTTCAATTTCAGGAGCTGTGGGTAGGAGGCTTTTTTTTATTTGACATTAGAGTAGGCAGGAGAGGGGATCAGGGAGCTGTGAATGGATTTTTTTTTTTTTTTATGGAGGATGGGGCAGTAGGCTCACTAGGCCCTATTGTTTAGAGTTAGTGCTATTTAGTCCAAATTTCCTTGTTCCTAGTAGTAGCCAGCTAGATTATATAACCAACATTGAATATCAGCAGAAGACACCTATATTTACTCCCCTGGCTTAACACCATATAAATTTCAGAGCTGAGAAGGAAGACATTTTCTTTCAGCAGCTCTAAGCAGCACCGCTTTTTGTAGGCATTCAGATCCCACAGAAATTCATCATTTTAGGTAACAGAACAATTCTTCATTGTTCTCGCCACTCATGAGTTAGGAGAAAGTGCCTTTTTGGCTTTAAAATAAGATGAGACCACCACCTTGATGCTAGTGAAGAGGTTTGTGTATTTTGGTAATCCTGAAAGACATCTTAGATTTGGATCTTATCTGAGAAGAAGGCAGGTTAGAATCAGATGCACATGTTATTTCCCTGTCCAAGTGAACTTACAATCTAAGTTGTACCTGAGGCTATGGAGGGTTAAATTTATTCATTTTTATTTGAACAATTGTTATCCTGCACATTTGGAGAGCTATCATGACAGTTGTACAATTAAGTGATAAAAAGTCAGACATAGAATGGACAAGACAATAACTCACATAACAGTAAGAGACAGTTCGGCAACCAGGGCAGAAGGAAGGGAAGGAGCATAGCACAACAATAAAAACGAAAGATACAATAATATAATGGGGAAAAAAGATGAAGGAACTGTCAAAGGTCAAAAAGTGCTATTTGTCATTTTTCAACCTTAATCTAAAGGGAGAGAGGTGTCAGTTTGTCGTGGTCAGGGAAAACGTGAAGAAATAGCCATGTTTTAAGGGCACATATACATTTTTTTGTTCAGTGCGGGTTCAGTGTGAAAATAATGGGGTGGGAGCTAATCAGCTAAAAGCTGAATCTGAGAAAGGAAGTCACAAGGAGTATCAGTGGGAGAAACAGGGAGGGGCTGAAATTAGAAACGAGATAGGAAATGTCAACAACATAATCCATATCATGCCATGTCATTAAATCTGGAAAATGGCTGGGAGAAATCTGAAAATTCATCCCATGTTGCTTTTGGAAAATAGTACACGCTCATCACATAATTCACATCTCTGTTCCTTCTAAACTGAGCGGGAATCCTCCACATACAGTCCTGCCAGTGGGGGAGGGGAGGCACGGTTTCACTATCACATTTTCAATAGTGAGGAACAGACCAGCTCCGCAGCACTTCAGGGAACCTGACTGTTCTTAGCAATTGAAAACGCAGTATTAAAGCCTCACTACCTACTGGCAGAAATGTAGTTGGAAACATTGGTATAGCCAATTGGGGGCCTGGGCCCCCCCAATTGGATTTGGACCCCCCCCCCCCCAACGTCTGCTGGTTTGGTTGGCGGGGTCCCCAAGCCCCAGCCGGCAAAAGATATTCTCCAGCACTGTTCACCACCGTGCTGCCTGCCCTGCTTCCCCCACCCTCCTGCACGTGTGCTTGGTTTTAGTGAAATTGAGCATGCGTGCTGCAGGGGGAAGCAGGGCAGATGGCATATGGCAGCGAACAGCCCTGAAGGAAGGCTTCTACTGGAAGGGGACGAAGAGCAACGGGTAGACGGACAAAATGTGTCCCCCACCTTGGTCTCAGCCCCCCTCCCCCCCCCCCCAAAAGAAAATTTGAGGTCTGGCTACGCGCCTGGTTGGACTCCTGCTCAGCTTAGAAGTAACAGTGGTGCACATATCGAATAGTGCATACTGCCGAAACTATTGCTAGGGCATTTTGCTGCTTTTTCACCCCCACTGTTTGCCTGTTGCCTGCCTAACTGCAACTCAGGAATGGGCAAACAGCAACAAACTTGGCCTGGACCCAAATAAAGATTCTTTGGGTACCAAACACAAATGGACAAATACCCGACTTCAAAATACCTTTTGCGTAGTATGAACTCCCCCTAAAATCACAGGTCAGGAATCTTGGGATACTGCTAGACTCTGATCCCACAAAGTCAAATAATCTTCAAAAATTGTCTCTATTATCTACGACAGCTATGGCATCTCTCTCCATATATTGAAAAGACGAATCTGACCACAGTGATCCATGCCACGATAACATCACGACTAGACTACTGTAATGCCCTGTACACTGGCCAAACCAAAAGAGTTTGTATCAGCTCCAACTAATTCATGATGCAGCACAACTGACAGAAGGCTGCAAACACACACCCTTCCTGCAAAAACTACACTGGCTACCAGGTCCTTACAGAGCTAAATTTAAAACTACGTTTGATTTTCACGGTCCTCAGACAAAATGGGCCAGAGTACAAAGTAGCACATGTGAGTTTATCTTGTTGGGCAGACTGGATGGACCGTGCAGGTCTTTTTCTGCTGTCATCTACTATGTTACTATGTAGGTTACTTACAGAATAAATTAGCCCTTTACACACTTTTAAGACCTCTGTACCTTCATCAAAAGAAATTGTACGATGTGATACCTGCCAGCGAGCCTTCTCAGGAATAGCCCCCACGCTCTGGAATTTACTCCCAGAGGGGCTACGTATAACTCAAGACTATCTCTACTTCAGGAAGCAGGTGAAAGCCTGACTCTTCTCCTAAGCCTTTAATACATAGGGTGACTAACTATACACTCTTTCTGCACCTGGACTAGCTTGCTACACATACTGTAACTTATATCAGTTCCTTATCTCTTGCTTAACTATACAACGAACCTGTCATGACTTTAACCATCAAATTATCCCAATGACTCTGTACCACGCATTGTTCCTATCATATATCTGCTCTTGGTTCCTCAGCTATATGGTAAGCTGTATTGTAGATGAATGTTCAATGCATGCTTATTAGGTGTATTATTAGTATTATGCTAACATCATATTATATCTCTGCTATTTGAATTCCAGTGCTTTTAAATGTGTACATTTTTTATACTGTTTCACGGTAGTTCTATTATTATTTTTCAATTTACTGTTTTCAAGTTTACCTCATTTTATATTTATGTTTATTCTTGGTTATTTTACTATTGTTATGCTGTTAACGAAATTGTAAGTTTTATGTTAAACTGTACCTATTGTACACTGCCTTGGGTGAATCTCTTCCTTAAGGCGGTTAATAAATCCCAATCCTATATAATAAAACTCATCCTCAACGTTCTGAGGACACTGACATCACTGTCAGGTCCTCCGGGCACTTCCTTCCGGTTTGAAGCCTTCGTGGTGGTGAAGCCACCGAAAACACTGTGCTGGGGCCCCGCCCTCGCGTCAAACGTGATGACGTCGAGGTCGGAGCAATGGCGTCAGTGGCTTCACAACCAACGACTCAGCAGATTGAAGGTGGCGTGCCGAGGTCCGCAACAATGGCGGTCAGTGCCTTCAGAACGCCGAAGGGGTAGGGAGGGGGGAGGTTCAGAAGGAAACCGTGCTAGTGCCCGTTTCATTTGCAAAAGAAACGGGCATGTTTTACTAGTAAATAAATAAAAAGTTGGGCACGTGTCACCTTGCTCCCTTTGTATGCCTATTGGTTGTTTGTAGCTGTGTGTTTTGTTTAAGCTAATATGGCTCTCTTTCTGTTATATTGTCTCAAGGTGGGTTGGGGATGGGGGGACATTTAAGTATTTGACAGTCCTGTGCTGTTTGAGGAGTTTTGTTTGTAAGAGTAGGAGATTAACCATTCATGGATTGCTGAACCTGTAAATCCTTTTCTCTGAGGTGTTTGTTTCTCAGTTTAGTTTCACAGTGCATGAGGTTCCAAACAAAATCTACATACAGCGGAGAGGGTCAAAGTACACAGCACAAGCAGTCCAGAAAAAGGCACAAAGGGCTCTCAAGAATGGAACAAGTGTGCTTTATTGATGACCCGACATGGGCCGTGTTTCAGCATGGCTAACGCCTGCTTCAGGGGTCAATTCTATTAGGGTCCCAAAGGGCACAAACACCTAATAGATTAGTCCAAACCCAAAGCAGCAAAGAAAACAGCTCAGCAGCTAGCAGCAGGATCCTCACACTGAAAGTGTCTCCTCCTATTGAGAGACACGGACTGAGTTATTCTGATGTTTGCAGTTTTTTCTTCTTTTAATTAGAACAAAAACAACTTTGGACAGGATTGCTTTCCTATGACTGGTTCTCTTTATTTCAGCTTCAGAAGGAATTGAGTCCACGGAGAGGAGAAAACCTCCTTGATAACCAGAAAGATGGGCATGTGCATCCAGTTTTAACGCAGGGGAACCTCCATGTGCCTCATCCCCTGGAGATAAGGTCTTTCTCTGATTCTGAAGCTTTACAGTTTGAGGAACAACCTCTTTCCAAACTGAAGGAATCGGATAGGTGCTCTGCTACTGAAAACCTTTTCCTGGATTCCTTGTCTCTGGATTGTTTGGATGAGTCTGATGCTCCTCCACCTCATAGACTTGAACGTGAGGCATTCTCACCCTGTTTGATTGAGGTAAGAAGGTTAGTGTTATATGTTTTTTTACAATTTTAATAGGAGTATTTGGTTTATTGCACTATCCTCTACATTGTGTTAGAAAAAGAAGGAGCCAGAAGAACCAACCAGTGGCTGATCAGAAGGAATTTGAGAGGCAAACTTTAATGACGAGATGTATTTTATATATTGTCCTACCGCATAGGTGTGTAATCCCTTATTAGGTTGGGATTACTAGCAGAGTAAATCCCTGTAGAGTCACTGGGGAGAATGACTGAAAAGTCCTGGGGTGGAAGGAAGCCCAGCCCAAGGGAGTAATTCTGAAATGAAATGCAGAGAGAAAGTGCACTGGAAGGAAGAGTGACAAGGGAGGAGATTAGGAAGAGATAAAGGTGATAGTTTGACCTGGAGAGGAGGGGGCTTTCATTTTTGGTTTTCTGTTTGTAGCTGTGGGTCTTTGTTGCCTGCAAGCCCCTGCCAAGTGACACGAAGAAGAAGGGGGATCCATTTAAAAGAAGTAAATCCATTGGCTAAGGACCAGGAGAATTGCTGTTAAGAAAAACAGTAAATGTGAAGGAGAGTTCTGAGTGGGCAGTGGAGAGCCCCAATCAGCAGCGCAAGATAGGAGCCAGGTGTGCCCATCCCGAGGCCAGGGTGGGCTAATGTAAAGGTCACCCTGGGTGAAAGACCAGGAGGGTCTAAACCTGAAACACAGAGAGAAGCACACTGTCTTTGGGGATAGGCACAGACTGGAGCTGTACAAAGTGTAAATAATCCTGTTTCAGAGTACCTTAGGGTACTCTATACCCTAAGGGAGGGAAAGTACAGGAGTTCCCTTAGGGACTATAGGAAAAACAATTAAATATTGCACCAAGTGATGGAGAGTTTATGCAGTTGGAATGTTCCTGTGGTTTCAAGTTGAAGAATAAACTGTTTAAGTTCTAAGCTGCTGACTACGAAGTGGTCATTTTGGACTGTTAGAGATATAAGTGTCTGTTAAACCTGACTAACTTAAGAGCCAGCCTTATCACTCACAGCAGTATTTGGACTTGTGATGAAGTTCCTGGGGTGGGGGGGGGGGGGGGGAGAGGGTTATCCCACCCGCAAGCACTTCTTTCCCCAAGTGGAGGCACTGTATGCAAGTGAAGTGAGCGAGGGTCCGACGGAGTCTGCACTTTGCGGGGTCTCCAGTCCACGGACCCCGGACCCAGAAGCGCCCAGGCAGATAGGCGTTACAGGTGTTTTAGTCATAGCTGAACATATTTCAGCAGCTGGACTACCTGCATCGATCAGAAGCGAACGCGAGCGCTAGAGGCTAATAGCGCCATACTAGCATCTGCGTTTGCTACCGCCCCATGATCAGAGCCCCCGAGCATGTGAAACAATGCTCTCTCGGGCTCTGAACACAAATAGCATTCAGATACATGCTAAACAAAGTTCTTACCGCAAGTAACATGCAAATGCATACTAAACATATTTGAAATTCCTATCTCAAGGTGTTTCATTTGTTCTTATTACAACAGGCAGATGACCAGAAGCCCCATGCTGTTCCAAACAGCACTCTAAAAATACCGCCCCCATGATCAGCTAATAGCATGCAAATATAGGCACACTATTAGCTCTGATCACAGGAGAAAAGTACGGAGGATTGTGCCTGAACATGTGCTCAGCACAATCCTCTGACAGGACAGCCCAGACCTGTCAAACGAGGAGGTGGAGGTCCATGGGACCCTCCAGACCTCTGCCGTCTGCCACCCAAGACCCCCCCAAACAGTGACAAAGAGGGCAGGAGGTCCGGCGGACCTTCAGCCCCCTGACATGAGGGCCTGGGTGGCTGGAGATCCAGTTGGTCTCCAGCCTCCCTAACCCTCCCAATACCCAAAAAAGAAGCCCTGGTGGACCGTGGGCTACTACCCCAACCCCCAGCTTCCCTGGTTTTCCCAACAGAGCCCTCCCCTGTACCTCTCCAACAGAGGAGGAGTAGGGCATTCCCTTCTCATCCAGCGCTGCCTTCAAAATGGTGCTGTTTGCTGGGCAGGGCTTCTCCACCACATAAGGGAGAAACTCCCTTCTATGGTGGAGAAGCCCCCCCAGTGCATCGCCATTTTGAAGGCAGCCTTCGAACTGGCACTTGGTGGGGCTTCATATAAGGGAGAAACTTCCTTATATGGTGGAGAAGCCACGCCCAGCACATCCCAGGATGTACTGGGCAGGGCACTGCCATTTTGAAGGCAGCGCTGGATGAGGAGAGAGTGTGCTACTCCCTCCTCCATCAGAGAGGTACGTGGGAGGAGAGGGGGGGGCTCCACTAGACCACCAGGGAAGATGAGGGTTGGGGTGGCAGCCCACTTGGGCCACCAGGGCTTGTTTTTGGGTGTTGGGAAGGTTAGGGGGCTGGAGATCCACTGGACCTTCTACCCCCCATGTTGCTGTCCCGAAGAAGGGTGTGGGAGCTTGGGGCAGAACTAGCCTGCAGGGCCTTGATCGCTGTGAGCTGGCATAGGGTTTGCTGTGGGAGCAGCGTCAATATTTGGCATGCTGCCTTCTGAGCATTGGGTAGGAATAGGTAATTCCATGTTTAGCATGCATTTGCATGCTCATTGTGTTCAGAGCTGGCGAGCACGTTGTTAACATGCACTCGCCAGCTCTGGTCATCGGGCGGGAGCAAACACCAGTGCTGGTACAGCGCTATTGGACTCTAGTGCACGTGTTTGCTTCTGATCATCAGGGCAAAAGATTGCCTGCACTGGATTCCTTTAAGCTGGTGTGGACTGCTTCATGACTGAAGTAAAAACCTTCATTTCCCATGCAATTTCAGGATACTCAGGACATTATGATACATGGAGTTCGCTGACTCACTGTTGGTTCCTGAATACGTCGTTAAAATCAAAACCAATTCTCCCATGGGGGGTGGGCTTGGGAGTGATAGGGATGGGAGTTGCTGGCTACCTGGAGATAATAGGGCAGGGGAAGAGGAGATGCTGGACTACAGGGTTAATGCCTTGAACTGTCTCTGGGGTGAAGGCAAGTACTTGACCTAGTGTGCCAGATACTCCTAGGCTGGCCCTGTATATTCCTCAGAAAGAGAGATCACAAGAAAATATGCTCAAAGAGTAGAATAAAGAAAGCCTAATGAGTAAATTAAGGCAGATATTCAGAATTCAGTTGCCTTACTATGCAAAAAAATCTCAGCTGGGAAGGTTCAAAGAAATATAAGATGCAACCCTAAACTGTATCATAGAGTGGATTTAGATTGTCAGTCCTCTGAGGACAAGGAAATACCTACTGTACCTAAATGTAATTCACCTCTGGAAAAGCATGAGTAAAACACTAAATAAAAAATAAAAATTCACTTATAAAGAAAAAGAAGGAAAGTTTTATGTTGAGGGAGAGCACCTCCTATTTCACGACCAGCAACTGCTTTCTCTTCCTCTTGGTCTTCTTAAATACATCAGGAAAAACTCAGTTTTGAATCAAGGAAATATTCACTGGCGCTGAAAATAGAAGTACATGACTGAGTCCTTATCTTGGGCAAACACAAAGGATTCTACTGCTATTTCCCTAGAGAATTTCAATAGCCTGGTATGATCCAGGCCATCACTGGAAAAGTTCCCAGATCTTCCATTTCTTCTGGTTCCCTGTTCTTTCTTCCAGGTGGTACATAATGGGGTTCATAATCAAAAAAAACAAATCCAAAAAGTTGTCTAAGTGGCAGATGGACGTGTTTCTCACAGAAAAACGTTTAAACCCACATGGAGGAGGAGTGCAGCCTTTGGAAATAAAATCTCTCTACAGGATAGACATGGACAGGAGCCTTGTGAATATGTATATAGCCCCTGAAAGAAAGTGCCCCTATAAATATACCTAGACACACCAGGACCATAAGACACACCTAGGTTTTAGAGGAGGAAAATAGGGAAAAATTTTTGAAGCAAAATGTGTGGCGGAGATCTGCTGGAGGACCACAGGTTGTGCAACACTCTTGTATGGGGACAGCAGTTTTGCACAACCTGTGTGGCTCTGCTGGCTGGTCATTAAGGGTTAACTTGAATTTGAGGGGGAGGAGCTGTTTATTCTACTACTACTATCGCGTAGATGTGGGAGAGACATGGTCTGACTTACACAGATGACAAAGGAGACTGATAGCCGTGTTCTGGAGAGATTGAAGTTTCTTCAGTATTAATGGGGAACAGCCCAAATAAACAATATTACAATAGTCCAACCTAGTAACTAGTAACGGTAAACTGAGAGAATGGAAGGAATTTAGATAGAAAAATCTTCTGACTGATTGTAGTTAGAACACAAGAACATAACATAAGAGTAGCCATACTGGGTCAGACCAGTGGTCCATCTAGACCAGTATCCTGTTTTCCAAGCAGTGGCCAAGCCAGGCACAAGTATCTGGCAGAAACCCAAATTGTGGCAACAGTTGTCTCAGAACCAAGAACCCGGTCTTAAATATTTTTGATATATGGGGAGAAAAGGTGCGATGAGAATCTAGGACCACACCTAGATAATGAAATGAGGAGACTAGTTGAATGGAAGTATCAAATAGATTCAGTGCGGAGGTTGGGCTCCCCTGTAAACCAACAAGCAACAACAGTCTTCTGTTTATTTAGTATCAATATGTGATCAAATAGCCATTTTGAAATTTTTTCCAGACAAAACTGTAAAGGACCAATAGAGGGGGCAAATGGATTAGTGGGGAGTAAAAGAAGAATGTCATCTGCATAAAAATGAAATGAAATACCTGTAGCCTGAATAATTGTAGCACGGGGGGAAATAAATTAAATAAAATGGGAGACAATATTGATCCTTGGGGAACACGGCAGGATAAGGATCGGGAGGAAGAAGTCGAAGATGGGGTGGCCACCTTATAAGAATGATTCGAAAGAAAAGAGGAAAACCATAAGAAAATAGAACCGGATATCAGAGGAGCGGCGAGAACTATATAATTTTTATCCAAATGAGAGTAGATTTTAATGAGGACGGCCATCGGAATGGTCTCGGTGCTAAAATGAGAGCGAAAGCTCAACTGTCTGGTGTAGAGGGCAAGAGATTTTTCAGCAAAGAATAGAAACTGGACATAATCGACTTTCTCTAAAAGTTGAGAGAAAGTACAGGTTAGACGCCGGGCTATAGTGCACTGGTATTAGGGGATCAAATGAAGAATTTTTCAGTATTGGGCGTACAATTGCCGATTTCCAAGAGGAAGGCACCTGACCAATAGAGAGACTATGATATAATAATAAGGATCTTTGGAGATATTGTTTTCTGATCAGAATTTAGATTAGAATCTAATCATGTTTTTAAGTATAAATTGTGTTAAACTAGGACCATCCCAGAGGCTTAACAAACTTTTTTTCCCAGTAATTAATAAACAGAGTTATAGAAATAGAGTACCAAACCCATGCATATGACTGCGTAGGATCCACTATCAAAAGGATTAGCAACCAAATTGTGCTTCATAGACTGACATTATTTTTCTGCTTGTTGGTTACTTTCAGTCACTAGAGCAGTTCAGCTTATTTCTCATCTGGAGATGAGCAATCATGACCATTAAACATGGACAAGTCCAGTAAGGGTTAATTTTAGGATAACATAAGTGCAGGTTGCCAGAAGTTGGGTGTGTAAGTGAGACTGCCTGTATATTTTTTTCTCACTTTTAAAAAGTAATTTTTAGATGGTGAATTATGGTGTTAGTATGACTTTTCTTTTTGTGGAAGCTGATTAAATTATTCTGAGTCAGCAAAGGAAATTATTCACCGTGGTCTTCTTAGACCAGAAGTGTCCATGTGTTTCCTTAGATTTTTGCTGCTACTTGGAAACAGGTCTTTATGGATACATTACCAGTCACTTCTTATCTTTTGACAATGTTACATAATGAATTCCAAATTGCTAGGGCAGTATTTCCAGTCAATTCTTAAAAAGATTTAGCTCATTGGTCTGTTCAGAGAGAATATTTAACAGCACTGGCAGAACTGTTTGTGTAAATGTAGAAAAATATAGCAGCCTACTATTGGGGAGATAATTTATTGATAATACTAAAAATATGTAAGATACAAAGGCTGATGTAAGTCCAAAATATCAAGAAGACTAAATGGACTGCGTTTCGGTGCGGCAAGCACATGCCTCAGGAGTCAGAGATATTCCAGTCCAGTTGACAATGGAAAATCGTTAGCCAGTGAATGGCAGATCAGGGATATCAGCCAATAAATCGCACTATAACATAAAGTTGTAACACCATCAAAATGGCTCTTATGCTGTGTTTTTTTGACACACAAGCAATCTCATTTCTACACTTTGTTTCATCATTTTGATGG